>NW_015544225.1:156977-170969 GCF_001515605.1 Sinocyclocheilus anshuiensis | reverse complement strand
ATACGACCCCTATTAATTAAATTTTTTTTATTATATATATATATATATATATATAAGGGGCTGAGCCCCCCTAAAATGAAAATCCTAGAATCGCCCCTGATTACGAGTATTACAATAAAGAAATTTCTGGACTGTACAATCAGTCCTCCAACATCTCACGAAGAATTTTGACTTTTGTTTGAAAGTTTGAAAGAGGATCGCTACATAAAAGTAGCCTACAGAAACAAATACAACAATTTAATTCTGTGAAACAAAATAAAGCACATTTTATGTATTTATTACACCTCCTTGCCTTTTTATTTTATTTTTTGTGAAAGTGTTGTTCCCACTGTGCCATCTGTTGGACCATCAGTTTATAAGTGTGTTTTTGCATGGAATTCTTAATATCTTACTCGGGCCAGGACACTAGGGGTGCTTGATTTGATGCATTACATCACCCATGCCTCATTAAGACATTTTAGTAGTTACAATTGGTTGTCCATTGTTTGGAGACTTGCAACGATCATTTAAGACGGGATAAGATAGAACCCATAAGGAGAAAGTGGTAGCATTGTTATCAAAGATACTTTTGCTGTTCCAAACATAATGTTAGTAGCCTATAGGCTATCAATTGAATGTGCTCTGGCCTTGAGCACGACAAATTTGTGTCATGTTCACAAAAACCCATGGCAATTGTTAAACACCCAGGAATTCCGAATACTACTCATTTGTAGCCTCAAAGACTCATTTCGTTTCAGTGAATGCAAGTCCCTAGTTTTAATAGTGATATTTAGATATCTCATTCGAGCCAACTATACCAAATATTTTTATATTTGTTTCGTTTTAAAAAATTGTCCGTGGTACTTGTATCTGCTAATGATATGAAGAATACCATAATGCTATTTACGCACACATTATTTACAGTATATTTTCTATTGTAATAAATATGCACTGAAAAAGTATTCTTGGAGCACGTTGGGGAGAAAGCACCCCCTTTAAGCCCAACAGAGCTTTGAAGAGCTCACTATTGTTCCAGTGGGTTTGAGAACCGGTCATTACCGCTGATTAGCGCTGAAGAGTTTGACAACCTTATTGACTGTCAGAAAAACTCTTTTCACCTAATCTTTCTGCTTTTGTTCCTTTACACACTAAATAGCGTGCTCTCCTTTCCCCTACCACATCCATGGCTCTTTTTTCCTTCAATAACAATTTGTTACCCAAGCATTATTAACAGACTTTAAACATACAGTTTGTCCTTCCTTCCCGTAGCAATAGTGACATTAAAATAATTTAACCGTGATACAAAACGAAAAATAAAAGCAATTGGCTAAACAATGACAAAACCACAAGCTGAGTTATTCATTATAATAATAATCATATAATAATAATGGACATAAAATCATTTTAGATGTTTAAATTCATAGGGGTTTGAGGTTTTGATTTGACCTTGAAAATGAAAAAAAAAAAAACTTAGCAAAACGCTGTAAACGATCACAATCCCGCAGTAATTCTGAAAGCAATTAAAGCACAAATTAATAAGTAAATTAATAAATCAATTATAGCATTGGCTTATGCATTTTACAAAGTTTTGGATGCTTTTCCTCTCTATCTTGCTCGTTTTGAAACCAAGGCGCTTCGCCCTCTCGTTGACCTTCTCCTGTCAGAAAGCATTACTGGATGGCAAAGCCAATCACACGGGGCGGTTAACGCGTCTGGACACGCAGTAAGCTATCAGGTTAAACACACCACTATAGCCTACATTTACCGATTACTGGCTGTGCGTGAACCTCACACCATTTATACCAGGAATACAGAGGCAAAAGTTCAAGTGGTTTGTCTGCCTAAATGAAGGGTGAATGCAGACACAATGCATTCAAATATGCTAATGCTAAAATATGAGATGAAAAAAATCCAACACACAATGTAGGCTAAAATAACTAAATAATAATAGTAATAATAATAATAATAATAATAATAGGTTAATCATTGATAGAATTAAACAATTGTAGCTTATCAACAAAATAGTTAGCCTATCGGAAATAAACATGACTTTGGTTTAATAGGCTATTGGTAATTGACGAGAATAAGTCTGTATGATGACTTTGAGCATCAAAGTTTTATTAGCGGTAAGTCCTTAATTCACTATCGGCGCACATACTCTAAGACGATCGTTTAACACCGAAAATGACCAGACTGAAATGACCAAGCAAATAAAGATCAGATTCTATAAGAGCAACAATTTAATGCGTAAACACCTTAGAAAACCTGGGAGGTAAAATGTTTCACCATGAATTCCTTTTCAAAATTAACAAAAAGTGTGAATATCATTTTCGTAGGGGCACCTATTTGCGTGAGGCAATACAGATAGTATTTTTTTTTTCGCGTTTGCCCCCACTTTGCTCTCACAAAAATACGGCCTCTGATACGTTAAGGCAGGCACTAATGTGCTTGTTTATCTTGCTGATTGTCTGTCTCGATTTCCTTCGTATGTGTTAATTTTCTCATAGTCTTCCCGTATAGCCCGCGGGCCGGTTCGTGGTGCGATGTTAGATGTCACATTCGCTGTCACTTGAAGTGATGGAGATAGCCGACGCAGCGGCTTTGCTCGACAGGCTCGCTTCAGGGCTCGACGCGTTCCCCAGTCGGTCTACTGCACCTTCCTCTCCAGTTAGGGACCGAACCGAACCATTAGACAACACCTGCTGTTGTAACCTTTAAAAAGAAAAAGGTTGGGGTTTAGATGAAGGGTTTTCTATTAAAACTAGCCTAATTAAAATCGGTGATTAACAACAGTATATTTTTCTGCCTTTTTTATAATAAAAATCGTGCAATGAATGCAAGAACACGTAAACTACTTTGGAAATAAATGAAAATAGCATACTTTAAACGTTATGTATGAAATCTACGAACATATTATGAAATGATGCTCTGCCCCGGAAGAACACGAAATGGGAGAGCATCTGTAGAGCCAGTGCGCGTTTAGCCTACATCTGTTATCTAGGCTTTGTTTAATAAAATTAATGGCGAAACATTTATTCTTAGTTTATTAGTCTAAACACGTTTTAATTAAAAATAGAATGATTTTAAAATATCAGTTTTAACAGTTTTAAAATATAGCCCAATTTTAACGGTGTTACTATCAGCTTTTAAATTTAAACTTAAAACACAATTTGACAGAGGTAAATTATTATTATTGTTATTATTACTACTACTACTACTATTACTACTATTTGTGAGAAACGGGCATAACAAAAAGCCTATTGACATCACGGTAGAATTTCTTCAATTCACAGCTTAACTGTCGGAACCAAGCAAGATTATCGGGCTAAAATGAAAAAGGGCATAATTTAATCTATGTAGCAGTTTTTAGTCATGGTTAATTGTCATTTGGCATATCGAAAAGGACTTTTACTCCGTGATGCAGACTAGGCCCAAGCCATAATAAACACACAAAAGCTAACCATTGATTTTTGGTCAAAAGGGAAGTATGTTGTACGTGTGACGGCCCCTTTTGCGCTGTTTTTCTGTCTTTTATTTTTCTTTATTTCAGTGAAAATGAAAAAAAAAAAAAAAAAAGTCTAGCAAATGTCGGCTTTAATCAGAAAAAAACCCACATTGCTCCGGTTAAGCTACAGTTACAAATAATAACAGGTCACATATGTAGATGTAGGCTATATTTTTTACAGGCTACTGTTGGTTTATTTGTTAACCTAACTTGGGTACTTGGACAATTAACATTGACAATATGTTATGCTTTAGCCTTTCCTTTATTAAATCTGTAGACATTCATTTAGATTGTATCGATATATCTTATGTTAGTTTGTACCCATTTTAGCTAAAACATTAAACATTTGCTCACTGCCCCATGATTGAAATCGGTAAAACACACCTGTTTTTAGCGGCCGCGGCTCTGTCCCTTTGTCTTCGATTTTTAAACCAATTGCCCACTTGAGTGGGAGTGAGTCCCGTAGCTTGTGCAAGCTCTCTCTTTTTACTTGGGTTCGGATAAGGATCCTGGAGGTACCATTCTCGAAGTAAATGCCGGGTCCTTTCTTTAAAGCAGTGCGTCTTTTGTTCTCCATCCCAAATTGTTTTAGGCAGAGGGAACTTCTTCCGTACCCGGTATTTGTCCACTGGCCCCAGCGGGCGGCCTCGGAGCTTCTCTGCCTCCTGGTAGTGTGACTCCAGCCAAAGTGCTTGCAGTTTGGAATGGGACTCTTTAGTGAACTTGTGGTTCTCCAGAATGTGGTAAAGCTCACGGAAATTCCCAGTGTGGAAGGCTACGATAGCCCGCGCCCTTAGCACAGACTCATTTCTGTTGAGCACCTCGCAGGCAGCGGGGGCTACGGGCAGCGACCACAAGAATCGGCCGAGACGCTCGATGTCTCCGCTCTCTTCCAAAGTCTCGCATACCCCCGCTACCTGCTGGGGACTGAAATTCAAGATTGGCAACTGAAACATGAAGGCTTCTGTTTTCCCCTCGGAGTCCTCTTTACCTCAAGCACAGCTTCGTGCTTTATGTGGCTTTTACCTGTCTCCCCCAGTCGAATCCAGACAAAAAGGCAATTCCAGAGTCAGCAGATGAACGTATACGATGCAGAGAAATGGAGATGCCGCTCTATCGGTCTGAGGCTGTCTCGGAGGGCACGAGATTATAGCACAAGAATTAACATGTTTTTTGAGAAGGGAAAAGACGTGCTGGTGCTGCCCGCTTCTGTTTTTCTATTGGACTTGGCAGATTGGTTGCGTAGTTTCCACCGACGCCTGTCGATCACTGTCAAGCTTGCCAATCACGCGGAACTGAGCTCGAGTAGATTTCAGCACCTCCCAGACCTCGACAGCGCCTTTTAGAAAGTAAACATCAGCGACCTCTGCTTTTACCGAATCCCCGCCAGTTAATTATGCTCGATTGCGTGATTTACGCACATTTTTAAGTGAAGCTTATCCGACCTAAACTACTTTCTGAGAATGTTAAACCCTAATGGAATGCTTTCCATTTCCATTCACAAAATGTTATATTTAAACTGTCACTCGTCGGCTTTTTTTTATAGTCTTAACACAGGAGAAGACGTGACTGGCTTTATGTCGTTCCGAATACGCGAGCGCAGACGTATCCGAAGCGTATTGCGACGCGCAAATGGTTCTGATTGAAATGACAAATGACATTAAATAAGATCATCCGTTTGTTGTGTGGATTTTCAGTAAAGAAGGCAGTCGTCAGCCTCGGAGTCTCGCTTGTGAAGAATAACGGCCGCTGACACAAAAAGGAAACAAATTAAGAAAGATTCGTTCCGTTACGCATTCAACGATATGAGCTCGTAGACATCTGACAGCTCAGCGTAACAGTCATTGGCCTGTCAAATTTAATATCGCGCTGTTTAGAATGAAACGAGTCTTAACTGGACAAACCATTCCGCCTTCCAGCTGCACGTGGACACGTGGCCGTACCCAGGCTTTGAAAATTAGTGAGGTCCGGGGGTGTTAAAGAATTGTGCTATAATAACCCCTACAAATACAACTAATTATATACACTATAAACATTTTAAAGGAGACAGACATGTAGATGTTTGTGAAAGATGTTTTCTCTGTTTTGGAGGAATGATTATTTTTAAATCATACCCTATTTATTGCATCAAAATTTGCTAATACATTACTATATTTAAGGGTGGATAATTTTATCAGTTTATTGCAACAATACATAGCTACAATAACTTTGTCTAGTGCTCTTATGAAAGTTTGTAGCATGATTTGTGAAAATGTAACTATACTGAATGACATAGGCTAGCATAGACTTCTTCATTTCCTTCTGTAACCTACTTGTTCTACAGATCTGTGTCTACTAGTGTTAAATGCTACTGTTTTTGACAGCCTTGATAACGTTTATGACAGATAATATCATGATAATTTTTAGGGCTGGTAAAAAAATATCGATATCTCGATATTAATCGATTCTCATTTTTACAGAACGATATCGATTCCTAAATCCCAAGAATCGATTAGTCTAGCCTGTTTTCAGTTAATGGACAGAATATTGAAGGGTACTTCCCATCCAATATATCGCAATAAGCATTGTGCTTTGGTACTTTTAATATGAAACAAAGTCTCAGATTTCAAATTCTGTCCATTGTATTGCAGAATTCAAACAATAAATGCCGTTTGGCGCTGTTTAATGTGAAGTGACAGATCAATGTAGCGCCTCAGTTCAACAAACGCAGTAGCGCGAGGCGCACATGAACTCATCATCTCCTCCACATTAATACAACTTTCAGCACAAAATAAACATGACTAAACATCCGAAGGTAAATTAAAGAAAGAGTAACACTTTACAATCCGTATCCTGTCTCATGTAATCGCTCAATCTGTGTCACTTAACGTCACATTTACCTCAGAAAAACATTCGGTGACCATAAATTCAGTCAGATAGAAAAATAAACTGTAGAGAGGGGCATTTTGCTAAATATATGCACCATATGACATACTCATTATCATTTTTACTGTTCTTCAATGTTTAATTTATGTTTGAATAAATCCATCAAGTTTTTATTACAGCCACCATTGAAATGTTTATATGTAAAAAAACAAAACAAAAACGAATTGACATACGTTAGAAATATTAATATGTAACTGTAACTTTATTATTGTAAAAACTTCATTAATTTTAACCTTCAATATTATAGTAATGTTGTACCAACTGACTCTCATGTATATTTTACAGCATTAGATGAGATTTTTTTTTCTTGAGAAATTTTGGCATGTACTGTACCTGATATATATCCAAAATAATCGATATTGAATCGAATCGAATCGCAAGCTTGTGAATGAGAATCGAATCGAATCGTCAAATTTGTGTCAAAACCCAGCCCTAATAATTTTTGCGTTTCCCTTACCGAATGTCATATCCTGTCAGCAAAAACCTGTCCATGGGCTTTTTTGATTGCTTTCAGTTTAATGTCATATATATGAAGATATAAGAAGACTGCAGCAGACTGTTAGGACAGCAGAAAGGATCATTGGTGTCCACCTGCCCAATCTTCAGGATTTGTACAACTCCAGAGTGAAGAAACGGGCAGGTAACATCATCTCACCCCGGACACAACCTGTTTGCACTTCTCCCCTCAGGCAGACGCTACAGATCTCTGTGCACTAGAACATCTAGGCATAAAAACAGTTTTTCCCCCCATGCCATCTCCAGCCTAAACAGCTAACACGGGAACTATTACCTGTGTTCTGTAATTCATGCCTGTAATTCATTCTCCATCTCTAATTATTGCCCTTCTCTCAAATACATATGCATATTTTTGATACAGCTGTATATATAGAGTAAATAATGCACAAATCTGTACATAAATCTTCTGTTCCAGATTCATACACATTATTATTTATTGTTAAGTCTTATTTAAATGTTTCTGTTCTCATGCCAGATATGTATGTATATGTATGAATGTATGTACAGGGGTGTAGCAGCAATTTTAAAAGTGGGGGGGACAGCTGTCAGGTGATGTGACCCTCAACGGCCAAACAAATTATGTACATAATGTACAAAGTACATTCATGTTCACATAATAAATTCTATATAGAATACTAATTGGCGTGTTTTAGAGCACCCTAATGGCAATTTTGGGAACATGCCATGATAGCTTACAGGAAGCAAGACAGCTTACAGGGACCTATTTTTTATGATATTAGACTCAAAAACACTAACTCTAACCCTAATTTAAAAATAACTGCAGGACTTGGGACTTTGAGACCACTGTGGACATCTATACTTTATTTTTATTAAATAAAGATATTTTATGCACAATATTTCAGTTACACTACACTTAAACAATAACTTTTATCCTAATTCTTAACAGTTGGACAAAAAAAAAGTGTCTTTAAAAACTATTGGAACACACTGCCTTTACCTATACAACAATTTTTATTTAACAATTTGAACATAAAACACTGGCAAGTAGTCCCAGTTTTAAAAAAAACACTGCCTTAAAATAATTATCTTCTTTCAACAGTTCTCACCTGTATAGATTTTGGAGAGGTCGAGCAACTGCCCTCCCCTCTCTCTCTGTCAGTGATAGACCAGTTAAAGTTAAGAACATAGCTGTAATGAATGAAAGTACTAAAATATGATAAAGTATGATGAGATATAAGTATTCGGCGCAAAACAACTTTGCTTTATTGGGAAAGGATAATTCTACTCCGGACGCCAGTGGCGCGACGCGACAAAAGAACCCAATAATCAGTTACGCTGTCCATATTTACATTTACTCATTTAGCCGACGCTTTTATCCAAAGCGACTTACAAGTAGGAGGGCATATAAAACACACTGGATCCAGCGCGAGGTCACATGCCTCATTCTTAACTGGTTCTTTTGTCGCATCACTCGCATCCGGTGTAGATGTAGATGCCCCGTTAGATCAAATAATAACGTAGAAATTCGATCGTGTGATTTGTGTCATCGTGACATAACACATACTTAGCAGTGTTTGAAAAAGGACGTAATCTGCTTTTTTCTGGGGTGCATTTGACCCCCAAACCGCCCAAAGAGCAAAGTGAAACCGCGAACATAACACATACTTAGCAGTGTTTGAAAAAGGACGTAATCTGCTTTTTTCTGGGGTGCATTTGACCCCCAAACCGCCCAAAGAGCAAAGTGAAATCGCGAGAGCAACAGGAGATTTGAAGCTCATGAGAGACGCGCCCAAGAGATGATTCGCCTTGTGATTGGCTGAATGTTAGTTCACTCAAATCTAAATAAACAAATCAGAGAACACAGGCGGAAATATCAAAATATCGGCGGTGGGTAAAAACAAAGTGAGGGGGACAGAATTTTACTAAAAGTGCGGGGGACATGTCTCTCATGTCAAAACTTGCGTTTGAATCGTCAGTGGCAAATTCTTTAAATATAAAAATCGTACAGTCTGTGAGTCAGAACAGCCGGCATTGTAGTCTGCTCTCCCAGGATCAGGAAACAGTCCTCCATAAAATGCACTGGACACATCTGAATATTTGGGTTAAACTGCATCACACACCGCAGCCTTGAGTGAGCGGAGGTCGGAGGCCTAGAGTGAGCTGCGGCCTAGAGTATGCGGAGGCCGGCTTTAGTGAGCAGAGGCGGGCGGGCTTGAGAACGGCGCGGCCAGCGGATTCGACGAAGGAGCGTCTGGCGGGCTTGCGGCAACCACATGTGACGACCCCGGGCTAGACTCCGCTTCGTCCACGGTGAAAGTCGATCCGGCGATCGACAGCGCGAAGTTGATGTATTTCCTCAGCGACCAGCACGGATCAGCTCCAGGCATGACGAAGCGGATATCATCCTCTTTTGGAAGGCCAACCAAAGTAGTTTCGCTTTTACAACGAAACACAGCGCCTTCACGACATGGAGGCGGTGGCAACAGCAATACTACAGCGAGAATAAAAGTTAAGCCTTCTTTCTTTGCGTGAACATTTGGGCGGCGTTATGCAAATCTTTCCACATAGTGACGTAGGTATGTGGGGGCGTGTTAGAACGAGCCGTTTTAGGTAGGTGTTGACTTTAGGTTGACTCTTAACTTTTATAAAGAATATCAAGCCTGAAAAAGTCTCCAGTAGGCGGAGATAACAGCGCAGGCGCTGACGTCACAAGCCAAAAACTCCGGCTTTGCTGTCTACATGATAACACTCCGCAGTTTTTGAAAATCTTCACCCTGGCAGGGGTAGAATTTTTTTTTCCGTTTCAGTGAACTGGTGCTGCGTTTGCGTGTGGACGAACGGCATAACTGCGTAGAAAAAGCCGCGGTTAAAACCGCGTTGGTGTGGACAGGGCCTAAGTGCCAGCGATGCAGTGTTGCCAGATATTGATACTAAAACAAACAAAAAATAAAAATAAATCGAAATTATTTCCAATTCCAATCTTTTGCTCGAAGATCGAAGATAAAGATATCGCTGACTATAAACTGCAACTTCATACTTGATTAACTTTCTAAAGTGTTAAAGGGGTCATATGATGCCGGCTCGTTCTAACACGCCCCCACATATCTACCTCACTATGTGGAAATATTAGCATAATGTCGCCCAAATGTTCATGTAAAGAAAGAAGGCGTGGTTTCAGTAACTCATTAAAGCATGTCAACATATTCTGTTACACCAAATACACAAAATAATGATCTTTAAAAAAGCATCATATGACCCCTTTAAATTAAGTGGAAAAGACTAGTCCAAAAACGCTTATAATAGCTGGATCTGGCAACACGGAGGCTGCGCCCGCGCCCTCCTCACTCACAACTCTATTAAGCATCGTTCACTCCTGCGGCATCTCGCAGTCGCAGCGATCATTTTCATAACAAGGAAGCTAAACATTCTTGCAAACTGTCTAAACTGAATTATACATGTCAT
Source organism: Sinocyclocheilus anshuiensis (assembly GCF_001515605.1). Lineage (NCBI taxonomy): Eukaryota > Metazoa > Chordata > Actinopteri > Cypriniformes > Cyprinidae > Sinocyclocheilus > Sinocyclocheilus anshuiensis. Next base: position 160,621 of record NW_015544225.1, on the reverse strand, counting down.
GCAGGCATTCAGTTTAACAGAAAATTAGTCATTCAAAGAACAAATTTTATTTTTGAATATTTACCAAGGTCCGGACCTCGGTAGCCTCATAGCTAGTTACGGGCCAGTGGACACGAGTCTGCTGATCTTTGGTTACCAGCAGGCTAAAGACTCTATTAACAGCTTACATAAGCAGTTATAATTGACCATTTCAAATATAATCAGCAAAAACAAATATTTTAAGCAAATATTTTCGTCCTAGGTATTTTAATTGCTTTTTCATTTATTTTTATTTTTATTTTTAAACGAGTGTTCTCATAGCAGCCCTATGCATCAATGAAATATTTTGAGCTCATTTGGGGATTGATAAGGATTTGAGAGGGGTATCAATGGACAAACCTGTCACCCATGCGGTTTGTGGAGATGCCATATCATATAAAAATGGTGGTATAGTAGCCTATCAGCTACAGCTCGCAATAAATAAGAAGACGGATGGATAACGCAGATGGTTTGAAGTGTCAGGTCAGATTATTTCACGGCTGGCTACAATGGAAAAGTTAATTCTGACGGAAAACCTCTGATATTATTTTCACAGACCCACACAGTTCATTTGAAGAAAACCCTTCGGGCCCTTTTTGCATGATGTATGATGATGTATTTCTGCGTACAGAAAACTGCTCATTTCCATGCACTGCAGTCATGTCATGGAGACTGATCCTTCTTTACACCATCAAGATCAAGATTTGCACCATTACCTCGGACACAGTTTAACCTGCACACCATTAAAAAATAAATAAATAAATAATAATAATAATAATAATGCAAATCAAACAATAATTTGGGCAATATTTCATAATAAAAGGCATAAATAACATGCAAGGGCAAAAAAAAAAAAAAGGTCCTATATGGACTTCGGATGCATTTATTAATTAAACTAATTACTAAATGGTTCATTAGCCTAATATTTAAACTTTTAAAACGGGAGAAAATAGATAAGAGAAGCCCGTTCGTTTAACATTTAAATAGCCAATATTTGTCTGGGAAACACTGAAGATTTCATCAGAGACATGCTTGCTATTTTATATGGTTTGGATCACAGTGGAGTCAGCTGTCTTAACCGTGGCTTGTGTACTGCAAACACATACCAGCTTCATCACTGTGTCTGTCACGCAACTCATTTATTACATTTATTTTGAAAGATGAAGCTTGCGATTATGGTAAGGGGCGTTACATTTCCTACGAGTGCTTGCGGTGTTCGGCCAATCACAATGCACTGGGTCAGCTGCGCTTGTCGGAAGGAGGGACTTTGTAGAAAACTAAGCGTTTGAGAGAGGCGGGGCATAGAGGACCTACAATAATGTACAGTATTTGAAAAATAATGTGTTTTTTGAACATTAAAGCATGTCAACATATTCTGTTACACCAAATACACAAAATAATGATCTTTAAAAAAGCATCATATGACCCCTTTAAATTAAGTGGAAAAGACTAGTCCAAAAACGCTTATAATAGCTGGATCTGGCAACACGGAGGCTGCGCCCGCGCCCTCCTCACTCACAACTCTATTAAGCATCGTTCACTCCTGCGGCATCTCGCAGTCGCAGCGATCATTTTCATAACAAGGAAGCTAAACATTCTTGCAAACTGTCTAAACTGAATTATACATGTCATGCAGGCATTCAGTTTAACAGAAAATTAGTCATTCAAAGAACAAATTTTATTTTTGAATATTTACCAAGGTCCGGACCTCGGTAGCCTCATAGCTAGTTACGGGCCAGTGGACACGAGTCTGCTGATCTTTGGTTACCAGCAGGCTAAAGACTCTATTAACAGCTTACATAAGCAGTTATAATTGACCATTTCAAATATAATCAGCAAAAACAAATATTTTAAGCAAATATTTTCGTCCTAGGTATTTTAATTGCTTTTTCATTTATTTTTATTTTTATTTTTAAACGAGTGTTCTCATAGCAGCCCTATGCATCAATGAAATATTTTGAGCTCATTTGGGGATTGATAAGGATTTGAGAGGGGTATCAATGGACAAACCTGTCACCCATGCGGTTTGTGGAGATGCCATATCATATAAAAATGGTGGTATAGTAGCCTATCAGCTACAGCTCGCAATAAATAAGAAGACGGATGGATAACGCAGATGGTTTGAAGTGTCAGGTCAGATTATTTCACGGCTGGCTACAATGGAAAAGTTAATTCTGACGGAAAACCTCTGATATTATTTTCACAGACCCACACAGTTCATTTGAAGAAAACCCTTCGGGCCCTTTTTGCATGATGTATGATGATGTATTTCTGCGTACAGAAAACTGCTCATTTCCATGCACTGCAGTCATGTCATGGAGACTGATCCTTCTTTACACCATCAAGATCAAGATTTGCACCATTACCTCGGACACAGTTTAACCTGCACACCATTAAAAAATAAATAAATAAATAATAATAATAATAATAATGCAAATCAAACAATAATTTGGGCAATATTTCATAATAAAAGGCATAAATAACATGCAAGGGCAAAAAAAAAAAAAAGGTCCTATATGGACTTCGGATGCATTTATTAATTAAACTAATTACTAAATGGTTCATTAGCCTAATATTTAAACTTTTAAAACGGGAGAAAATAGATAAGAGAAGCCCGTTCGTTTAACATTTAAATAGCCAATATTTGTCTGGGAAACACTGAAGATTTCATCAGAGACATGCTTGCTATTTTATATGGTTTGGATTGCCACGTACTCTACACTGCGGGCCGTACGAGCATATGAAACAGGAAAAACGTTGTTTTAGTGGCCTGACATGTTTAAGCCTTCAAACATTTACAAGCCGTTTAATATTTTATATTCTGTCTTGTAAGTTTGAAATAGCCGAACAATTGCTTTTGTGTTGCTCCAAAGAATGAGAAAAGCGACACTGGCCTGGCTGAGGTTCAGTTGTGAAAAGAAGTTACAGACGTTCCTGCAATGATTTCAAAATTGATAATATTTTCAATTGATATTTTGACTGATTCAATATTTTTAATGGATTTAAGTAAATTATTAAATTAAATAAGCTCGTCATTTGCAGTCAAATTCATAAATTCATCATTGAAACTGCTTTTTAAAGGGTTTAAATTTATTTTACATTTTACATTTCTGTTATTAAGTGTATCATTTCAATCACGGGAAAAATTTAATAAATTTATATAGATATGTAAATTAATAAATAGTCTACTTTCATACTACTACGTGGAGTTGAGCAAGATGACTGCTTGTCATTAATAGCGTGTTTTATTATTGTGATGGGTTTTGAATAAAAACAAAATACAGGCAACAAAAATTTAATATTTGATGGGCGCGGTAAACTCTTCTTGGCTTTCCAGTAAAATATCTTTTGAATGTATTTTCTGTTTAATTTATGATGATTATGATTACTTGTATAATTTTGTCATGACCATGATAATGATTAGAAAAACAAATTGAAAATGTTTAAATATTTTACAATTGATCATTATTATGATCATATTACAGTTGTTATTTTAAATTTTTGCTCTGCTTTTAAATCACAAAGGTTTAATTAAAAAAAGAGACAGACTCTTGTTCTATCTCTTAAAGTTCTATCAAAGTAATCCGTTGTGGACCGCAGATTCCCACGGTGTGGGGTCACGGCAT
>NW_015544225.1:109802-156966 GCF_001515605.1 Sinocyclocheilus anshuiensis | reverse complement strand
TTTCTCTCTCTCTCTCTCTCTCTCTCTCTCTCTCGCTCTCTCTCTGTTATCTCCACCTCTGTTTCCCTCTTTCTAAATCCATCCTAAACATGCCTTTCACTAACACTTGTTCATATACACCATCCTGGCTTTACACGCCTCCAGCTAGTGTCACAGTATCATGCTTTTGTTGTTCAAATGGCCTAGACTACATGTCTGGCTTTGTTTAGCCAAACTAAGGATTATCATTCATCAAACATGTTGGATCAGTGACCATTAGATTGTGAATTTTGAAATATCCATAAGGGAGCAGATTAAGCCAACACAGGCCTAATTTTGTCATGGCACCACCGATTTTTTAGAAAGCATGGCTACAATCTCAGAGGCCAGAGAGCAATTGCTCTGGCTGGATTATATTGTAATTAAGGTATCATGCCAGCAGTCATATTAACAACCCCTCTGGTGGTCTAAATATGCAATGGTTAAGCCGTAAATGGGCATTTAGAGTGACAGGGATCCCAGGATCATTTGGACAGTTGAGGATAATGTAGTGGATAAATCTGCTGCTCTGGATGGTGCCATACAGCATTAGAAGAGCTGACTTCTGTCTTTTTATAAACTATAATCTAGGAATGTACAGTAACAGAGAATATCTAATATCCATAGCACAGCAGATACATATTTATAATCAGACAAAAACACATACACAACCACGCACAGGCTCAAAGGAAAATTCATGGTCATCCGGCATGCCCAGTACACTCTTAAAAATAAAGGTGCTTCAAAAGGTTCTTCAAGTGATGCCATAGAAGAACCATTTTTGGTTCCACAAAGAACCATTCAGTCAAAGGTTCTTTAAAGAACCATTTCTTTCTTACCTTTTTATAATCTGAAGAACCTTCTTTCGCCACAAAGAACCTTTTGTGAAATAGAAAGGTTCTTCAGATGTTAAAGGTTCTTTATGGAACCATTTAGAAAAAAAAGGTTCTTCTATGGCATCGTGAAGCACCTTTATTTTTAAGAGTGTAGCCTACTTTTTAAGTACTTTTGTTTTCTACAAAAAAATGCACAAAAATGCTATTTATTTTTATATACGTTTGTTATATAAATTATATTTAAAAATATGATATTTTGATTCAGTTGTCAAAATCAAAATGAAGAAATCAGCATGTCAATTAAAAAAAAAAGCCTTATCGAAAATATTAGACACTTTTGGCTTTTTTATGACAGGACAAGGTTGTAAAACGTCATGTGGTGTAACTCCTAAAGAAAATAAATATTTTTGAATTACTAATTGTTTGAATTAGTAAATGTCTGTGGGAAAATATTTTTTGCTTTAAAACATACTGTATACATAACCTACTTTTATATAAATAAAGCGTTTTAAACTATTTTATTTTTTTGTTTGTTTGTTTGTTTTAGTCTGGAATCCTGACGCAATGTTGAACGCGGTAGTTATTTTATTTTATAGTAATGATAATAAAATCGTTTAATTTAAGTTGTAGGCTATATTCTGCATGACTACATAAAAGCATGATAAAAGTGGTAATTAATTTACCTCATACTGAAAATAAAGGAAACAAATTGAACTTCGAACTGTAAAGACTTTGTAGGCTACATAAACAAGTCTATTCCAATAACAAAGACTCTATCAGTCGCTGCATATGTTTTTTGAATAGTGTTAGTGGTTTATTTGTAATACCTTGACGTACTTCGTTGCGAGAGCAGTGAATTTACAGAGAGCCCGCCCACACGCTATTACGATTGGTTGTGATTTGATTGACGTTGTTGGGTTTGGTGTGGAGTAGACAGACAAATTACTCGTCTTTCAAATCTTATCGCTTTAGTTAGGATAAGGTTTGACGTCAATTACTTATAAGCAGCATCAGCTTTCGGCGTAGAAACTATTTTAACTTAGAAATTGCTAATACATTTCGGAATTAATTACAAAGAAACGGCAAGTAACACATTTGAATTAAATGTGAAATGTTGACGTAGAAAGACTGAAATAGTAAAACGTAGCTACTCCAGTAATCTTTGTTTTGTTTGCATCTAATTTCTTTGCAGAACTATAGATTAATACATAACCTATATATTTAACATGAAATAAAACAATTTTAAACATTCCATGTTCCATAAATTTGTAATAGCTAGATGTAGAGAGGTGGTTGTGTTGTCTTGGTTTAAATGCTACTGCTAAAATTACTGTAAGCTTTGGCATCATGCATAAATCTTTCCACATGAACACTGTTGTATATAACCTTTTCTGTCTGCACACACATAACACAAACAAACAGCCCAAGGCTAGAGTGAGTGCACTTTCAGTCTGTTGAGTAGCAGGCCTTATTAGGAGGAGCCCAGAGGTTGGGAGGAAGGTGGATGAGGAAGACGGGAGTTCCCAGCAGTCTGTGCATGATGACTAAACCATGTTTAACGTTATGATACAAGACACAAGAGAGCGCAAAGCTTCCTCTGGCTAATCGGCTTATTGGGAACAAATGTAAATCGGCTCAGAAGGCGCAGTTGTAAATATGACTTGTTTGGCTGGAGGGTCAAGCTATCTTTCTGTGCGAGAGAGATTTTGCGCTTCTTTTGTAGAGGTTCTGAAGAAGTGATGATCGGATTAGTTGGAACCAGGAAGGATGTTCTTTCGCATAAGGCTGACTTATGGTTTGGTGTTATGTGAAATTCTTCTGGTATTACAATCTGTTCTTTTCTCTTCTTATATTTATTGCTCTCTTTCTGATGATTCATTTTTGTATTGTCACACAAGAATTGCATGTGTGTTAGTCACTGAAGTGGTTTTGATGTGCAAGGCTACTGCATGACCTGCTTCACCCTACAGTCTGCCTGTTTTTGTTGCCTTAGATACATAGATATTATAGATAACTCATATACTGTAAAAATGAAATGTTGAACCTTTAAAATTGAAGTCGCCATGGCTTTGTATTCTTTTGCTAATATTGCATATTAAGAGTAAAATATTTCTTAAGGTTTTTTTGTGCAAACTGTTATTGTTCAATATTATGTGCATCAACAATCAACAAAACAATTCTGTGCAGAGAAACAAGTTAATCCTAACAAAGCAAAACAAGAATTACTAAATGTGACAAAAATAAAGCTGTTAACAACTGCAAATTTTAATGCAATTTTTAATTATTTACTGATATATATATATATATATACACACACACACACATATATATAACTTTCATCATTATTTATAGGACAGTAGAGTGCAAAGTAAGGGTGACAGCGAGGGCATGAGATCATGTCTGACTCAAACCTCTGTGCCTGGAGCCAACTGCAAGAGCAAGAGCAGTGCCACAGCTCTGGCATATTTTGCATTTAAATTTTGTTTTTAGAATTTAGGAATATTAAGTAAAAAGCCCATTCTTTACTATAGTGTACTGTCCAGAGCACCTCAAACTGTAATAATCACACTGAAAATTGACGTGCTCAGCAACAAATTTTCTTTCATTACACCCCAGTGAATCCAACCTCATTGCTCACAGATGAGCACTTAATTGATGTTGTAGTTGTAAAAGTCTAATACACTCAAGCTGTACAAAGCTGCCCTCAAGATTAATGACACACTCGCTTGACTTTGAGCCCAGGACCTTTACAGACCACTATTCACACGCACACAGACAGCTCAGTGTCCGCACACAGCCCGCTCATCCAATTGGAGCCTTGAGCATCCTGAGAGTCTGAAAGGTGTTCACCAAAGTAGATCATGCTCTATTTTAAACTCCTAAGGTGCATGTTCTAAAGACTGCCCAATCTGGCAACTAAAGAAGTAACATCTATTAAATGCTGCAAGCAGAGGAGATTAGGGTTATAAATATACATGAGGATTCCAAGAACGATGATAGGTGATATAAATTATGTTTGGAAACAGTTTGTTGTGCTCGACCACAAATATCACCACAATTTAAATATAGAAAGGATTATTAATAGAGCATAGTAGCTCTAATGTAAGTACTTTGAATTTTTTTATTTTTAAATTACTATTTACTTCATATTTACATTTTATACACAGTACAGACTAATTGTTCTACAAAAATTAGTTTGATTTTTAATTCAATATCAAACAAGCTTATTAGCTTACATGGATTTTCAAGGAAAATATTTGTAAATGTTTTTAAAGTATTTAAAACAAAATCAATATTTACTTGTTATTAAGCAAGCTTAGTGGCCAACATGGATTCTCAAGGACAATATTTAATTTGTTTTTTACCATTTAAATTGTAATTTGTAATATGTATATTTTCTATACAGTACACACTTATTGTTTTAATGTTTATTAAAAATTGATTTCAAACATTCAAAGTGTGATTTTGAGCTTGTTTCGTTACGCTATTGTTATTAAGCAAGCTTTTAAATGGCAGAACATAAATAGTTTGTAATGACATATTTGCTACAGAATTATTTACCAGTGTTTGGTATATTGTAAGTGAACAGCATGAATTATAAATTAAATAGAAAATGGTAGAATAGCACTGCCTCTATAAACGGAATAGCCCAATTTCCAAGTATAGGTCAGGATTTAAGAGCCTCAGCTAGTAAGATTTAAGTCATCTATTTTAAGACTTGCATGCTACAAATAAATCATGGGACATTTTTGAATCACCACATAACACTTGAAAACAACAGAGGATATCCTCACACTGCATTAACATGGGTTTGTGGCATTATAGAATAAATACAAATGAAACTGGTGTCTTATTATGGAATTTCAATATGTTCAAATAAATCTTCACAATAGATATCAGATGTCCTTTTTCTCAGGTTCACTGGAAACTGTGATAGTCTCAGCTCTTCTCATGCAGTGATCTGGTGTGCATGTCTAATACTAAGGAGAAAGTGCTGTCACTAGGTGCCGTGTGTGGATATGAAGCTGTTGAATAATGAAGAGGGCCAATGGCACCCATGCAACTTTCATGATGCCTGCTCTCCATGTCCGTGCACAGGGAGCGTCGAGAGCATCTCACGGGTGTCAGCTTGTCAGACCGAGAGGACAAGTGAACTTTCATTTCCGCCTCGGTGAGCAAAACTCTCTCTCTCTTTCTGCCCCCACAGAATCTCTCTTTCTCCTACACACACACAAACACACACACACCACTTGACTACACTCTCTACCTGTTTCCACATTATATATGTGCTTGCTTGGCTCTTTTTCTGCTGTGTGTCAGTCTTAATGAGCTCAGACTTATGAATTTAGCAAGGAAGTGCATCACGTGGATCATTTATAGGCAAAATATGAAAACACAAGCTTGTGTTGCATTTGCGTAGAAAGGGGATGCACATAATGATAGGGGCATTATTATTACTTTATCAGTGATAAGGATAGTAAGGATGCTAGAACAGCAAATGTGCAGAAGACAACAATTCTAGAAAGATCTATATATATGTCATTTCCCCTAAAATGGCCATCAATATGATTTCATTTGTTTCATTTGTTATATTGCTCATTAATAGTTCAAATTAGTTTATGCATTAATGTTAACAAGCGAGACATTTTTTACTACATTAAATGAATGTATGCTATACATACATAGGCTCACATAATAATATAATATAATATAAATTTATAAAAATGTTCATTTCAAATAATTGCTCATTTCAGATAATATTACTTAATGATAAGCATTATGTTTGTGTTAAAACAAAAGGTTGTTTTAACTTTGTTTTACTTAGATGAGTAATCTGCTGTTGATCTGCGTAATCTGTACTGTGTATCCAGGTTTCTTAGGAGTAGGTGTAGTCTTAAATCTCTCAAGGAATAGAAATATACAGTATCTGTGTTTATGCAAATAGTGTTTGACCTCTGAGTAAACCTGGAACATCCTGATGTGTCAGTATGCGAAAACCTGAGACCCTGAACGATCCTAATAGAAAATAGTAACGTCACAAAGGTATTAACTATAAATGTGCATGACAACTGTTTTCAGTCAAGAACTAGTATTATGCTGTGATTATGTAATTAAATTACTTCTACATAAATTCTCAAAATGTTTATTTTCTCCAATATTTTTGGGAATGGAATCTGCAATGGCTGTTTATTTTACATTAGTTAAAAAAAAAATAAAAAAATAAAAAAATAAAATAAAATCACCACTGCTGTTGCACAGGCCGAGCAAGTGTTTAATCAGTTGTTTTGGGTGGCTGGCTGCCCTTCTGTTACCACTGCACAGATTGACCTCATGTGTGACACATGTCCAGGCGGCCTACAGTAATGCCATCTTAGTGCTGCTGAGCCTCTTATAAACTCATAAAGTTCAGGCCAGGGGGAGATGGGAATCAGAAAGGGACCTGTAATCCACACCAGCTAAAATGGTCATTTGAAAATATGGTTAAAAACCCTGGATACGGTCATACCTTACTATATATAATTCTATAAAAAAAGAAAAAAAAGAAATGAATAACAAATTAAAATAAAAACAAAAAAAATCTTTGATTCATGTGGTGGCCTTTCATCTTTGCGCATAAATGGAAGCTTAAATGGCTTAAATCCACAAAATTAATTCAATTTCTCCAGCTTGGACTGGAAACTATCACTTTACTACAGTGTGTACATGGCTTAAGGATGGATTGTAAGGAGGGAGTGTGGACTTTGCTCGCTGATATAATCAGTGGATCTTAAGCAGATGCACGAGTGGCTCGGGGTATAAGCCCATAAACGGGGTATTATCGCCTAATCACTTCTGCAGATACCTGGGTAAGGAGGCTAAAAGTAAGCCATACACAACCTCAAGGTAAAAGTGCTACATATAGTAGTGTAAGAGGATTTTTATTTTTTATTTTTGTAGTTTTTTACAAAAAAATTAGCCCTGCATATTGACAAACCATCACTGGTATACAAATTTTTTTTGTAAAATCTTTGGTTTATTTACAACTTTGATTATTTATTTATTTATGTATTTATATTATTATTATTTAACAGTGTACCTAGTTCACTCTTAAAAATAAACGTTCTTTATTGGCATATAACATATTATATTAACATATATTGGCATAATTATGGAACATTTTCAATGCACAAAAGGTTCTTTATACTGAAAAAAAGGTTCTTTAGAAAAATTCTTCACACTAAGAAAAAATGGTTATTTTAAGAACTGTTCACTGAAAGATTCCAAAAAATCTGTGGCATTACTGCAAAAACACCCTTTTGGAATCTTTATTTTTAAGAGTGCATGATAAGAGTTTAAATGCTATTTAATTAACATACATTTATTTAATAAAAAGAAATGTATTTATTCAATTTAAATTTATTTTAAATGTATTATTTTTATTTATTTTTAATTATCCAGCACATTTGTTGAGATTGTTGAGATTAAACCAAAAAAAGCTATTGTAAAAACCTTTTATTTATTTATATAAATTTATGTATTTAGATTTTTTTTTCTTTCATTCAACTATTCACTGCATTTTGTTGTTGTCAGAAGTGCCAAGGAGGTCATGTTGATGAACTGTATAAGATTTCACAAGATTAACAGTGGAAGAAAATGCTGAAATATGTGTTAAAATGCCTCTCACAGTAGGCAGGGATTTTCTGGGCATGGCAAGGACAGATGTCACTGCGGCCTATACTCATATCAGGTCACTTATAGGCACTGGTCCAGTCTTGTGTTGCTGGCTGGCACGTCGAGGCTGATTTAGCTGGTCAGATGCTTGCTGTCACCAGACCGGGTGGAGGAGCTTAGAGTCCCTCTGGAACCTGTCTTAACATGCATGTGTAACAGAAAGTGGAGCCAGTGGCGAGCACTGCTGTCCACATGCAAATACGGAGGCTCGAAGACAGTGATATGCAAGACCTAAGAGGGGGAAAGAATCATCCTGACCTCTGTGATCATCAGTAACCCCACACAAAATCCTTCACGTATCCTCAGGATGTTACATCGTATTGCACATTACATGATTTGTCTGAAAATGATGTGTGATTTATGCATTGGGTGGACTGGGCAGAACTGATGCTCTGTATATGACAGTGGTGCTCTGAGACCTCAAACAATGCAAGCCTTAAGAATGTGATATCATGCCATGAGCTCGGCGACGGCTCCACACTGAAGAACGTTATGTCATCCACCTAGGGACAACAGAAGCTGTTTATTTTTCTTTCTTTTTTTCAGAACAAGAAGAGATTACTTATAATCAGATGTCAAAAATCATATTCAACCAAATATGCTGGAAAATGAAAGCTGGCAATTGCTTTAAGCATATGATCTTTAATCAAAACTCAATGACACATTTGCAATCAAAGCATGCAAAAGAAAAGCATTCATAATTAATCATAGTAGAAACATTACAGAAACATGAAGCCTTGTTTAATCTGACAGTAATAAACCTTAACATCTTTACAATTCTAAAGAATCATCAGATTTTTAAGATACACACTTCTATGCAAAATCAAATTTCTATAACACAGCTGAACTATTTTTAAAGCCAATGTAATGTAATCATAATAAACAAAAATTATAGAAATGAACAAGAAAATGGCCTCTGAATCATGTGGTCAAAAGAAAGAAAGAAAGAAAGAAAGAAAGAAAGGAAAAGAAAAGAAAATTTGGGACAAAAACAAACTACAATTTGTCAAAAATAGACAAAACATTATAGAAAACATTTATTTGTTTGATTGTTTATTTGTTTGTTTATTCATTCATTTTTTGACGTCATAAATCATAATACATTTATTGATCATGATTCATACGTAAATTTCTCCCACGCTTTTGATCAATAACTGAATAAGTGAATAAATAAATGAATGAATGCATATTATGTTAGAAAAACTAGTAAATGGACAAAACATTTGAATAAATATTACATAAAGTAAAATGCCTGATATTATTATTTCAATAAATTAAAAAAAGGGATTTTACAGATAAACAGCAGATATTGTGCAGCAGTCAGTGTTTCCATTCATTAAACTGTGAAAATATATACTAAATGTTTCAAATGCAAACAAAAAATATTTTAAAATTTAAAATGAAAAACATGAATTTATAATGATAATATGGTGTGCAAAGCGATAGAATATAGCGAATATAAAAATGACAACCTTGGAGAGCATTAAACGCACAGTTACGGCAAGCATTTGGTGCTTCATTGTGCTGAAATATTGTGTTCTATTAGTTAGCTGTATAGACCGAGTTTTTGTTCAATAGCCTTATGAGAATCACTCTATAGGGCACAAATAGCGCAAGACAATTTTTTCCCTCTCTGGGAACTCTTTATTTCAGAGTAAGTGGACAGGATACGGCGAGGAAAAGGGGGGGGGGGAAAGCAGTGACAATCTGGGAGCAGAACGGAGAATTGAACAGCGCATAAAGGAGAAGAAAAAGACGGACACGCAGCGGTTGTTAGTGAGGAGAAAGCATTCCTGCTGGGTAGAGTGGGCAAATATTGAGATTGCGCCTAGAACAACTCAGACCACCTCTTCAAGTGTCTGCACAATGAGGACAGAAAAGCGCTGGGGTCTCACACATGTGCGCACTATTAGACCCGTATTTAAGCAGCCAGTGGCATAGAAATATGAACGTAGGCATAGAAAACTCACAGATAAACAATACATTAGCTCTGCTGTCTTAAAAATATCTGTAAGCTATGTTTCCATGAAGAACCTTTAACTTCCATGGTGCCTTTCCATTGCACAAAACGTTCTTTATAGTAGAAAAGGGTTCTTGTTCCTCACACTACATAAACATGAATCTTCTAAGAACTGTTCAATGAAAGGTTCTTTGAGGAACCTGAAATTGTTCTTCTATAGCATCACACCCTTAAAGGGGTAGTTCACCCAAAAAAATTAGAATTCTGTCATTAATTACTAACTCTTATGTCTTTCTAAACCCATAAGTCCATTGTTCATCTTCAGAGCACAAATGAAGAAATTTTTGATGAAATCTGAGAGCTTTCTGATCCTGCATACACAGCAAGGGAACTACCACGTTCAAGGCCCAGAAAGGTAGTAAGAACATTGTTAAAATAGTCCATGCAACATCAGTGGTTCAACTGTAATTTTATAAAGCTACGAGAATAATTTTTGTGTGCAAAGAAAACAATTTCTTCTCTCCTGTATCAGTCTTTGATGTCCTTACTACCTTGAACGTGGTAGCTCCTTTGCTGTCTAAAGAGGGTCAGAAAGCTCTCGGATTTCATCAAAAAATATCTTAATTTGTGTTCCGAAGATGAACGAAGCTCTTACGGGTTTGGAACGACATGAGGGTGAGTAATTAATGACAGAATTTTCATTTTTGGGTGGACTATCCCTTTAAAAATAAGGGATCTTTATTGTCATTTACGCTTCCATGAAGAGCCTCCATGGAAACCTTCCATTGCACAAAATGTTCTTTATAGTGGAAAAAGGTTCTTTAGATGTTCTTCACACAACGAAAAACATGATTCTTCTAAGAACTGTTCAACGAAAGGTTCTTTCAGGAACCCAAAATGGTTCTTCTTTGGCATTACACTGTTGAAAATAAAAGTTCTTTATTGGCATTGATGGTTCCATGAAGAAACTCCTTTTTGGAACCATTATTTTAAAGACAAAATAGCTTAAAACATAACTAATTTGTGGATCTTGAAAGTTTCGTATCAAGTACGTTGTTAATGCTGCAAAATACAAGATATTCTTCACACACACACACACACACACACAATAATTCAAGAACTGAAAGGTTCTTTGAGGAACCCGAAATCATTCTTCACTCTTAAAAATAAAGGTTTACAAAAGGGTGTTTTTGCAGTGATGCCATAGAAGAACCATTTTTGGTTCCCAAAAGAACCTTTCAGTGAACAGTTCCTAAAAGAACCATTTTGAAGAACATTTAAAAATCTAAAGAAACTTATTCAGCTATAAAGAACCTTTTCTGCATTTGAAAGGTTCTATGGATGCTCAAGGTTCTTAATGGAACCATTGATGCCAATAAAGAAAATTTATTTTTAAGAGTGTTCTATGGCATCATTGCGAAACCCTCCTTTTTGGACCTTTACTTTTACGAAGAAGTAGCCGAAAGCACCACTCATTTGTGAATCCTGAATGTGTAGTATGTTATTAACACATTGAATCAGAAAAGCCACATTGCAATTCAGACTTCTACACAGGCAACTTGGAGGGCATTTGCCATCAGAGGTCCTACCCGGGGTGCCACAATAGACACATTCAAACACCCCCCCAAAGGTCAACTTGTTTTCATTGCTTTTGAATTTCAGAATCACCTTGGTGATCATTCTCCCCTCACCTCCATCAGTGGATTGACTGTGCTGTCTCTTCCCTTTGTCTCCTGGCTCAGCGGGTATATGCTGGGTCATGTGCTGTAAAAAGAAACAGACAGGAGCGTGGCAAACATGTGGGACTCCAATAGGGAATCGTTCAGAAAATGCACAGTAAAGCATAGGTTCTGTATGTATTGGGCTCCTGAGTTTTCCTAAATGATCATTTTAATACCTATCTTTTGTATGTTTGTACAAAAAGATGATATATTTAACAAGGTTGCAAATCTCTCTAGATTAGACAGCTGTAGTTGTGTGTTTACACTATCTGAACAAAGAGAAGATTAAGAAATGTATCATCGGTCTGGTTTTTCTCAAACCCTGTATGTCCCTGATCATACTGAGATTGAAATAATTGCTTATTTTGACAGTGCTTTTCAAGTACACATGGATGAATCCACATGTGACCCACTGATTATAATGTTGAGTTTTACAATAAAGAATATACATATTTATATTTTACATATATTAATGGTTTCATCAAAGGTTTCATTTAGTAGTGTAATAGTAATTGCCATGGCAAGTAGGTCTCAGGAGTCAAGGAAGGGATCAATATTGAAGTCATTCTCAAGAGTTGGTGCCATTTGTGCCTTAATAGATAAATTTAAAAAGGTTACTGTTGGACTATAAACCATTTCCTCACTGGGGAAAAAAAAAAGGTTGCACCAAACCTCATTTACATTAAAAATGGTTGTGCTTTTTGCCAAGGACATTTTGAAAAATTACTTTTTTCCCCTAAAACTGCATAATTCGACAAGGGAAATATTAGTGTAATCACAATAAAATATAAATAAAAACCATAAAAAATTACCTTTGTTCTTCACTTAAATCCAATTAAACCTCATTTTAAAGGGATCAGAAAATGTGGCACAACGAACATTAAAAAAAACAAAACATCAAATTGTTATTTCTATAAAGTCAAAAAATAAATTCTAATTTTGTAAATAATCCATTAACATTAAAATGATAGAATCCATATTTTTTTGTATAGAATCCACTAAAATGTAATGATATACAATACTAAACAACAAACAAACATTTAAAAATACAAATCACGGTTTGTTCCTTACTTTCTTTCTTTCTTTTTTTCTCCATTCTGTCACCGATGGAGTTTTGGTTCCTTGCTCCTGAATTCGATGATGAACTGCCTTTTTGCATTATTGACACACTATTTTCCTATTTAATGCTGTACAGTTGCTTTGACACAATCTGTATTGTTAAAAGCGCTTATAAATAAAGGTGACGACTTGTCTTTCTTTCTTTTCCTTTCTTGCATTGTGTCTGATTCAGAGAGTGAGAAATAAGAAATACTTTTATCTGATATCACCTTGATACCTTTGTTGTTGAAAATAATGTTGATTTGTTGTCTTTTTCCTTTTTTGTCACTCTTGTTAAAAGAGTTAAACTAACTGAATAATTATTTATCATATTCTTTTACCCTTCAGCACTAGAGGTAAATCTCTCAAATAAAGCCAATGAACTGCAGTGCCCTGTTAATATATATATAGCTGTAAGTCATGGGGATAAACGGTACACAAATGGCACTGTTTCCTCAGAATGTCCCTTCTACTGCAATATTAATATCAGACTTTGTGTGAGGACCATTCTTACACTGGCAAAAATCTGACAAAATAATTAAACAATCTGTGATGCAGTTCATCATATTATATTATATTATACCAAACAAAATGAGTTGTTTTTGTATACCATTGCACAGACAATAAGACATTTTCAGTGCTTTATGAGTTTATTTTGGGATTGCAGACCATTTGTGACTGTAAATGGTCTGTCTTGAAATAATAAGCTTGAGTACGACTGTTTTCCAACACAGCATGTAGGTGAGTTCCCAGGCAACAATCTAGTTTGAGGCCCTCACGTCACCTTTGATTTTTCAGTGATCTGACGAAGAGCAGGGACTCATCATCCAAGGCAAATACAAGAAAGTAAGGCCCAGTCACGGATGCCCTCTTTGCATAGCAAAAGTGGTTTGAAAAAAGGTCACGAAGACTGGCTGTCCTCCCAGAGCTCCTCGATGTGTCTCTCGCTGCAGAGACTCTAAGCTGACACCAATTAAAGAGATTACATCTCAGTTTACAAGGAAAGCTGAAGTCCTCCATGCTGGTGATCTTATCTGACAAGGTTACCAGATGCCAGGCAGGGAGGGCATGACCTCCAAGGCTTTCAAGTGGCCTCTTAAGAGTGTTTTCACCACTCAAAACGTAAGTACCCACAGGCCAGTGTCTGAATTATGTTTAGACAGAAAATTTTGCATGTGTCAATGTCGCTTGTGGTGGTATACATTAATTCACATGTCACATGAAACCAGCATCAAAATAAGTTTCAGATTTGTGTTGATGGTATACGCTTCTACCATCAACACATTTCTGAAACTATCTAATATAATTACCAGAAATAAAAAAAAATAAAGTGTAGACATTAAAGTGCTTTGCAAAAGTATTCAGACCATTATTATTCATAACCAGTAATCAATCCTTTCTTTGGGAAATGTGGTAATTTGAATTTGGTATAAGAAAAATAACTGAAATATGCTATTTACATTGGCATGTTGTATGACCCTCCCCATACAAGTGTTATAAAGAGCTCTTGATTGGTTCACCTTTATTCTCAGCCAGTGAACTCCAAGCTCCTTCAGAGTGATTCTTCGCCTCACTGAGGCCTTACTCAGGCCACTTGAGAGAGGTTTGAGGGACCTGCTTTAGTAGGAAGTGTCAGGTGGTGTTCTGAAGCTAATACTTCCTGATATGTTTGCTGTTCAACATGTCGTTCCAACTATATTACATTTTCTGCCATGAAACAAAAAGAGAACAACATAAATTCCGTTGCCTTATAAATGGCCTTGTACAACATTAACACAACTTTCACACTGGATAACCCATAGTTCATGGAGAAGTTCACTCACAAATAGAAATTTTGTCCTCATACATTTCCAATTTCCATTTTTTTCCCTCATTCATTCCTTTCTATGAAATACATCATAAGATTTCAAGCAGTATGTTCAAGCCTCAAAACACCTTTTTTTGTATGGAAAGCAGAAGCTAGGACATTCTGCTTATGTTGTGTTTCATAATGCGTGGTCAGAATAATGCTAAAATATTTTTGAGCAAAATGTTTCATTAATTAATGTTAAAGTTGTTTTAATGTTGTGCAAGGCCAATTGTAAGGCAACTGAATGTTTTCTTGTAGAGCAGTTGGTTTGGTCTGCACAAGTTTTTGCATCAGTTTAAAGGACTGGGGCAAGCTGTCACACCTTTTAAAGAAATTGTTGCTGCCACTTTTTATTATTATTATTATTGCACGCTTTATAATTCAGTTGATTGCCACATATTTGGTTCCCTGCTGTTAAAGAATGGATGATGTCCCTATAGTCGCTTTCAGATTTTTTCTTGCTTTTTTTTTTTTTTGGTTCATTTAATTTTAGTTCATTATAATTCTTTTTTTTTTTTAATTCTGATAAAGGTCCATGTGTCTCTCTCTTTCTTTAATATTCCATAGTTCTGTCCGATTCAGTCACACTGATGTTATTACAACAACCTGAAGCTCACGGAAGAGACTAGTAACTGTTTTTATGGTAAGGGTCTTTTCAGAGGAATGTATACACCTTTTTCATGATATAAAAAAAGGAAGTCAGGAATTTCCTAAAATCAGGAAGCAAGGGTGAATAAAACGTTCAGTGAAAGCTTGATGCTTTAGTTGAAAAGGCAGAGAGACTTCCAGTCTGTATTGTTTTACATGAGAATTCAGAGGATGCTGTTGATTTGTTTGGCTGTTTGGCTGTTTGAGGCAGCTCAGCTCTTTGTCTGTCTTCCTGCCCTTCCCTGAAAAGTAACTGACCAGCTGCAGAAGTCAAGCCCACCCACCAACCCCTTTTCCCCAATCACAGAGTGAAGAGTTTTTCTGCTTTACCACCGGAATCATCCCGATGCCCAGATTACATGAGAAGCAGGTGCAGATGAGGTTTGTTTGTGTGTGAGGAACAGGTGCAGAGGAACTCGTGTGTGGGGGCTTTGCTTTCACAGTATCCCACTGACTTGATGTCTCTATATGAAAAAGGTTGAAGGTTACCTATTCTATAAAAGCTGAATTTGTGCAGGCTTAAATATGGCTTTGCTTGTGTGAAAATTATCAGGTCTAATTTTTCCAAGAAAATTGGATTGCAAAACTAGCTCAAATGAAATTGGTGGAGGTATGTGTGGGTATTCAATAGACCATCATTTCTTTTGCCATTACAGGCTGAAGTAGGCCTTTTTCCCATTTCTGCAGTGTTTGACAAATAAGCAACTGACAGTCATTGCTTTAAACAGACTCAGAGATTTCATTGCAATGGTTGAAATTGAAATCAAAGTCAAAATGAATAGATCTGGCATTCAAGTAGTGACATAACCAATGTTAATCAAAATAATATTAAGCCTGTTAATGTCAATAAACTTTGTGTTGCATGGTGAATTACTGCATTAATTTCTCTCATCATAATGTGATTATGTATTTCCTTGGATTAATGATACTGAATTACTAGTAAGATATTGAATAATATTATTTGATACTTGCATAGAAATGTTCAGTTTATTGTTGAATGAAAGGATTGACTAAATTGACTTTAAGACTAACTAAAAAAGATAATAAACGTAATAGATTTTTTTAGGGGGAATATTAAATACAGTAGTCAATGTGAGGAAAATACAGCATAGGCTGTAGTATATTTGGAGGTCTTTACATTCAACCTAGCAAGAATCGGTGTCTATTAAATAAGATCATGGCAATTTTGTTCATGTATTCATCCAAGGTCACAGAATGTGTTAGAATCACAGCTGAGTCTCTCCAGCATATGGTGCAGAAAAAAAATAAGAATCATTACTGACCTTGTTGCACCAACATGAAAGGAATCGCATCACATTAATTTGGTTACTTTTTAATCACCAATGAAAAGGGATTGTCGCATCACATTAATTTGGTTACTTTTTAATCACCAATGAAAAGGGATTGTCGCATCACATTAATTTGGTTACTTTTTAATCACCAATGAAAAGGGATTGTCGCATCACATTAATTTGGTTACTTTTTAATCACCAATGAAAAGGGATTGGAAAAATGTTAATGTTCATATTTTATTTTTTAAAGTCATCTCATTAATGCTTTTAGTAACCTTTGTCAAAATAGCAGTGCTTTTCCATAAAAACTGCAAGAGTCTGTCCAATCAGCCAGTCACTTTAACTCCCATTGTGGATTAAAACGGAACATTCGCCATGGCTTTGCTTCCAAACACTATGGTTTTTCAGAATAACGCTGAATGGGAACACACTCTTACACAGCTGTGTCCTGGTCTGTCAGTGTATGCGCCTGTGTCGGTGGCTTGGTGCGTGTCTTTATAAAGGGTCTCATCTAGTTCATTCAACCCTAAAGAAGAATCATTTAAATTTTTTAATGGAAACAATTGTAAACATCCACAAAAACAAAATACAGCACCTCATTTAATTATACATCTTTGGCACTATGTAGGCCGACCTTGAAAATATGGTCAATGATGCAACAGATATTCAAATACATCACTAAATCAGCTATCCCATAGACCATTTTGTTCACTTATAAGAGAAATATACCTGTAAATAATAAAATCTATCTTTGTTCAGTGATAAGGAGGATTATGGTGTCATCTTTGTGTCTTTCAGAGTTGCTGCCATGCACTCTTTATCAGTTCAGATGTTTAAACATCACTGTTATTGTCACATAGCGGTCCCACATGCCCAAATATCTAAAGAAAGAAACAAAATAAAAACTCTGAAGCCACAGATTAGGGCCTTGAGAGAAAAGGTACCTCTGTTGAACCTCAACTCACAATACAACCACAAAACAAAGCCTTTGTACTTTTATATATATCAGTACAGATATATATATGAAGGTTAGAGAAGGGGAAAAGTCAGCTTTTAAAAAACAAACACCAGTGGAATGGCAGGGACAAATCTAATTGTTGAAAAGAATTGACTGCAAAGTAAAAGCCAGATTCCAGAAATCAATAGCGCTGTATGATACATAAAGAAAAGAGAGCATGAAATGGTGTGGCAGCAAATTTTCCGCTCAGAGACACATTTTGACAAGGACACCATTCAAATGCAACCAAAAGAATCCAGAGAGATGGCCCAATTCAAGCACAGCGTATATTTATCATGTATTTGTTGTTGATTGAAACAAAGCAGCAACATTCATTTGTAATACAATGATTGCATGACATGAGATTTATTTTAGGCAATAATGCAGGGATTTATTTTGCGAAAAATATTGGCTTGACTTTTCCTTGCTTATTACACAACTAAACATACATACATACATACATAAATGTGGACATAATACATTTTATTTGGGTTGAAATTATTATCCTAAAGCTTTTGCTATGTAAAAATAGTCTTACAGTATAATTGTATTGAAGTCGATAAGAGAGAAGAAAGATGGCGGCAGTGATTCCACAGTGTGGTGCTCATGACAATGATGAATATTAGGAAATATCAGATTCCTCTGTGCTGCAATTGACAATCACAAAAAAAAAGTATTTCAGAGAGAAGTGTGATAATTAAAAAGTAAAGGTTCGTGTAACAACCGCTAGAGCAGATATGTATACACTTTATTTTAAGGTGTCCTTGTTACAGTGTAATTATACATTTAAGTACTGAGTATTAATATAAATTAACTACATGTACTTATGGTTAGGGTTAGGATTAGGGTTTGGCTTAGGGTTGCTTGCATATAATTATGCATAACTTGTTGTTATTATAATAGTAAGTACATGTAACATGTGTAACAAGGGCATCTTAAAATAAAGTGTTACCTTATTTATTTTCCTAAATCATTAATTCAGAACCCACTTGGAATCATTAAAACATAAATGTGAGTGTGCTTATGTACTCTGAGTGGATAAAGGACATTTTCAAACATTATACTAAAAACTATATAATTTTTGCATAGTCTGAGGAGCACCAACTGTGTGAACTCAATTAATCAAACTAGGGCTCTCTGCACTTTTAAATGAGTTTGCATTTTTTAACAGCTAAAAAATTTGTTCCTTTCCACTTTACATAAGCATCTCTGTGGAAGCCACTTTCATTCAAACAGTTCTTCTGCAGAAGAGAGCTGCAAGAGCTCAGCAAATACCTTACTTGTATTACAAAACATTATAATTATTTTGCAAATATCAAGGTCACTATTCCTTATTGTTCAGATTTCCATTATTATTATTATTCTTAGAAAAATATTCAAAAAAAAATTTTTTTTCTTTTTTTTGGTTGCAAGTGGTTAGCTTGGACAAACATGAGTAGAGATTGTCTTTTTGTGTGGTGTGAGGACCATTCAGACTGTGCATTTAACTGGAACCAATCAGTATTGAGTTTATGCCTGAATGGTGGAAAGCAGGAGCAGGAAACACACCAGAACAATGCTTAATGCAGCATTGCTGTAACACTGGGGGTCAATAATTTGCTCTCTGCAAAAGAGAAGCACGAACAATTCATTTGCACCTTTAACATAATATAAATGTTAAAGGTGACAGTGATATATATAAATTCAGAGATTTATAAAAGATGGTGAAAGAGAAGGCAGTGACTTCAATTAATGTGATATGGCAACCAATGAAACAGTATGGCAACCTAACTCCCCTATTCTATTGAGATTAACTTCTTCATATGTAAAATGTATGTGATATATAAAATATATATAGGCATTTCACAATCTGAACTAACTATGCCTTGTCATAAAAAGAATCAATTATCTGATATTTTAAGAGACATGTTGACAGCACATTGTTTGCACCACATGACTTTGATTTTGCAGACAAAATCTTTTTTAAATATTAATATTTTAACAAAACTGCTTCAATGCTTGTCATTTGTTTTTTAAGAAATAAAAAATAATAGCAATCTACTAAACAGGGTTTTCGTTTTTAAGAATTTAATCTTTCAATTAGGCTACTTTCTTCATTATGATACCAACACAGCTAACATTTTTTACTTTATGCCCCCAAAGAATATCAAAATGAATTTTAATTCAGAAATTAAAAATATGCTCATAATAAAAAAGATGTATTGAAGTCACTGAATTGCATTCTGAATTGCATTTACTTTGTAATAAATACATGGATTGAGCCAAAAAAGAATGAGTCATAAACCTTAAAAGAATTTGAACATGTTAGCAGCATGACCTGCAGCTAACAGCAATATTTGTTGCTCATCTCCCACTCGTCAGTGTGCTCAATAAGGCGGCCTTTAACCCTTCTGTGGCCTGTCAGTCACAGCCCGGCTCAAGCGGGCCCATGCGGGCAGAGCCGTTCCAGATGGACTAGAGCAAGCTCTTTTACCCAGCAAGCACTGTAACCGATTCCTCCGTTACCATCAGAGCACGGTGAGAGACTCGAAAGCACCTCAATCGTTTCTTCTCCGACACAATGAGCAAAAGTCATGTCCCTGTCAGGATTATTTCATCACATTCGTTCACAGGAAAACTAGAAAGAGACAAAGAATTGAAGTCAAAGTGGAAACAATGTGCTTGACTTCATTCAGCCACGTGTAACATGGGCCATCATCCGGAACAATAGCTGTTGCTAGCCTACAGTCAAAAATTAAATAGAGAAATCATAAGCGGAGGAAGCCGAAGTGAATGTAAACGATCATAGCGAAGACTCTAAGAAATGCAACCTATGTTTCTGCTAAGCAAAATTAGGTCAACTGACATTAAATATGAACTGGGCAATTTAAACAATCTGAGTGAAGCGGCAGGCTGGGATGTAGCAGTTGCATAAAAATGCCTATAAAAGAAAAAAACATTAGCAGAACTAGAGATAGAGGCAACAATCCCCGCCAACTATTGAAGACGTTTCATGGATATAGAGCAAGCTGCAAGTCAGTGGGTCACCACCACGTAAAAGGTCATATTTGCGTGCAATCATTTTCATTTTTGACCTTGAATTAGA
The DNA here is from genome assembly GCF_001515605.1 of Sinocyclocheilus anshuiensis. NCBI lineage: Eukaryota > Metazoa > Chordata > Actinopteri > Cypriniformes > Cyprinidae > Sinocyclocheilus > Sinocyclocheilus anshuiensis. Next base: position 136,751 of record NW_015544225.1, on the reverse strand, counting down.
CATTGATAATGTTTGGCTTGGAGACAGGGTGCCAGTTGACTGTCAATCAATAGGCATACAAGCACATACATACATAGGCAAAAGACACTGTAAACGATGCACACACATATGCATTCATCCCATTCTCCATTAAAATGATATAATGTATCCCAAGACTGGAAGTAAACTGTAGGAGAGAGGGCTGACATCAGATCCCTGGGCCTCAGGGTGGTGCAGGCTAACTGCTGCATGGCCGCGTTAGTCACACTTAATGGCCTCAGTGAGATAAACAGAGCATGATGACATGGGCTAAATAACACATGCAGCCCCAGCAAGGGCCAACGCACTGCTGATGCGGCTGGTTTTAAAGAGTGCGGTGCAGGGAAGATCACCCCACCAAACTTTGACTTTTTCAAGCAGAAGTGCTGCCATGGATGGCACAAGGGTTTGTTGATGTTTAACTGAAAAGAAAATGTATTTAGATTTCTTCTAATGGAATGAAATGAATGATGAGATCTAAAGAAGTCAGTGCCTGTTCATCTCTGTAGAATTAGAAAAGAACTGCTCTGGAGCTCCTTTAATATGTAAAGGTGCTTTATTTGTAAGTGCAGAGAAGTTGTTCTTAACCTTTTTTTTTGGCGGCATGCCAAAACAATAGTCATGTAAGTGTCAATGGATTCAAATTAATCCTTCATTGTGATTAATTAAAAACAAAAACAGCTTTTTTTAAATAATATAATATTATAGGCCTATACCTCAGGCCTTGTCTGATGAAGTTACTAGGGCTAAATTCACACTTCAATCAACACATTACAGTTGTCAGTTCTGTTTCAGACTCTTCAATGTGGTTATGTTCACACACATTTCTGTTATAAACGAGAGTAACAATAAACCGAATTGATGCTGCAAACTCACTGCAGATAAATTCAGTCATCTCAATCTGTAGTTTGATTACTTAAGGAAGTGACAACCAAAATTTAGAGGAGCCTACCTTAAACCCGCGTTGTGTTTAGAAACTAATTTGAACAAGTAGATATTAATTATGTATTCAAAAGCGTCAAATGTGTCTTACATGTGGTAGTAATCCTCTCAGTCTCGAGACAACCCATTATTGTTTCAGAAGCAAGTTTCACGCACATAAACAAAACATGGCGCCTCTGTCGAAAGCAGACTAAAGATTGACGGATGAATACATCTCCTTTGTTCAGTCAAATTTAAAATTTCCATGGAAGTCTACTTTATTGGTATTGCAAACAACAAATATAGCTGCGAAACGAGGCGTGCATAATGAAAATAAATTATAATAACCTAGTGAAAAGTATGATTAAGTCAAATACAATAAAATACCAGTTGTACAAAATAAAATATAAATTTAAATTAAATTAAATAAACAATGCAGGGCAATCAATTTTAAAATCAAGTTAAATTTAAATAAAAAATATTTAAAAGAAATAGGCATATTAATTGGAAAAAAATGAAATAAACCCAGATTAACAGAAAAGGTTAAGCAATTAGCATGTTTAGTGATGAATCACAATTTCAGGAGAAATTTAAATTTTAGTTCTAAATGTCGTTGAGTTGGATATTGTATGAAGAGCTTTAAAAAAGGGTGTAATGTAGTTATACAGACATTTAAAAGGGTAAACCAATAGATACACATGCAGTTAGTGCAAACCATTGCAGTGGGGGAAAGTGAATGCCATTCCTTGTCCAATGGCGAAGATATGGGAATTACAACTTCCATTTAACCAAAATGCACTGCAGCTAATGAAGGACCTATGTGGCCTGTATATAACAGCAACAGTCTAGAGTAAACATCAATTATAACGCATTAGCCTCTCTGGCCCACTCTCTTAAACAGCAGTTCAGCATAATGAGAGTGCTAGCCTTGACTAATCTAATTTGTGTCTCTCCCTCTCGGTCCCAATGTTACCTCCAGGAAAAAAAGCAGTAATGTAATATCTTGATATGTATTTTTTTCTATCTATTCTTTATGTTAAATGTAAATTGGACATGCTTTTATTTACTTCACCCTGTCTCAGTGTACAGGTTACAGTCAACCATCTGACTCTTGTGAAATATGTGTATAGAAGGCACTGAGGTGTTATTGTAGCAGTCTTCAATAGCGCGCCTTTTAAGTTAAACAAGGCTGAACATATCTACACAAGCACATAAAACCCACCTATATTGAATCACACCAAGCCATGGAATTACTTAGAAGGAGGGCCATCTCATTTATGCAGGAAAGAAAATTAAAGAGAGAAGGGAAAAGCGTGGTTTTGTTCTCAGTGGTACTCCAGAAAGAATCGTGAAATAAAACACTTTCACATGTCAAGGAGAAAGTAAAATAAATCGGAGTAGTGACACAGAAAGAGGCAAATATCCATTTAACAAGTAAGAGTAGAGGTGAAAAGATAAAGACAGCCCAAGGATGAGAAAAACTCTGGCGCCCTCTAGCCACAGTAGATGTCTTTAATAAATGGAAAAATGAATACAATATGACCTGTTTATGTATGGAATACATTCACTTTCACATATTCACTTGATTTTATTCTAGCAATCATATTTTGCCATGCGGAAGTAAGCTGTTTCCTTTGAATGTGCGAGACTTCCGATTCATTAGTTACTATAGGCAAAGTGCAGTAAACGGTAAAACTATTTGCGCTACAAACCTGTCTGTTTATGATTATGATAATTAATTAAAATAATATGATAACAAATACCAGTTTGCAATATCAAGCAGCATAAGGACTGTTTTTGTACAGCTAAAATATTAGGAAGCCATGACACCGGAAGCCTCGCACAGTCAAAATGTCCGCTCTCCAGGTCAAAAATAAGGTGGGTACGAATAATGTATAAAATAAATAAAAATGGATTTCTGTTATGTTCATACCACCATTAACTAAAAATCTGCTGATATATAGTAATAAAATTTCAAGGCCTACTCATATTCTTCAACGCCACCAGATGTGATTGTGTGAGTTTGTTTGCACCGTTATGCTCTCTCTCCCTCTCCGATCGCTCCAGGGGAGTGCCAAGTCGAGCTAACCACCCCTCACTAGGCCGCCATGTGGCTGCCTAGGAGCTCAGCACTCCATGCATGAGTGATTGGTGAAGCTGCTAATGCTGAAATTAGACAGGCACGTCCAGGTCAGCTGATCCGCGTGGTTGAGACTCCTGATGATCTTATCCTCATTAGTGATACTGAAAACAAAGGGGTCCTCAGAGAACAGCAGCACCACACGTATATTAACCCAGGGGCTCCATTTACATAGCTACTCTAGACAGCAAATTGGGAATAATGGATGGTCATCAATGTCAATTTAACTAACAGTTACATTTTTGTTGGGTGTCCAGTTGGCTTTGTGCTGAAAGTAGGAAGCCAAACAACACCAACTCATTGATATTCAACCTATTCAGTCAGGTTTTATTATTGTACATGAAGTTACAAGAATAGCCGATATTGGTAAAACAATTTGTCTATGGACAAACAAAATATTAAGTTAATAACAAACACTTTAGCATAAAAAATAAAGTGATAAGTTTTAACGCTGATTAAATATACAATCTATTGCATTTTTTTAATTAATTTTCTTTGAAAATATTTTGGAGTTGAAGATGGCTAATAGCAGCCTAAACTAACAATTATTTATGTGCTTTGTGACAAGAACAAGAAGTTAAAAATCAATCACTATTCACATAACAGAGCTTGACTGAGCTCTTGATGAGTTCAGCACAAACTACTGTTCAAACGTTTGGGGTCAGTAGATTATAAAAGTTTGAAAGTTATACCTACCAAGGCTGCATTTATTTAAATTAAAAATGCAATTAAGACAGTAATATTGTGAACTATTATTACAGTTAAAAAAACTTTTGTTTTAATACATTTAAAAAGTATAATTTATTCCTTGTGATGGCAAAGCTGAATTTTCAGCAGCAATTAGTCCAGTCTTGTTGGCGCCAATAGCCTCATGATTAGTGTGTCAACACATAGTGCAACTGCGCTCACGGCGACCCGAGTTTGATTCCTGTCTTGAGGTCCTTTGCCGATCCCGCTCCCCTCTCTCCTCCCAGTGCTTTCCTGTCATCTCTCTACTGTAGTATCTCAATAACAAAACAAAAAATTAGTCCAGTCTTCAGTATCACATAATACATAAATCCTTAAAATATGATGATTTGGTGCTCAATAAACATTTCTTATTATCAATGTTGAAAACAGTTGTGCTAATATTTTTGGCGTTCTGGCACACTATGGCTGCCGTCGCATCATTCAGGTGGATGCTGCACACTGGTGGTGGTTGAGGAGATTCCCCCCTTCCATGTAAAGCGCTTTGAGTACCCAGAAAAGCACTATATAAATGTAACAAATTATTATTATTATTATTTTATAAATAATAGATAACAGAAAAGCATCCACAATATGATTTACCCATAATTCCCTAAATGAATTGGTTGGTTTGTTTTACAGCAGTGTGATCCTGTCAGGACATTGGACTGTCTGTCATGTTTTGCCACTGTTTCTGTTCCCTTATTTGGTCATGTTCCTGTCCTAGTTATGTTAATTAGTTTGATTAGTCATCCCATACACCTGTGTTTCCCCAATCATCCCCTCACTGTAAAATCCAATAGTTTACCTTACTTAGATTTAATTAGTAATCTTTACTTAGTTGTTATACTTACTAGGTTTTATTAAGTTACAGCTACTTTCAAGGCAAATAAAACAATTTACTTACTGTTTTGAGTGACACTTACTTAAAATATTCAAGTAGCCACAAAGGAACCAATGACATTAATAAAGCAGTGAGAGGCAGCAGTGCACTAATATGTTGCTAATGTGCAACATAACAACAGAAGAAGAAGAAAAGAAAAAGAGTCTTAATAGACTTTTCACTTATTTCCTCCATGTCTGCAGTTATCTTTCACTAGTTGCATTCACTCGTTTCCCAGTCATCATTAATGTTGAATTTTCAATACAACTAAAATATATTTGAGAGAACATCACATAAGCTGACTTCATATTCAATTGATGTTGATTTTCCTAAAATGTGTTTTTTTGTTTGTTTTTTTTACTCACCATTATAGTGATTAGCGTTCCCTTTGGTTGGGCACTTGGAATTTTATTTATGTTACTATAATTATCTTTCTGTTAATGCAGCAATGCAATATGAAATCAGAGTAATTTGGTTTCATCTCAATAACAAAACAAAAAATTAGTCCAGTCTTCAGTATCACATAATACATAAATCCTTAAAATATGATGATTTGGTGCTCAATAAACATTTCTTATTATCAATGTTGAAAACAGTTGTGCTAATATTTTTGGCGTTCTGGCACACTATGGCTGCCGTCGCATCATTCAGGTGGATGCTGCACACTGGTGGTGGTTGAGGAGATTCCCCCCTTCCATGTAAAGCGCTTTGAGTACCCAGAAAAGCACTATATAAATGTAACAAATTATTATTATTATTATTTTATAAATAATAGATAACAGAAAAGCATCCACAATATGATTTACCCATAATTCCCTAAATGAATTGGTTGGTTTGTTTTACAGCAGTGTGATCCTGTCAGGACATTGGACTGTCTGTCATGTTTTGCCACTGTTTCTGTTCCCTTATTTGGTCATGTTCCTGTCCTAGTTTTGTTAATTAGTTTGATTAGTCATCCCATACACCTGTGTTTCCCCAATCATCCCCTCACTGTAAAATCCAATAGTTTACCTTACTTAGATTTAATTAGTAATCTTTACTTAGTTGTTATACTTACTAGGTTTTATTAAGTTACAGCTACTTTCAAGGCAAATAAAACAATTTACTTACTGTTTTGAGTGACACTTACTTAAAATATTCAAGTAGCCACAAAGGAACCAATGACATTAATAAAGCAGTGAGAGGCAGCAGTGCACTAATATGTTGCTAATGTGCAACATAACAACAGAAGAAGAAGAAAAGAAAAAGAGTCTTAATAGACTTTTCACTTATTTCCTCCATGTCTGCAGTTATCTTTCACTAGTTGCATTCACTCGTTTCCCAGTCATCATTAATGTTGAATTTTCAATACAACTAAAATATATTTGAGAGAACATCACATAAGCTGACTTCATATTCAATTGATGTTGATTTTCCTAAAATGTGTTTTTTTGTTTGTTTTTTTTACTCACCATTATAGTGATTAGCGTTCCCTTTGGTTGGGCACTTGTAATTTTATTTATGTTACTATAATTATCTTTCTGTTAATGCAGCAATGCAATATGAAATCAGAGTAATTTGGTTTCAAGGAAAGAAAAATAATAAAAAGATTGCTTTTAGAAAATGATATTTCTTCTAATTAAATCAATAATGTATTTTTTTTTTTTGTGCTTGTGTTAGTCAATTAACTTTTGCAGAATGTATTTTTCATAAATACTTTAAGAAGTTTATAATTGGGTTTATATAATCCTTAAATATATAAAGTCACACACAGACTTAAACGTTCAGCATGTGAATCACAACAATGGAAACAATTCAATTTAATTTATTTTTATTAATTGTAACAATAACCATTTTATTTGCTTTTTGTTGTGCTACTACTGACACAAGGCAGCAAATAAAATTGGCAAATAAAAACAACTGTAAAACAAAGCAACTGCATAATTTATTCATGCCGCAATGCACTCTGGGAGTCAGTGAGTAGCTATATTAAGTCATGAGTAAACCTAAATGAAAGGATCAAGTACCCCCTACAGTTCTTTTTTTAGTTACTTGAACTCTCGTGTAAGTAAACTATACTAAGCATTTGTCAGTACAACATACTATTTCACTTTACTTAGTTTTTTCAAGGCAATCGGTTTGCATGCTTTTTTTAAGTAAGCCCAACTAATTAGATTTTACAGTGCTGTATTTAAGTCCTAGTCTGTGCAGTCCGTCTCTGTCGGTTCTACTTGTTATGTTTATGTTTCCTGTCATGCGCCCTCCTCCTAGAAAGCGCCTTCCAGTGCCAGCTCCTCGCAAGCACCCTCAAGTATCCATCCTGTTCCCGTGTTCAGCCTAGAGGGGGCTTCCGATCCAGAGTTAAGCCCTGAATGCACGGAGACGCACAAATGCCCGCCCTCCCACTCGCTCCTGCCTCCTCCACCGCTGTCATTATGGTGCGAGCGCCACGGGTCTGCCATCCTCCAGCGTCGCCATGGCTGGAGAATCCCTCACCTCTGCCTCCAGCCTCCGAGGCCCGGACTCCGCCTTGGCCCGTAGACCCAGCGGCTCCACCTCAGCTCCTAGCTCCCTCACCTCCACCATCACCCGTCGATCCACCAGCTCCACTGGGCTCCCTTGTCCCTCCGGCTCCGCCTTGGTCTGGCGTCGACCCGCCATCGCCTCAGAACTCCGCTCCTCCGGCTGCACCTCGTTGCTCCGTCCCAACGGCTCTATTGGGCTAGTTCCTCCCGCCAGCTCCACGCTGCGGCTCTCCGGATCTCCGCCTCGGTTGCCAGAGCCCTTGGCTCCACCCTGGCCCCCCGGATCCTCGGCATCCCCCTGGCTCGTTGGCTCTCCGTCTCCGCCTCGGGCTCCTCCGCCACCTGCTCCGCTGCCATTAGTCGGCCCCCTGGAGTCGGCGGCCATTCCTCCTCCATGGCTCCTCCCTCCGTCGGTTCCACCGTGGGTCGACATTATGGCTGTGGCCTGGGTCCTGCTTAGCTCCTCCTGCTCCGGGCCCCTTCTGTCTCCTCCCTCCTTCGTCTCCTCCCTGGTCTCTGTCCGTCCTCCTCCGGAACCTCCTCCCAAGTTCCCACCCATGCCTCCCTCTGTTGTTGCTACGGTGCGAGGACGCACCTTCCGGGAAGGGGCGTAATGTCAGGATCACGGACTGTCTGTGTCATGTTTTGCCCGTTTCTGTTCCCTTATTTGGTCATGTTCCTGTCCTCGTTTTGTTAATTAGTTTGATTAGTCATCCCATACACCTGTGTTTCCCCAATCATCCCCTGTATTTAAGTCCTAGTCTGTGCAGTCTGTCTCTGTCTGTTCTACTTATGTTCATGTGTTTCCTGTCGTACCCAGTGTTGGCTGTACCTTGTGTTTCTTGGATTAAAGACTGTTTCGTTTATTCCTCGTCTCCATCGTTCCTTGCCATCACAGATTGTGACAGACCCCTCATGATGACTCTTTTGTTAAGTAACTAAATGTAAAAAAATGTCAACATCCTATTGTTTCAAACCATTATTTTCAACAAAATCAATGAAAAAATATTTCCAAGACAGACATGCTATATATATATAACATGGCAGTGCATGCAATGCTGAAAATGTGCTTGTTAGATAAAACTAATTTGTTCAAGGACAGCTGATTGACTGATACTTGCTCCCCAGTGTTAGGCTCTAAACCAGAGCTTTGCTGTGTGTCTGTGTGCTCTTCCGATGGATCCAAACTAAAAAATAGGCCCTATAAAGACAGCCAAATGACGGCCAGAGCATGCCAAAACAATCGCTGTTCTGCAGTTCAACAGGCAATGCCAAATACCATTTAGACAGTGCACCTGCAGGGAATTACTGTTACACATGCGCATACACAAACAGTTTTTTTGTACAATTTACTTGTACAAGCTAATTCATAATAAATAACCATTTTAACAAAATTATTAATAATTTTCATGTATATATTACAAATGTCTATTAGAATTTGTATTATTTATATAATTAAAAACCATTTTAACCAAAAGGTGTATACAGTATTAAGCCTCAAACAGACATCTCCAGAACACATTCAAAGCAAAGCTGTTTCTATTTTATGCTCTCTGTACCAGGGACCCTTCCTTTGATCCTCAAAGCAAAAGGGTCAGCAAACAGATGCAGGATGATTCCTATGATGCTCTGAACTGACCAGCACTCAATAAATCTGAAGCAGCAGCCAACAGTTAGTGATCAATGTTAATAGAACAGAGAAAATAAACAATAGGAAGAGTTCTGTTGAAGTAGAAACAGATACAAGAAACTTTTTTTGATTTTATAGAAATACTTTTTTATATTCTTGCATAGAGGATAAGTCATAGACCAATTGTAATATAATATAATAAATAATATAATATAACAAAATGTTTTTTTTTTTTTCAGAATAGAATAAAAATATCAAGATAAAAAAACATAAAATAAGGTCCTCTGTATGTGACCGCTTGAAAAGTTGCCATTGTATGCAAAAACAACAGAAACATTATGCACAAGGAGTGGGTACAAACTCACCAAACTTCTCACAGTAAAACATTCATACACAGGTTTATGAAGACCATCCACTGATTCACACTGAGACTGGTAATGAATAACTGTGAAGTGGGAATGAATACATGTGTCTTGGTTTCAGAATTTTTACCTTAACATTCACGCAGCACACAAATCTTATTCAGAATGTGCAAAATACTATATAGATACATCAGGAAGACTAAGACAGGCAGGGCTCTGAGGATGTTGTGGCTATAGATTAATATCACCATGTTTAAATGAGAGAGTCAAAGTTGAAATGATTCCGCTGGTCACAGTGTGCTGCATTATTAACCAACAAATGCTGCCAGAGGTTGCAGCATGAATAGGCAGGTCTATGGTTATAAATCACTGCATTGGTCTCTGGAAGGTCAAACAAGAAAAGCAAGGCCAGGAGTCTGTCTTTGCATTCTTTTCTCTACCACTTTTGTCTTTATCTCAACACAAACAGCCCTGAATAGAGATCTTCTACTTTATTTATGAAAGATTGCATTTAACAGCTTTAAAGTATTTACATTTTTATGTATCTCAAGGTGTTGACTTCAGGTTTGAGTAGTGAATACAATATGATAATACAAAAAGAAAAAAGGATCTACATTGCATTTGGCTAAACCACCAAGTCTCAGTACAGTTAGAGTAAATGGCATCTCTGGTTTGCTGGAGATTGTTACTAATTATATGCAATTGCAAGCTTGACAGTTTTAGTTCCAAAGCCTTATGTAACCACTTGCCAGAAATAATGCTTGACCACACGTCACGTGGCAGTGAGCATGTCACATTGAAGTGTTGTGAAGTGGTTGTAAAGAGGTGTTAGACAATGGAAGGAAAAAAAAATATTTTTTGCTTTATATTATTAATAAATGTTTCCCTCATGCGGATGCAAAAATCAATAGCTAAACAATCATTATAGCACTGTACTTTTTAAATACTGTAAATAACCTTAACAGCACTTTAATAAAAAAATCCCAGTTATACATAAGAAGTCACTGAATTGTTACAAGGAATATAAAACTCAGCTCACTTTGAAGACTCCTTGATCTTGACCTTTTCAGCAAATAGCGAGTTATGACTCATAGCAAACTGAGCCATCCTCAATGTTGTTATTATCGCACGGCTGATTGGGAGAGAATATGTAGGAATATACACACTACCATTTAAGGTCTAAGTATTACTTAATATTTTTCAAAATAAGTCTCTTATGGAAGGTTGCAATTATTTGACCAAAAATTCAATTAAAAAAAAGTAATATTGTGAAATATTACAACTGAAATTAGAGTTTCTATTTAAAAAAAACTTGTGTCTGTGTTGCCCAATTTTGAGCAGCCATTACTTCAGTCTTCAGTGTAATATGATCCTTTCGAAATCATACTGATTTGGTGTAATTTATTAATATTTATAATAAACATTAACAATAACATAAAAATTGTTATCAATGTCAAAATCAGTTGTGGAAAACACATTTTCCAGGATTCTTTGATGAAAAGAAAGTTCAAAAGAAATATATAGTTCAGTCATGAAACTCTAGATGGCGAATTCTGACGGGGTGTTAACCTAACTGATGATATTCAGAGAGTAAAACGACTTGGCACAAGCTGATTGGTTCATGCTGCATATGTAGCCAATGAGCTTACTGCCTTACATTTATATGGCTGGCTAGCATTCACTTGAGATTCCTGCAGCACGCTTTCAGAGTTCTCTGAAACCCTCCACCTTCCCCAGCTTCACCTGTATAAATCTGCTACGGGGTTATTTTATATGCTATTTGTGCAGCAGCAGTATGTCTTAAATACTCACGGTGATAATGTTCTGGAATGTGGGGGTTGTACGTGCTATTATCATGATAAGTAGAGCACTATAAGCTATCAGACTGTATTGTTTGAAATCTGTGGAATGTGTGAATTCTGTGAAATATGTGATTTCTGCAAAATTGGTGAATTCTTTAAAATGTTTAAGTATGATTGGGTTTGACTTGCATCAAGATAATTTAGCCTTGAAAATAATCCGTGTTTTTTTTTTCCATTTCAGAAAGCTACTAAACAGGTAAGATCATAATTTTATAATATATATGATGTCATTGATGCCATCCAAAATGGGAACAAAGACTTTGAGATGGGCTCTGATACAAATGATAAAAAGTAATATAAAGATGCCTGTGAACTGGACAAGGAAAATGACCACCCATTTTTGTTGGCCCATCTGATGGTTATGTGAACATCATGCCAACAAAGCCAGGCCATTCAAGAACACAGACCATGCGCCGTAACAGGTAAAGCTGTCTGAAAAATGATTTTATCTGTCTCAACATTAATTTCTCTGTTTAGGATATCACTAATGATGCAGTCTCCCATCATACACCACTGGAGTACTTCTGAAGGTTTGTGTCAGAAGATATGATCAAGGCTCTGACATCTAACACCAATGAGTAGTTTTCAAAAGAAAGGAGCATTTATAAAATCATTATGAGACTATGGGAATTGAACATGGCTATGCACAGAGCTAGACATCGTACATACCAGTAAATAGTTTTGATTGAACATATTTTTATAATAAATGTAATATTCATAAAAACAATTATTATTGTGTGATTATTTGTGTATGGATATATAGGCTGCTGTTATGTGGCTACATAAGCAGTATACCCTGCAAATGAACCCTTAGATCATCTTTAGATTTGTTCAGACTGAAATTCTGCTACCCCAAAGGCCCAACGTTGTAATATTACATTTCACTAAAAACGTACTAAAAATCAAAAATGTTAAAACTAATTTATTTCTGCATTAGAGGCCTCCCACAACAACATATAAATGGTGAAATAATTTTTTCCGTTTTTTTTCTAAATTTGGGTCTTACAGGGTTAAACAAGCATCTAGTAAAATGGCATTATGGAAAATGTCAATCCCCTTAGTAAATTTTATAAACAGATAACAGAGCTTTCATATCAATATTTCAGTGAGGCTAGTATTTAAAGGGGAAGAGAGAAGTATGGAGAGGCAATGAAACCGAAAGAGAAAGAAAAACAGCAAGATTGTCTATTATAAGATGAAAAAAGTCACATAATAAACATGGTGGAGTTACAGGCCACACACAGCAGAGAGATTTCTGCGGTAAAGCAGTTCATTCATGAATTGCAGTACTCTATCAGACACTACAGGCATTATTTCAGCACTTAATACTGGAACACATTTAACAAAACTATAAGTAAGCTGGAAAGATACTGACATGCTGAAGAGTGCCAAAAACAACAGCAGCCAAATGTGAGTCACTGCTTCTTCGTTGCAGGAAGCCTATTAAACATCCTCCATGACTCATACTCTTCTGCCAAAAATAAAGCATGTTTTCATTCAGATTTTGTTGGTCTTTAAAAAATGACTTGAAAATGTAATTTTAATGGTAAAAGACTAAAAAAAAAAAACATTAAAAACCTGTTAACTGGTTAACGGTAAGTCCCTACAGTATAGCTACACGTTGAAAATCTGTAACAGATCTAATGAGACATTTAATGTCATTTTACAGAAAATGCTATTAAATGTAGTTTTTAGAAGTGAAAAATAAAAATGATTAAAAACCGTTATTGACATTCCCAGAATTCCCTGTGACAGTTCACATTTGATGTCTTTTTTTCAGTTATGTACATTTTATGTTACATCTTCTGTTGTTAAATTAATGTCTATTGCAGTATTTTAAGGTCATGTGTGTTACCATGATGGTGCTTCGTGTTTGTATGCATGACACTGCCCACCTTTTATTAGCTCAGCTTGTGGAAAAGCTACTTGTGATGAACTCTGATTCTTCATGTGGCTTTACTTATCCACCTGTGTTGTTAAGGTGGCTTTTAGTTTATTATAAAGGTAATTTCAGTGAATGAAATAGTTTAATATTTTATTGTAAATTTAAATTAAATCGGTAAAACTTAAAATATTGTTACCTCATTCTTTATGGGAAACTTCTGGCAACCAAAGCTGCAAATTTCACTGATTTCAAAAAAATAAAATAAAAATCTGTTACCATACATTCATTTTCAATTTAACCGAACAACATCTTTATCTGAATTAAAAAAAAAACAAAACAAAAAAAAACACCTCACAAATTCAGCGTTTCCGTAAATAATTTTATTTGAATCATCTCTGACAGCCAAGAATGACAAGATCACAGTTTGTCTACATTGCTAATACCCGGGTGCTAATATACAAAAATAAAAACTAAAGAAAGAAAATATTGGGTGCTCACCCTCTAATATTGAAATACTTTTCTATGAAATTGTAGTTGAAAAATCTTTCAAAATGAACTTTATAAAACTGTAACCTTCTGAGAGGTAAAATTGAACAAACACAGACACAAACAGTCTGCTGGGTTAAGAAAGGACCGATCATAGATTGTAACCCTTACACATCATCAACCTTGGACCGATCTACTCTGACAGAAGAGTGAAAAGCGTGAATAACGTGTGAAGAAACTACTTTGTGTAGAGGAACCCAAGACATGATGCATTTGAACTCACATAGCTTTCAGTTTACACGACTATTCATGACACGGATGTATAACAATAAATACAAGGAGAAAAGAATATAAGATTTTCATTGCATTAGTAGTGCTTATTTGGCTAAAGAAAATGGAATGCATGGACAGTTTCATTCAAAAGAGGTAAAATACTATTAAGACAATAAATAATTCAAATAAATAGTGTCCTCTGCTGCTTGTCAGTTTGGACCTGAGAGGTAAAGACAGAAGTGACACACAGGGACCAACAGCACAACACAGCGCAAGTATATGACAGTAAATGGGCTTTGTTTGCCATTTTGATTAATACTCCAGAAGATACATTTTTACATCATCCAATGTGTTACAAAGACCTATTTTATTTGCAGTTGGTTGCTTTACTTGAAACCCAATGAACTTTGTAGAAGGACAGACTTGAAGTTGACATTTTCTTTCCCTGTACATCTCAGTTTGATGGTGCTACAGTGTTAGAAATCAAGGCAATCTCCTACAATACTTTATGGCCCATTTAATGCCTGCTTTATTTTTCAGCAAGGCAATATTTCCACCCCATGTTTGACTCATTAGGGGTTTGGGTTGTGCTTTGTGCAGCAATAATCTCAGGTGAATGGTTTAAAATCACTTGCATGGCACTTGCTGTAAGGGGCCACATGTGCTACTGAATGCACAAGCTAAAATTATGCTTGAGTAGAATAATGTTACAAAACAAACAAAATCGTTTGACGTGACATGTCTCATCAAAGCATACAGATCTCAGATGTGCTATTATGGAAGAAAATAATTAAGGCTAATTTAATAAACAGTGTCACTGGATGTACATCAAGCTATGTCAAACAGTGAGGAGATACAACAACAAACCCAAGCAAAATGAAACTGATATGGTACAGGAATTGCCTACAATCGTTTTAATCGCAAGAATTCTCTCTTAGAGCAGGCACACTATGTTTTTCATTCAGTTAAACACATCTTAAAGCTAAAATATATCTCCTGGTAATACGAAGACATGTGAAGAACGTGTGGGATCTTTTGGTTGTAAGGGAAAATTACGCTAAATAGAAAGAACCCCATGCTTTACTAATGCAGGCAAAAAATACATTTCTGTAACAAGGCGCAACTCGATAAACCGACAGTACATTTTGTCAGTAATGTGATTTCTTTTTCTCTTGTGGTGCACTGGTAGACCTGTCCACATTGACAATTCGCTAGATTTAAAGGGATAGTTCACCCAAAAATTTAAATTACCCCATGATTTACTCACCCTCAGGCCATCCTAGCTGTATTGGACTTTATTCTTTCAGATGAATACAACCATTTCTTAAAAAAATACAGAGCTACATATAAAAAATATTCTGCATCTTCCCATCTTTAAAATGGCAGTGAATGGGGGTTGAGACTTTGAAGTCCAATAAAGTGCATCCATCCATTATAAAAAGTGCTCCACACGGCTCCAGGGTGGGTTAATATAGGCCCTGAAGCGAATCGATGCATTTGTGTAAGAAAAATTTCCATATTTAAAACTCTGTAAACCATAATCTCTAGCTTGCGCTAACTGTCGTACGTGGTCGTGGATACACGAGAGAGTGGCATTCCAGCGGATGACTTAGCACATAGGCATAATGTGAGCTGCAGGGAGAACATGCTAGTCCTGCGAAAACCAAGCTTTGTTTACAGCAAAGGAAATCTAGTCCCCTCTTGGCTTATATCGAAATCCTCTGACATTTCTCTTTACAAATCCTCTTTTTGTACTTCTAATTCATGACCGGAGTTTTGTTTTGCTCTCTCCACTGTGCTTCTGCCACTCTCTCGTGAACACGCGTACGACAGTTAACAGAAGCAAGAGATTACGGTTTATAAAGTTTTAAATATGGATATTTTTCCTACACAAACACATCGATTCACTTCAGAAAGCCTTTATTAACCCCCCGGAGCCATGTGAAGCACTTTTTATGATGGATGGACACACTTTATTGGACTTCATAATCTCAACTCCCATTCACTGCCATTATAAATCTTGAAACGGGTAAAAGCAAAAAAAAAATCTTGAGCCTGAACATTTTTTTTCGGGGGGCGGGGCGGGGGGCAGCACATGCAAAGCATGCAAAGACTGTGGCAAGTTTAACATTTGAAAGGATACTATGGCAAAGTTATTGCTTTCCTTATTACAACTGATTTTATTTAATGAATATATGGTTGACCTGAAGAATGAAAGTTATATCATACACATGGAAAATTATGAGCTATATCACTGCTTATCGAAACTAAGGGTGTGACAATGCTCACAAGATGAGACAAAATACAGATACTTGGTTCACTAGAACAAGACAATATTTTAATAGTATTTTTAAGAAATGTTCAATGACACAATATTTGTCTTTTAATTACAAAAAGTAAAACAATGCTGTTGTATTTTGAAATATTTTAACTAATCTAGACTAGGGCTGTAACTAATGATTATTTTGGTAATCAAGTAATCTATTGATTATTTTGACAATTGAGTAATCTGATATTTTTAGTAACACAAATAAACAGTATATATAATTTACAGTATATATAAACTAATGATGAGGCAATAATAATTGGCTCAAATAAAATATCAAAACCAAGTAACTACATGGTTTTATTGAACAACACTGTTAAAATACACAATGTATGCCTATGCACAATATGAACATAACCAACTTAAGTACGGCCTGGTGACGTTTCACTTTACAGTGTGATTAAACGATGTTTAAATCCATTAAATTTTAATATTTGGCCACATGTAGAAACTTTTATTTTGAAATCGCGATGTACAATACGTGGCATATTTAGACATAGGTTGATGTATTCTCCTGTGTAGGCAAAGGTCTATAAATGATTTACGTTACAAATCTAGTGAGATAATGCACACTTTTTTTTTCAGATGAACGTTAAGCAATTCAAATTCACAGCATATGCAGAGGAAGAGTTTAGCCCCTTTCACACATACAGTCTTTACTGATAAATCACCGGTAAGTTACCATTAAGAGATCATGTGTGAACAGGACCTTTTCAAAAATCCCGGTAAATTTGTTCTGGC
Organism: Sinocyclocheilus anshuiensis; assembly: GCF_001515605.1. Classification (NCBI taxonomy): domain Eukaryota; kingdom Metazoa; phylum Chordata; class Actinopteri; order Cypriniformes; family Cyprinidae; genus Sinocyclocheilus; species Sinocyclocheilus anshuiensis. The sequence continues at coordinate 119,994 of NW_015544225.1, read as the reverse complement.
AATCATATCATTCTTATGGAGATGACGTGATTACTCTGAGCTGTTTACAAAACTCAGCTGCTTTTTAATTAGTTTTTCTATGTAAATATGCGCTAGATGGACATCTTTGACCACTGCGCCTCGCAGCTTTTTGTCGCGCTTCTCCATTCATCAAGGCTGCGACTCTGCAATTGGATACTATTATGCGCATCTCGTGTTTATAAGAGCAAAACATTCTGATTGGCTAGTAATGTTAGTTTGGTTGAGAGTGAAAGCTGTGCTCCTCTAATACCATTGGTAGACGAATTCATTGACTCGAAATGGATATCCAAAATTTTTTTTTTAAATGTAGGATTATTTTTTTCCTCAGCCAAACACTGCATGCCGGAGATCCAGCACCGTTGAAAGAGCCAGGACATTTTTTTTTATATAACTCTGATTGTATTTGTCTGAAAGAAGGAAGTCATATACACTTAGAGTAGGATGGCATGCCGGTGAGTAAATCATGGGGTAATTTTCATTTTTGGGTGAACTATCCCTTTAAGTACTGCTCAAGTATATCAACTTCATATATATTAAACATCAAACATGGACTAGGAGGAACGGATTCACACATTCTGAAACAGTGGGAGCTGTTCTGATTGGCCAGGTTTTGTGATTGATTGCATTGCGTCACGCCTCATTTAAAAGGGATAGTTCTCTCAAAAATGAAAATTATCATCATTTACTCCAAACCTCAAAGTGATGTTTTTAATTTTCTTCTACGTAAGAAGATACTTTAAAAATGAAAGGTGTTTTTGTCCATATTATGAAAGATAATGGGATCTAATGCAAGTTTTCAATGGGTTTCTATGAGTTTGGAACGTAAATGATTTTAAATGATTTTTTGTAAATGATTTTCATTTTTAAGTGAACTATCCATTAAACATTACACAAATTGCTTGTCGCTAAAATCCTGTCGAGTTACGCCACGTTTGGACAAGTCTAAAAGGTTCAAAAATATGAAAATTAAATGAAAGGCTTCCAAAATCTTAGGTACAAAAGGACAAAAAGCCAAATCCTGTTGGGTTTTACAGACACAAAAGCAGTGTACCATTGTACTATAAATGTTTAATCATTGTACCAACAAGGATCTACATCTCAAAAAGTGCAGGCAGGCTGAATCCCACTCTATGCACCAAGAATTTCCTAACTAAATGAGTTTTTCTTAATAGTTACATAAACAAACCAGAGGATTGACAAAGTGTCTGTTTGAGGCAACAAGTAGTAAACAACTCGGAGAGGATTGTAAAACATTGACACAATCTTTCAAACACTGCGTTCAGTTCACACGGAAGCTGTTCCTCAGGGGTTACAAATGTATACTGTACAAAGTATAAAACTTCTGTCAGACCAACTTAATTCTAAATAAGATCTATCCCTGTTTTTTCTTAATGTAGCGTACATGCAGGAGGTGTACACAACTTATCGTGCTATCGGTACAGTGCATGCTTTCAGTACTATGTGTCCACTGGATTTAATTTTACTCTTTCAAGCAGTTGGGGTTGGATACCAAGTGCTAACCTATCGATTCTAATCAAGGTAGTCACTGTAAATTAGGACTAAGGCAACAATGTTCCATATTACAGAACAGGAATCATGCGGATTAAAATGCTCATGGCCACTGCTGTGGACACAAAACTGCACCATCAGGCCACGTACAGCAGTGTCAGCTACAATTTCAGGTAATCAGCAGTGGAGGCCTGACATTCACTCTCATTTAGAACAACTTTTCAGAAAGATGCAAATGAAACGGGTGCCAGACTTAAACACATGCTTGTACAAGTGGATGAAAACAACTATCTGAAGAACACACTGTCACAAACAGAACGCAAAACTACACTTTGTATTAATTCTGTTCGAACACATTAACATATTGAATTCTAACTGAGATCTCAAATTTGGTCTTTCTCTTATTAATAGAAGATGCCTTTAAGTATAGCAGCGTTTAATGAAAAAGTGCAGAGCCAAATGTTGGGTTTTCATCATTCCTTTTTAATAATCTACAATTGCACTTACTCACCATCACTTAGTAGCTAATAATATGCTAAGTAATATGCGCTGGAGCGGAGGATTCTCGGATGCACTACAATAAAACCTCTGGTAAAGCTACAGGTTACCTCTAAATTGTGTAAGTGCTTTTCAATATTGGCAATAAATAATTAAAGGCCTCTAATTATCAATATAAGCTCAAATAAATTCACACTGTGGTATTTCTCTCTGGTTAAATTTGATCCCGAATAGTCCTAACTGTGCTAATACAGTACCAGTGAGTCTTTCCTCTCCAATATGGGGATTCGTTAATTGAAAATGTTACGTTAACTGTAACGTATACTTCATTGGCAAGTGTAAACTGCCATCTAAGAAACTCACCTAATTAAGTAAGAATGCTCACTTTCTATAACTCTCTCTTAGTCTTTGTAATATATTTTATTTATTCGCCTTTTTACATGCTCCACCCTCTCTGTTCTGCAGGTACTTATCTAACTCCGCCTCTCGCTTCACGGCTTCTGGGTTGATTTTTGGGGCACCAGGAAAACATATCAGCACCACACTCATGTTGTCTCGACTACCCTGTTGAGAAACACAAACACAGAAAGCATGCTCAAGTTAGATTAATAACAGATTACAATGTTGGAACCACCTCTAAAATGTCATAACCATCAAGTAAAAAGTATACACATTTATTATATAATATAATATGATTTTACAAAGTAAACAATATTATTTACAAATTATAAATTACTTAAATAATATCTCATCAACATTTTTGGGGAGTCGCACCACATGACATTTTACAATGTGAACTAACTTTGTCTTGTCATAAACAGGTCAATGTTTCTGATATTTTAAAGAAACACAATCATGAGGGTCTACAGGGGTCTGATATAATTTCCTTTTTGTTGTTTTTTTTCCTCTGTATGCTTCTGCATGTTGGTTGCACCACATGACTTTGTTTTGGTGGATGAAAGCTTTTCAAATATTAATAAGCAGTGAAGCAGGATTTTTCCCTGAGAAATGATAATAAAAAATTATGTCAAACAACTTAAACATTTTCTTTTCAATATTTTTATTTTTTAATGAGACTTTTCCCCCTCTATTTTGATATCAGGGACCATTGTATTTATTAATGCATCAATACCTCTTTCCAAAATTAATTTAAATGTAGAAATTAAAAACACTTCCATAATGGTGGATTTAAGTAATTTTATGTATGAATAGCATTTTAATGCATTTTTGATCGAATTAATAGATGCAAGTAAAAATGACCCATTAGCATCCAACTCGAATTGACCTTACCTTGTACAAACATGTGTCCACGATCTCATTACACACTCTCTCCAGGTCCTCTGTCACTTCCAAGCGTGAACGCACAAAATCACACAGTTCTTCGTTGGCCATGACGTCCCAGATGCCATCGCAGGCCAGCACCACAAATTCATCCTCAGCCTCAGAGCGTTCGATCTCATACACTTCTGGCTCCGGGGACACCAGCTGCTCAGTGGGGCCTTTCCCATGTACGCACTTATAGTCGAAGTCACCAAGAGCACGGGAGACGGCGAGGGAGCCGTTGACCCTCTGGATCATAACAGAACCACCTGCGTTCTGGATTCTCTCCTTTTCCAGGGGGTTACTGGGCTTGTGGTCCTGGGTGAAGAAGTGAACGCGACCCTTGCGGCTCAGCAAGGCTCTGGAGTCACCACAATTGATGAAATAAAAATTATGAGGGGAAATCATCACACCCACCGCCGTGGAACCACTGCGGTCTGCCCCGTGCTTGCGTTCGGACATGGCCCGCATGTGCTCGTCGATCTGCAGGAAGCCTGTGCGGATTCCACATTTCACACTCTCCATGGAGGGTTCAGCATTAATTGAGTCCCCACCCCCTGAGCAGCCTCCCCTGAAGTCCGGGTTGCTGGTGATGTGTTCCAGCAGATGCTCACAGCAGTAACGAGCAACCTGAGAGCCTGCATGCCCATCGTAGACGGCAAAGAAAGACCACAGGCTGAGGCCATAAGGCAGCCCTATTACAGCTGTGTGTGCATCCTCCATCTCCACACGCCAGCCCTGCATGCTGCTGAGTCCGTAGCGCAGGCCGTTCCCCTCCCCATGAGCATTGTGCTTCTCCATCTTTGGCTTGTCTAAGAACGCACCCATTCTTCTTATTTTGCTCTGGCACAAACACAACCGCAAAACAAAACGAGTAAATGTGCACCATTATGACATAAGTGACTCTCATTCACCCAACACTGACAAAATTACAACATATTGACACCTCTGATGAATATGGTATGATGATTTATTTGATAAGCCACAGGTGCAGCAGGCTTCCAGTAGCAAGTAAACTGTTTAGATAAATGTTTTTTATTACGTCAATGGAGTAAACTTGTTTGCCTACAAACCTACTTTTGTTTAGATTTTAGCTTCCCTTAAAAAAAAAAAAGCCTTTTGGACGCTAATGCAGCAAAATGAACAAACCTATATGACGTTAAAGCAACTGTGATGTGTTTACTAATGAAGCCACTGCCCTTATCAGCATATGCGAACTGCTGCACAGCCTGATAGCATTAAGAGGCTAGCTCCAATATTTAATGTACGTCAGACTGACATAATATCACTTACCCAGCTTTTTCGTGGTCTTTGCTGGAGGAAGAAACAACGAGGCACCAAAGCCGCGGGTAAGAGCCTTAATATCAGTATGCTGGGCCAGATAGCAAACACTATAAACCAGCGTTCACAGCCACAACACCCATCAATCGATGGCTAGCCAATTAGCACGCAAACTAACGTCAAAACTGCCAGAAAACGATTACGAAAATAATAAATAAAATTATAAACATATGAAAAGCATCACATGAGCCCGTTAAGGCAGTCCGCAGCTGGGCGGTGGGGCATTTCTGGGCTGGCTCCGGTTTTTTGTTTTCCCGAGGGGGGGCTACCGGAGCCTCGCGTTAGAACACCTCGCTCTCTGCGCGGATTGGTTTGTTTGGGACCCGGATGCTGCAGCGGATAGTGCGCGTTCCGCTCGCGCTATTACATCATCACTGCAAAGCAATTGAGGGCTGGAAATAGATCCATTGATGAGAATGAGGGACCGTTATGTTACAGACAGCAGTGAAACCCTTGCTGTTTGTTTGACTGTGCTTAGCAGTTTTTCTGCAGATGTTTATATGGCGTTTATATGTTTACAAAAGAGCGCACTGTCGTATAAGTCTATGTAGGGAAGTCGTGGCCTAATGGTTAAAGAGTTGGACTCGTAACCCAAAGGATGCGGGTTCGAGTCTCGTACCGGCAGGGATTGTAGATGGGGGGAGTGAATGTACAGCGCTCTCTCCCACCTTCAATAACACGACTGAGGTGCCCTTGAGCAAGGCACCGAACCCCCAACTGCTCCCGGGCGCCGCAGCAAAAAAATGGCTAATGAATCTCACACATTCGCAGGAAATAGCTTACACGTTGAGGTGTGCTGGTTGTACCTGCAACACAAAGAGCACTACATTAGAATTTTGTATGTGGACTCTTTTCCCCCCTTTTTAGCTGTGATTGCAGTCACTAGATGTAGGCTATTCATGGTGCTGCTGTTTACAATGCTGTTTTCTGTGCATGTTTTGCACAGAAATTATATCGCATTTCGACTAGCTATAGCCTAGGCTACAGGTTATTTAATTTGCATCGAGTGTGCACGTCATAATCAACGACATTTTTACACAGGCATTAGAAAATAGATCTACAATATAAGCCCTTAATTTGGTTATCTGCGGTTAATGGCATGTCCAAGAGAAACAGTAAAGTGAATGTTTTAGGCAATGTTAACGTGCCATTTGGCCACCCACGAACACTACAGGATTCCACAGAATGCATAGTGTCTGTAAGTGTCACAATGCTTTTGTATCATGATATAGGCCTATACAATGCTGCACTCACTGTAATGCTAATAACTGGAGGTAAATAATTAATGTAAGTCCAAATTAAAAGCTTCTTACATTAAATATATGCTGTCTGCAGGGTGACTTAAGTGTGTTGCTCATAATGCGATGTGCACTTAGGGTAAGTAGTTTCTTGCTCTAAATGTCAAAAGCATTATAGACCTGAATGAGGTAACCTCCCATTAGATTGCCATTGTGATGCTGAATTGCACTGTTTCCAAGATATATATTGAAACAAATATTTCCCTAACGCCGCACCAGACTTGTCCACTACACTGTCTGTTAACGGTTATGCTGAATTATTTTGGCTATAGAATAATGCAGTGGTTCTTAACTGGTTTTGCTTCGGACTAGTATTTTACATTGGACATCAACACACCAACATTGTTTACAATACCAAAAATGAAACAAAATGCACTTAAAAATCCGAGTAATTAATTTGACCATAAATTGCATAAGCCCAACAATATGCGAAATTATTAACATGATATAGGCTAAACAGTAGAAGTGAAAAAAAAATCGGTTTCTACACATCCATTGAATTTCTAAATGTTTCGTGCTCTTGGCAGCCAATAATTCACTGCACAAAAATATTTTTATTGCTATCTTAATTAGCTGCATTTTATCAGAACAGACCTGCTGCAACCCATTTTTGGGTTGCGACCGACCAGTAAAGATCCACTGAAATAAGCTATAAAAATGCCACTCTTCTTGATTCTCTGACCATGTGAAGCATGTCAGATATGAAACAAGTATGAAGGTTATTTACAGAATGATTTGGATGAATGACTCACAGGTGAAGTATCCAGAGCAACGTGCCACAATAATGACGCCCTCTTTCCAAATTCCAGAAAGTGTATTTGGACTCTGTTGTCTAAAGCAGTGTTTCCCAACCTTTCTTTAGTCGCGGCACCCTTTGGAAATTGTAACAAATTTGTGGCACCGTGAAAGTGACGCCTGAGTGGTGAACTAATTTTCGGCAGCCGGAATTTCGGTGCATCTCTAATTATTGGCTACATCAGAAATGGATATTATATAATAGCTGCTTTTTTGAAAATTGTAGCAATTTAAAAAAATTAAAAAAGCCCTGCTCGCGACAGACGGCACCCCGGTTGGGAAACACTGGTCTAAAGCAATAACAACAACAGCTGCAGTGAAAGTGGCAATGTGTGAGGCTAACCAAGTGACTCACAGTTTACTGTCAACACTCTTTAAAAACATTTTCTGTCTCAGGAGATCATACAAACAGGCTAACACCTGAAGAAATTGATATAAAAACATTGGCCTAGCAAAAAAAAAAAAACCCACTATACTACAATCTAATATTAATACTGAAGTCCTCGACGGGGGGTCATTTTCAGTACAGTTGGTAGCATGACACACGATTTCTCTAGTTAACACAACAAACTTTGTCTGTTGAGTCTTGTTCTTCCAAGCTCTGCTTTTCATTGAGATCATGAAAACTGCACCTGTGTTGGGCCGTTGCCTTGTTCTTTGCCAAGCAGTAATTGAAATGTTATTGCCAATCTCTCCCTTTCATCTTTTCTCCTCTCCACCTTTTCTCAAGGACAAAGGAGCCACATTGCTATCCATTTATGCACTGAAAAGCTCTCAATAAAGAGATACTGTTATTTTTTGTGAGACAAAATAAAGACACACTTTCTCTGTCTCATGACCATGTTTTTGCATTATGTATTATTATTATTTATTATTAAATTGTCAGCCTTTTTGCTCCTCATAAATTCACAACAAACAATTGTTCAGTCTGTATTTAGGATCAACATTAACATGTACTAAGATGCTTTATTTTATTAAAAATACAAAAATCCAGATGATCAGCGATAAAAAAAATATATATATATTTTAAAGTGTTTTGTTATTGCAAAACTAACATTAAGATTAGAGATTAATGTTCCATATTCAATCCTCACTATTGCTCCACAATTCATGTCGTTTAAACAACAAAAGGAGACATCTAAGCTCTTTTTGTTGTTGAACCCTGACGAGATCGACCAAATGGACATCACCCAAATGAACAACTACAATATTAGATCTAGTAGACTTAATGACATAAGATCATTTTTGGTCTTATTCCTGTGTAAAAGTCCTTTCCAGTGTCCTTAATTCCAGCTAGGGATTACAATCTAAAGACACTGTGGATTAGCAATACCAATTGAGCTCTGCTGTAATACGGGCCAAGAGAAATGGCACACACAAATCCATGGCCTAATTTTTACACTTGCTTATTTGCTGTAATTCTAATCTGACACAGAGAGTTCAGTCTGTTTTATGATTGTTAAACAATGAGTTCTATCAGTAGATCAGATAAATCAAATAAATATTTTTGCTAAGAACTACTGAAACACCATATTGTAATTTTATTGCAAAGTTGTAGTGGAAGACAAACAATTTCTTCTACCACTATCACAGCAATCAAGTCATTTTAGCTTTTTTGTATGATTTCCTTAACTGGAATGTTGACTTTGGAAAGTTCTAACTGAAAATAGCTAATTTTCCTTTTTAATGTTTCTTCTTTATACATAATAGATGTAATGTTCACACATATTCCATCCCATTGAATAGCTCATTATATATGCACAGGAAGGAAGTGAGAGAAAACAATAAAGGACAGGAATAAGTAGCAATGTGTGCAGTGCTTGAGAAGTGGAGCATTGCTGCAACTGATTCAACTATTCATGCTCTTTATGTAAATTCAAATTAGTGGAAAGCAGTAGCTCAGTGACATATGACATGTTCATATAGTCAGCTTGGCACTGCATATGTGCATGCATGCATATGTGAATTAATTTTAGACTCTCTCACTTGATTGGCCATCTGCTTCCACTGATGTGAGGCTGCATAATCAGAAAGGTGAACAAATCAGGAGGCTTGACTCCTCAGACTGCAGTTTCCACTAATGCAGAAAAAAGAAAGTGCACTTATTACTGAAAATGAAAGTGTAATTATTACTGATGCATATGGCTGACCTGCCCATATTATTAAGCGCTATACATCTATGTGTTTTAAAATCGACAGATGCTGTATTTCTGTCAATGCATTTGTGCATTTTTACATGACTACATCAATGACATTGCACATTAATTAAATTGTAGAACAAATGTGAAAATCCATCTGTTTTTAGTAATTATTATTTTGACTACACTGATCATGAGCGCCTTATAACGATTTTTTTTCAACGGGTAGCTGATGCCACCAATGTGGTGGCAACTACTAAATGCAATAAACAGTATTTTTTTATAATTGAAGTGATTATTAATTATTACGTATAATAATTATCATTCTAATAATAAATTATGTGGAATGCATGATGTCTAAATGTAATAAATAATTCAACAAACAAAAACAAATAAATAAATATGTGTTTCATATATATGAAATATAAATACACCTATAAAATGAATAACAATAACATTTAAATTAATTATTGTATGCTTTATATTAAATCATTTTTTACATGCAATTTTTTCTTATTGGACTAATATTAAATTAAATAACTCTTCTAATAATAATTGAGAAAACTTATTTTTTTTAATTATGAATAAATATATAACAGTACCACCCAATATAAAATGCCATATCATTAAATGTTCTAGCTTTAATAATAGTTCAGTCAGATACAAAGGATCGTCATTTCTTTTCTCCATAATTTAAATGTCATGTTGAGTGGTCGAGTGGATCTGCTCAGGGTCAGAAAGATGGTTTAATGAAACACAATGCAGAAAGAAAGAAATTAGGGGTGGAACGTTCAACTTAGCCTACTCACGGTTCGGTTTGTATCACGGTTTTAGAGTCACGGTTTGCGGTCTGCTATAGGATACTTACCAAGACGGCATTTTGACAATTTTTGTGTGCATTTGTCCATTTAAACACAATACTTCAGAGAGAGCTTAATATTTGCGCGCGTTCTGAGGAGCGGGTTTGCACGCTTCGGATGAGCGCACGCACAAATCTTCTCACTGCGTCCTCTGGCTCTTAAATGTTTAAACTGGCAAATCTTACACGAGTTTAGTTTAAACACAGATATCAACGTGTGCTGTTCAGGTCTCATCTGTGTGCGCGCGCTATCAGCACCCCGGTGATGACGGAATAAATTACTGCTCATATTCCAGCATACGACATTCGCATTGAACAAGAGTGAATGGTTTGTCCACTTTTTTTTTTCATCGCTGTTGTTGTAATGTATTGGGAAGCCAGAATGCACATCCATAAGCAGAAAAATACATTAG
>NW_015544225.1:86235-109495 GCF_001515605.1 Sinocyclocheilus anshuiensis | reverse complement strand
GTCTAGTTTTAGTCGATGAAAACTGATGACATTTAGTCTAGTTTTAGTCAAAGAAAATTGTATTTTATTCTCTTTTTAGAAATGCAACTCTATTTAACCCTATCAATATAGTGTAAGTACCTAGTAGTATAGACGAAACCATAATTTTCTTTTAGCCAAACCCATTTCAAACAAGGTTATCTTATTATATTATTGTTACCTTATAGACTCAAGAATACATCCATTCCAGACACGGAAGACGCTCTGATTTGAATTTACAACATTTATTTTACCAACCAAACATGTTAGAAGTACACACACATAAATTTAAATAAAGACGAACCCCGGCTGGCCGGCCATCGGTCCCTTTCTCTGTGTCAGACTTAACTTTGTTTGGTTTTCGTCTTCTAAATCAGTGTTTCCCAACCTTTCTTTAGTCGCGGCACCCTTTGGAAATTTTAACAAATTTGTGGCACCCTACAAAATTAATTTTGTCACAATATTTGAATTTTTAACTTCGATATGATACTTTGAAAAGTATAGATATTCGGTACAGCAGGGAAGAACTGCAGAATATACTGTCATACAGATATTTTTAATATTATAAAAAAAAAATTGTCCATCAATGGTGGCAATCAGTAGGCTAATTTCTAATGAAAAGACCAATTTATATGACAGATTTTAATGTAGGCTTTTATTCATATGTAAACATTGTGAGATAGCTAGTTATAATGGTAATTAAACAAAGTTTTGCTCACTCAGTGTATTTTTGATTTTACAGCTGGGTAATTTTGTTGCAGTAGCACGAGATAGCTTGATTTAAAACTTTGAATTGAATAAAAAATGACAAGGAGGCTAAGCAGTTAATAATAAAATAAGAACAAATAAAGAAATTACTAATGATAGCACAAATAAAAAATAACGATAGGCCTACAAATTAAATAAATTGCTTTTTAGTTTTTCAGGTAGGTCTAACAGTCTAACAGTAGGGTTAAGATATTTAACTTTTTTTTTTTTTACCAATTATCCAAATAATGTTTAATCCTAGAAAGCTATTATTATCAGAGGACACGTGAGCATAACGGTTAGCAGATCAATGAATGAGAGGGCAGCGTTACCAGAGTTGCCCATTTACCACACCTTGTTACAACACAGTAGGGCTATTGCAAACAGAAACAATACTGTACTGCATCGATGTTTCCTGTCAGCTTGATTTTTGAGTGGACTTTGCTGTTCCGATGAGCATGAACGGTATATGAGTGGAGCACTCACATCGGCCGTGAGCGACTGAGCGGAGCGCACACACGCATAGAGCGGGATAACATGCAGAGCGTCACACCACGTGAAAGTGAAACCTGAGCGGTGAACTCATTTTCGGCAGCCGGAATTTCAGTGCATCTCTAATTATTGGCTACATCAGAAATGGATATTATATAATAGCTGCTTTTTTGAAAATTGTAGCAATTTAAAAAAATTAAAAAAGCCCTGCTCGCGACAGACGGCACCCCGGTTGGGAAACACTGGTCTAAAGCAATAACAACAACAGCTGCAGTGAAAGTGGCAATGTGTGAGGCTAACCAAGTGACTCACAGTTTACTGTCAACACTCTTTAAAAACATTTTCTGTCTCAGGAGATCATACAAACAGGCTAACACCTGAAGAAATTGATATAAAAACATTGGCCTAGCAAAAAAAAAAAACCCACTATACTACAATCTAATATTAATACTGAAGTCCTCGACGGGGGGTCATTTTCAGTACAGTTGGTAGCATGACACACGATTTCTCTAGTTAACACAACAAACTTTGTCTGTTGAGTCTTGTTCTTCCAAGCTCTGCTTTTCATTGAGATCATGAAAACTGCACCTGTGTTGGGCCGTTGCCTTGTTCTTTGCCAAGCAGTAATTGAAATGTTATTGCCAATCTCTCCCTTTCATCTTTTCTCCTCTCCACCTTTTCTCAAGGACAAAGGAGCCACATTGCTATCCATTTATGCACTGAAAAGCTCTCAATAAAGAGATACTGTTATTTTTTGTGAGACAAAATAAAGACACACTTTCTCTGTCTCATGACCATGTTTTTGCATTATGTATTATTATTATTTATTATTAAATTGTCAGCCTTTTTGCTCCTCATAAATTCACAACAAACAATTGTTCAGTCTGTATTTAGGATCAACATTAACATGTACTAAGATGCTTTATTTTATTAAAAATACAAAAATCCAGATGATCAGCGATAAAAAAAATATATATATATTTTAAAGTGTTTTGTTATTGCAAAACTAACATTAAGATTAGAGATTAATGTTCCATATTCAATCCTCACTATTGCTCCACAATTCATGTCGTTTAAACAACAAAAGGAGACATCTAAGCTCTTTTTGTTGTTGAACCCTGACGAGATCGACCAAATGGACATCACCCAAATGAACAACTACAATATTAGATCTAGTAGACTTAATGACATAAGATCATTTTTGGTCTTATTCCTGTGTAAAAGTCCTTTCCAGTGTCCTTAATTCCAGCTAGGGATTACAATCTAAAGACACTGTGGATTAGCAATACCAATTGAGCTCTGCTGTAATACGGGCCAAGAGAAATGGCACACACAAATCCATGGCCTAATTTTTACACTTGCTTATTTGCTGTAATTCTAATCTGACACAGAGAGTTCAGTCTGTTTTATGATTGTTAAACAATGAGTTCTATCAGTAGATCAGATAAATCAAATAAATATTTTTGCTAAGAACTACTGAAACACCATATTGTAATTTTATTGCAAAGTTGTAGTGGAAGACAAACAATTTCTTCTACCACTATCACAGCAATCAAGTCATTTTAGCTTTTTTGTATGATTTCCTTAACTGGAATGTTGACTTTGGAAAGTTCTAACTGAAAATAGCTAATTTTCCTTTTTAATGTTTCTTCTTTATACATAATAGATGTAATGTTCACACATATTCCATCCCATTGAATAGCTCATTATATATGCACAGGAAGGAAGTGAGAGAAAACAATAAAGGACAGGAATAAGTAGCAATGTGTGCAGTGCTTGAGAAGTGGAGCATTGCTGCAACTGATTCAACTATTCATGCTCTTTATGTAAATTCAAATTAGTGGAAAGCAGTAGCTCAGTGACATATGACATGTTCATATAGTCAGCTTGGCACTGCATATGTGCATGCATGCATATGTGAATTAATTTTAGACTCTCTCACTTGATTGGCCATCTGCTTCCACTGATGTGAGGCTGCATAATCAGAAAGGTGAACAAATCAGGAGGCTTGACTCCTCAGACTGCAGTTTCCACTAATGCAGAAAAAAGAAAGTGCACTTATTACTGAAAATGAAAGTGTAATTATTACTGATGCATATGGCTGACCTGCCCATATTATTAAGCGCTATACATCTATGTGTTTTAAAATCGACAGATGCTGTATTTCTGTCAATGCATTTGTGCATTTTTACATGACTACATCAATGACATTGCACATTAATTAAATTGTAGAACAAATGTGAAAATCCATCTGTTTTTAGTAATTATTATTTTGACTACACTGATCATGAGCGCCTTATAACGATTTTTTTTCAACGGGTAGCTGATGCCACCAATGTGGTGGCAACTACTAAATGCAATAAACAGTATTTTTTTATAATTGAAGTGATTATTAATTATTACGTATAATAATTATCATTCTAATAATAAATTATGTGGAATGCATGATGTCTAAATGTAATAAATAATTCAACAAACAAAAACAAATAAATAAATATGTGTTTCATATATATGAAATATAAATACACCTATAAAATGAATAACAATAACATTTAAATTAATTATTGTATGCTTTATATTAAATCATTTTTTACATGCAATTTTTTCTTATTGGACTAATATTAAATTAAATAACTCTTCTAATAATAATTGAGAAAACTTATTTTTTTTAATTATGAATAAATATATAACAGTACCACCCAATATAAAATGCCATATCATTAAATGTTCTAGCTTTAATAATAGTTCAGTCAGATACAAAGGATCGTCATTTCTTTTCTCCATAATTTAAATGTCATGTTGAGTGGTCGAGTGGATCTGCTCAGGGTCAGAAAGATGGTTTAATGAAACACAATGCAGAAAGAAAGAAATTAGGGGTGGAACGTTCAACTTAGCCTACTCACGGTTCGGTTTGTATCACGGTTTTAGAGTCACGGTTTGCGGTCTGCTATAGGATACTTACCAAGACGGCATTTTGACAATTTTTGTGTGCATTTGTCCATTTAAACACAATACTTCAGAGAGAGCTTAATATTTGCACGCGTTCTGAGGAGCGGGTTTGCACGCTTCGGATGAGCGCACGCACAAATCTTCTCACTGCGTCCTCTGGCTCTTAAATGTTTAAACTGGCAAATCTTACACGAGTTTAGTTTAAACACAGATATCAACGTGTGCTGTTCAGGTCTCATCTGTGTGCGCGCGCTATCAGCACCCCGGTGATGACGGAATAAATTACTGCTCATATTCCAGCATACGACATTCGCATTGAACAAGAGTGAATGGTTTGTCCACTTTTTTTTCCATCGCAGTTGTTGTAATGTATTGGGAAGCCAGAATGCGCATCCATCCACAGAAACAGAAACATATAGCCGAACCCTGTTTGTTGTACGTGTTATTTATAGCAAACCATATTACAGATGCGTTGTCAGATTTAAATTGAACCGCGGTAGTGCTTGCCGAACCGTGTGTGGAGAACCGTACGGTTCGATTTTTTTCCGCGAACCGTTCCACCCCTAAAATAAATCCTTGAATCTATCTGTGAAAGAGCAGTTATAATGAATAGTTGTTTCCAGGGGCATTTAATGACATGAGACAAGTGAAAAAAGCCACAATGGTCCAAGGGCAGAGTAATACACCATCCACTTATGATTTGCTCAGAAGAGATGGAGAGGAAGGTCACTGCATGCTAGACTGAGTGCAGAGCATTCTATTGCCGCTGTTGTTTCTTCTATCCTGGTTTTCCATTCATGTGTGACCAAGATAGCTTTCATTTTTTTCTTCAGATTTCAGACTTCTTTCATAAGTGAAATCTGCACTGTACTAATAATAGAAAACATTTTCAAGAGCTGTCAACTGTGACTAGCTGTCTGTAAAATGCAATGTGACACAATGAAGAACTATATTTACGTGATAGCAAAAATGAAGAAAAATGAAAATATCTCTGAAAAGCAATGGATAATTTCCAATGAGGAGAAATGACATCTGTGTATCACATATTTCATTACACAATAATTGTAGATTTGTCACTAGAGAAGATAGAGCTGTTTTCGAATTAAATAGCTATAATATCTTTGAAATTAGGCAGAAATTGGTTGTATTTCAACAACACAGTAAATTAAATGCTCTCTGTATGTAATATCTATAACAGAAAATTTATGGATTATGGTGAACCCACTGTTTGTGGACTAAGCAACTAGATGGCAATGAAAGTTGAAAATATTTTATCAACTGAATAAAAGAAGAGTAAATAAAAAGAACCTGAGTTTCTTTATTGTAAGTAGGCCTATCCATTTAACTTATTTATTTAAGACAGTAAAACTCGGTTTTATACAATATGTAGGGTGTTTCTTTAGCTTGAGGCACATTTATGTCTCAGGATTTTTTATTTTTTTATTTTTTTTTAAACTGAAAAGGGTCTGCTGTAGTTACCTCTGAAACCACAAGATGACACTATTTCCTAAAAAACGAATAATAAGACCCATGACTACACACTAATAGCGAGTGTAACTTTCAGGATAATGCTCCGATCCACCTAGTAAATGTAGTCGTGTTTGCGTTAGCTACTTAAGAATATTGAAAGTCATTTTTAGTTTAATCCGAATCCAATCCATAGAGTGAGTTTATTCGCTCAAACGACTGTAACAATTCCCTATCTTCATTTATTATCCGAAAGCCTTATTTTATGCCCAGTTCCAGCTCTGTGTGTTTAAATGCTGCGTGCCACTATGAGCTCGAGACACGCTGACGTCAGCGCCGAAACACTGAACGAAACAAGCCATTTCCAGCAGCGCGAGCCTCTGCCGGAGCGCTGGGCCTGCCCAAACTACTTCTGATAGTTACCCAGTGTCTGATCCGAGAAGTTGAACGGTGCTTTGACTGCTTTTCTTCAGTCAGTGACCGCGTCTCTCTGAAGAGCATCGCACGCAGACGGAAGGCGCAAACATGTCCGTGAAGCCGGAGGCAGACTCGGAGGGCAGCTGGTACGGGGATGATTTTGAGAAGATTGACCGCTTCGGGAGCACCTCCGCCGTCCGGCGGGATGACTTGGGAGACGACCGGCAGATGGGAGACTGGGAGGACGAATCAAGTGATGATAAACAGTTTTCCAGCCATCCCGAAAGCGACCAGCAACCGCTCCCTGTTGTCATGGAAACTGCGTCCACAGGTAATGTGATTTTAATGTACATCGTCATATATGCAACGCTTTGAAATACCTCGATGCTTAACTTCTCTGTCGCCTGGGGCCTGGTTATCAGGTAGCAGTTACCTTGGCTTGCTGGCTCGCTCTGTCTGGAGTGGAAGTTTTATTGAATTTAGGGATGGGCATCGTAAGGAATTGAATTCCTCTCGATTCTATATTTCACAACACTTTAGAGATGGCATATGGTTCTATGTATTAAAATGATTAATAAACAAAATATCACTGATTCTAATAAGCATGTGTACACATTGTAAAAATATTTTATACACAATCTTGTATTGTATTGTATTGTAAAAATATATTACACACATTATAAAATAATGTCTTACACATATGTGTATAACAAACCAGTCAGTATTTGTAATTGACTTACGTGGATAAGCAAGGGTAACAGTTATTGGTTCATTTCGAATCTGACATGACTAAAGTAATAATTTATGGTTCAGAAAGCAAGTCAGTTTAATTTAGCGACAGATCCAGCTGAATCAAAGGTGTTTTTGATTCTAAAAGTTGCTTTGTGACAGTTAAGTGAGTTACTGGATCAACAATAATTCATTCAAAACAAGGATTCTTCCAGGAAGTAAACACCACATGTATATTTTTAATATAATAATAATTTGTATTCTACTTATGAAATTTATTCTTTTATTAACTGCTAAATGTACTATATCTATCCAATATCACAAAAATAAGCAATCTATTTGTTCTTATAGTTTTTATATTCATGTCTGAGACCTATTGTTGATAGGTCAACACTTTGGCTACTAAAAACTAATTTTACTTACTATGATTTATAGTGTTATACATACCATGAAAAAACTGCAAATGCAAAATACACTGTTAGTGAGATGTTGTATAACTTTTTTTCCCCCTTCAGTTGCTGGATCTTTATCTTTGTCATTATTTCAATGTGCTTCAGCTGCTTTTCAAACCAGACACTTTACAGTAACCTTTACTGCATAGAGATCAATACGTGACATTGCCATTTGAACATCTCACAGGCTTGGATCGAAAATTTGTTATATGGCATTATGCTACTAGAGAAACCCTATGACAGACAGACAGAGCTGTTCAGACTAGTCTTTCATCATGTGGTTGTTTTTTTTTCGCTTAGTGAAATGAGATTGTAGCTCCATTTCTATAAAAAAACACCAGTCCAAAATTAGTCTTTACAACCAGACAGAAATATAAGAGATAAGAAATGCTAATACTATATGCAATAGGAAGCTTTTTCAGGTTTGCACGTCTCTTAAAATTGTTTTGTTTTTCAGTTGTAGCTTAGACAAGCCTGCCTTTCTGTGTTTAATGAATCTTAATGCTGCAGACTGTTGAGTGAAAGTGATATTATGTAATAGTCTTTCATGTGGGTATCGGAAAGATGGAGAAGTTATCACTGAATAACAAAAAAATAACCTCGTTATGAGCTATAAAACAGTAAGCCTAATGTGAAAATGGTATTAGGTGATAAGGGAAAAAATCAATCAAATCATCATGTATTGCAAGAGTAAAACAGCAATAAAAGTGCTTCAACAGCAGTCTAAGCTTTCTGCTTTTAATTAACCAAACAAAAGGACATTTGGAACATTTTCTAAAATTTCCCAATTTCCTAACCTATGCAAGTCAACACTAAAGCACTGATATAAATGAGCTCGAATTAGTATCTTTAGCATATTAAGTTTCATTATAGATGCATCATGAGTCACACAAGATTTGTAGAAGTTGTTTTGTGTGTATCCGAATCACCAGACTGACATTGACAAGTGAATGAAATTTAGAGTCCTGTAGTAAAATCCTCTAATCAGACTGAATCTCTCTCTAGCTGAATGACAGCCTGTCCCAGTGCTTATTGAACCACAGTACTGACTCCTAGAGGATGTGATACTTGGCCTTTTGGATCACATTTAGAGCACATTGTTAAACACATTCTTGATGTTGATATTAACATGAATTGAGCTTGACACTTTAGGTGAGAGCACATAGTAACTCTATTACTTATTTGACTTTTGATAAGACTATTTTAGATTAAAGTTTAGCAATACCATTTGTACATGAATAATTTAATGGACAGACATGAAACATAACCTCTGACAGAATGCATTTAATGTGAATACATCATCTTTTTGATAACATATAAGTCAGAGCAAGAGCAAACATTAGTGTTTTTTATACGGTTATTATCTTTACTAATTCTACACATCTGCTACTACTGCAACTACTTGTTACAATTTGCTAGCTTGCAATGCAGTTATTCTTATGTTTTTCACCATATACAAACTTGATAATTTCCTCCTGTTTTCATAAAACATTTTTTTCTCTACAAACAGTTCACCAGTATCTTGCATGGCTTCTTTGGCTTGCTGGCATCACTATTTAATTTAAGGCAGATATAATGAGCAATTATATATGATGTGTAGGTTGTGTACTGGAGAGACCCCACTGTGTTGTCTTTCATGGTACCCCGATCAGAAATCAGAAAGCCTTATGAGTTGTATACAGACAGGCCGTTCATTGTTTTTAATGTCTTCGCTTCAGTGAACCGTGATTCATTAGGGACACTGGAATGCAAGTTCACTTTCTTCTTTACACACATACAGAAAGCGTTGCTGGTTGCAGAATATCACATGGGCATCAGAAAGTACTAAGAACCATAACAAGATTTAAAAGAATCTATTTCCCTTTGCGGGAACACATTCGCCTCATTAGCACTGACTCAGCACTTGCTGCCATGATTTAAAAATGCTTGTATAGTTCAGAAACTGCTTTCTGTATATACTGATATTCTACAATAAATTGATTAAACAACATTATATATTGTATAATTTTTAACTGCTGCTCCAGACTGTTCACATGAATTTTTGTGAACATTTCTCTTGTTTTCTAGTACATTGAGAAGCAAATGGCATCATATTATGCTTAAAACAAGAAAAAGCATTGCCAGTGTCAGAGTTTTTTTTTCCATATAAAAATACTGACATGAGAAAATAAAAAAGGCAATAAATGTTCATCATAAGTAATTGGTACTTAATTGGGTCTAGAAAGAAAAGAGACCCCAACCTCCAAAATTTAGTGTATTTATATTTAAATGCAATATTGTTTGTCTAGTTTTCATCCTTATTCTTTACTTTTGTTTCTATCCTTTACCAAGCATTGTTGAATATTTTCAACATGTAGGAAAAATACTAGAAACAAGCTTAATGGCCAAACATAAGGTGTGTATAGCCAATGTATTGTTTGTTGTGATGAATGAATCTCAATGCAGCAAGCATATCGCATTACAGACTAAAGCGATTATGTAAAAGCTTTAAACATATGCTCATTTGTCCAGCCCTACGAGGTGGACAGATTATTGTCTTCTTTTCCTGACAGATTGTTCTCTGTGGTAATTAACCCCAGTGACGCATTGAAAATGGTTGTTTAAAAAAAATTGAAAATGAATTTAGAACCTAATAGATTTCAGAAGCTGCTGATTTTTAAAACCACTATTGATGGTTGGGGTCATATTTTGTATTTAATTTTATATAATTACTACATTGTTCTTTAAATATTGAGATTGCTATGCTTTACCTTTTACATTTTTCACTATAAACCCACAATTCCTGCAGACACTGTCATGCTGGAACAGTTGGTTTTCAGGTACAAGAGAAGTACCTCCAACAGCTGCTCCAACAGCTGCTCTCCATCTGCATCTGTTCTCATGATGAAGTAAATCCGGTGAATTCATACACATACACATAGAGTAACCATGTGAAAGTGTGCCTGCAGTGACTTGAAGTTGGCACCAACTCCTCATGTGCCACAAACCTGTCAGTGGCATCTTGATCTTCCCTTCAACCTTATCTGTCTGTCAGACGTACTGTTCTGCAGAGATACGTGCTGGTGGCACAGCAGAGATGAGTGTCTAAAAGGAAGCCCATCTTAGTGACAGAGAGCTTTTTAAAAAAAAATAAAAAAATGAAATTGTGGGATATAATTATGCTGTTTTGAAACATAACCCCTGTCATATTTTACCTCCCAGTCACTTTTTATCACTCTTGTTTGTTAAGGAAAGTCTGCAGTGTCGCTTCATCAGTGTCTTCCTGTGAAGATAGACCTGGCGCTGACCAGAAATAACACAGAATAGAGGAAGGAAGTCCTCACAATGTACTGATCTTTCTAAGCTCAGTTAAAACAGTCAGAGCTACTCAGCTAAGGAAAGAGAAATTCGCTTCTTGCCAAAAGTAGATTACACACTTGTGTGTCAAAAGGACAACATAATCAAAACATCATATATAGTAGAGTACATCCAAAACAATGAGTTGTGAAAGAGCAAGATCAGAGCTAGTCTGATCTTGCTAGTTAGTCAGGATGGTAGTTCTGCCAACATTTTCACTGGCTTTAGCATAGTTTTTGGAGTGCTGTGCTAACTGAAACTGAATATTCATTTAACTGCTATAGGAGGCCCTTGTGAAAAACAAGTTCACTTTATCATCATTTTAAAAAGAGACTTTACTCTTATTACAGAAATAATATACTTAATTGCACTTTAGAGTCCTTATTTGACCCACTTAAGCAAGATGTAAGTACATCTTTGTATGTAATTAAGGGCCAAGCACTGAAGGTGCGATGGCACCTATTGTATCCGTTGGTGTTCTTTTTTTTCTTCCATTTCTTCTTCCACTCTTGAGTCTATGGCAGCACATAGAACCGCTTGCGGGAAAGTTGTGAAATTTGGTACACTGATAGAGCACCGTCTTAACATTAACCATAGCAAGTTTGGAGTCTCTAACTCAAACTCTCTCTACTCAAACTCCACTTGTCCAAAGTTTCACTCATGTGTATGCTAATAACTTTTGAACCGTAAGGTACGTAAGGAAAATTCTTTTTTTCACCTGAATCCTTGGCTCACGCCAAGTTGAATGAACTCCAAAATTTAAAAATCGTAAGGTTTCGTTTTTTCGCTATTTTTAATAGTTTGTAAAACCTACTTTTTCGAACTCATCTGATTTTCTGTATCTGATTTTCACCAAAATTGGCTCAGATCATCTTCAGACCATGCTGGCAAAAAAATATGGAATTCAAGTTGATTTGTCAAACCATTCTCGAATAATGCGCGGGCAAATTCTATGAAAAGCCTGCAAAAATGGATGTGAGCCTATATCACCGCAACGGTTTTGCATATTGAGACCAAACTTGGTGTGTGTTATAACAAGCATAACCTGAGGCTACCTGTAGTGTTTCGGCACAGTGCCACCTAGTGGTCAGGAGATATGAAAAATGGCTATTTTTGCTTATAACTTCTGAATGGTTTTGCCAAAAGTCACAAAACTGGTCTCTTTAGATTCGGAGGAGCATGCGGAGTAGGGATGGGTATCGTTAAGGTTTTAACGGTATTACTACTCACCGATAGCAGAACCGTTAACGTCAGAGCTTATCGATACTCCGGTCTTTCATAATTTAGCCCCGGTACCGATTAAATACCGAGTTTCAGTACCCATCCCTAATGCCAAGTCAAATCAAATTTCCCATATCAGCCATTTTGGGTGTCGGCCATTTTGAATTTTGTCGTAACATGCTATATTTTACGAACGCATTGACTTATCGTTACGATAAATGCTAATAACTTTTGTTTACATTAACCTATTGTAATGAGACTGATGTTGATAGATTCCTTGGATCATGCCGAAAACATTGATACCAATTATGCCATAATTGGCTGAATTTCCTGTCCACCATTTTGATTTATGTTGAAAACCTACTTTTTCGAACTCCTCCTAGACCGTTGGTCCGATTTTCACCAAATTTGTCTCGGATCATCTTCAGACTATGCAGGCAAAAAGTTAGGGATTTCGTGTAGATGTACGAAACGGTTCTCGTTTAGCGCATCAATGAATTTGCCGGAAAGATGCCAAACTGCATCTGAGGCTGTATCTCTGCAATAGCTTTGACATATTGACACCAAACTTTGTATGTGCCATTGTCACCTCACACTGATCACGCAACATAAATTTGATAACAGCGCCACCTATTGGTCAAGAGTGATAAACCATTCATTAACCATTAATTATGACATTTCCAAAACTGCTAATATCTTTTGATTGCATTAGCCTATTGTAATGAAACTAGTCTCAAAATATTCCTTGGGTCATGCTGACAACATAGATACCAATTATGCCATAGTTAGCCGAACTTCCTGTCCGCCATTTTGATTTATGTTGAAAATCTACTTTTTCGAACTTCTCCTAGACCGTTGGTCTGATTTTCACCAAATTTGACTCAGATCATCTTCAGACCATGCTGGCAAAAATGTATGGATTTCGTGTCGATAGACAAAACCGTTTTTGTACAGCGCCGCTACAAATTTGAGGTATAATGCCAAAATGACTCTGAGGCTGTATCTCTGCAAAGCTTTAACATATTGACACCAAACTTTGTGTGTGCCATTGTCACATCACACAGAACACACCACATATATTTGGTAACAGCGCCACCTATTGGTCAAAAATGATAAGCCAATAAATCATATTACTAGTAGTTGTATTTATGATTTTGCAGCCATTTGGACTAAAATCATCTTAAAATTGTTTTAATTACTCATTGCTGCAGTTGGTCTGATGCTTGCTTCTGTAGTGCTTGGCCCCCTAATTGCTGCTTGCAGCTATGTTTTCATAATTACTTCTATTGTCTTTGTGTATTGCCGAAAGTACTGATTATAGTAAAGTGTAAAATATAATGGTAAACAAAAAATCTTTTGAAACTTGTATTAAGTTGAAATTTAGTATGTTTAAAAATGTCATGTTGAATAACACATTACAGTTAAAATGATAAAACTTCCGATTTACTATTTCTATTTAGTATTTACTTGTAATTTAGTATGTTAGTCAGCATATCAAAATAAGTGTACTTGTTTAAAGCACAACAAGAGATTATCAAAACAATTATTTAAAATGTACTTTAAATTGTGTTAACACTGAGTGTGTTTGAAAACATGGAAGTGTACTCTCTAAGTACTTAAGTGGTCTTTTATTTCATTAAGATTATAGAATCTGCAAGTACAGTTTTATAAAAAAATACTTTTAAAATTTGAAGTACATTGCACATGCACATTCAATACAATTAAGCACACTTCTTTATCATTAGGTGGCCTATAGCTAAGCTCCTCTTGTAAATTAGCATTAGCTAGTTTTAAACTTGATACACATATGTGTTTTTACTACAAGACATTATGTCTCAATTTGAGATATAAATATGACACCATATGTCAGTAGCCCTGCTTTTATTGACTTGTTAGCTGACTTTTCTTTCTTTCTTTTACTTAGTTAATCCATTAGCTACATGCAACACTATGCATGTTATATTTGAGCAACAGTGA
The DNA here is from genome assembly GCF_001515605.1 of Sinocyclocheilus anshuiensis. Classification (NCBI taxonomy): domain Eukaryota; kingdom Metazoa; phylum Chordata; class Actinopteri; order Cypriniformes; family Cyprinidae; genus Sinocyclocheilus; species Sinocyclocheilus anshuiensis. Next base: position 95,690 of record NW_015544225.1, on the reverse strand, counting down.
CAAGTCTGAAGCTGTATAGTGTTGTAAAACTTATACTGTGGATCCTGCTAATTCTCCTCTGAGTTCTTTAGGTTTAAGCAGAGTGATTAGCTTTAGCGCATTAGTGTTAGTGCCATGGCTAATGCCTGACTCTTACCTAACACATCACCAGAACATGAGCTTTACCCTAAACCCTAGAACCTGTGCCAACAATGCAACAACCACACACAACCAAACACTCACACAGCCAGTATGTGACCTTTTTGAAATTTTGTAATGGCCAAGAGAGAAAAATATAAAGAGTTCATTTGCAAAACCAGGAAATTCCATTTTTATTTATTTTCATGAATCCTGTGTTTTTTTTGTGTGTGTGTGTGTGTGTGTGTGCATTCCAAGTAATATCAATCAAACTGCAGATGGGTTGTTTTGAGTAAGTAATAATAACTCAAACAAATAAACTAAAGTTAATTGAAAGTTTTTTATATATAATAAAGTTTTTTTTTTTAGCAAAAGCAGATAACTCCAACATTTGTTTTTTGGCAAATGTTTCAGAGTTAAACAAAAACACTAATTTAATCTTTGTAATCTCCTCAGCTGACAATGTAGACACGTCAAGAAACAGCTTAGATGGCTACAGAAAATGAACAAGGACATTTAAAACATAAATCTGCAGTGACTTAATGATATGAGAAAGACAAATAACATATGAAGTGTTCATTTGCAAAAACCGATAAACACCACCTTTAAAAAAAAAATGAACTGACCGCTGTGCATTATTATCCATATATAGTGCGATCCAGTGAAGCTGAAGATATCACTCATACAAATCTAGTATTACTTGGCTTAGTAAATACCCAATTTCAATGGCTTGAATTCAGCCTTCTTTTCTTTGTTGACATATTTCCTTTTGAAACAGGAAGCTGACTTTACAACTGCAACTTTATTTTTCATAATGTAAGTTTGTAGGTCAGTATGATTTTTTTATTAGATATTTTTATTTAGCAAGGTTGCATTACATTTATGAAAAGTGACAGTAAAGGCTTGTACATTTTTACAAAAGATTTCAATTTTGAATAAATGCTGTTTTTTTTTTTTACTTTGAATTCATCAAATAATTCTGAGAAGAAAGTAGCATGGTTTTCACAAAAATATTAAGCAGCTCAACTGTTTTCAATATTGATAATAATAAATGTTTTTGAGCAGCATATTAGACTGATTTCTGAAGGATCATGTGACACTGAAGAGTGGAGTAGAATGGCTCATGCAAACTCATGCAGGATTGTCCGTCACATACTGAGACATTTCAGTGACAGTCACTGAGATGATCCTATTGCTATGTGGTTGCAGGTACTTATTTTTACAATATCAGTTAACCTGATGTGTTACTTAGCAATGCGTTAAAGAAGGTTGTGAGTTGATGTAGTTTTTGTTTTTGAGGTATCAGTGGCTCTCTTCTCTCTCTGCACTTTTTTTCATAGATCCTCACACTTCTTAGCTACTGATGGTTAAAAATAGAGCCCCAGTGGAGTCGGTTTGCCCAGTGAATGTAGGGCAGTACAGAGACAGAGGCACAGGCTCTCTGATGGAGTGGGGTCATGTTAGTATGGTCATGCAATTATCCACAGTTTCACTTCATTTGTAGTGTGGCGGGAAACTCACCTGATACTGAAGTCAACAACAGAGAGAGAAAAAACTAAAATGAGCCTATAGTGAAAGTCATTTTCAAAACAAACAAGTGGATTAAAATGAACTGAAATGAGACTGATATTGAAAACAAAATTATAAAACAAAATAATACACACTTACCCGCTCATCCATCCATCTCCTAACCTCTCTCCTCCTCTCCATCTGTTCATTCACCCAGCATGATCAGAATCAGTGAAGCTATGAAAAACATTAAGCTACCTCTAGGTATAATATTACATTGTTTTTAACAACTTGATAATTAAATCAACCTTTATAAAGCAAACTTTTAAAGTGATATCTATAGTCTTTTTAATCAACAGTAAATATCTGTATTATGTGCCACGACATGGAAACAAAAGTATAATGATTGAAACCAAAACCAGGTTTGGAATGCATCTTACCCTGTCATATTAGATTTTACAGTATAGCAATATGTGTTATTTTGATAGAATCACTGTTTCTGGTTTTGCAGTTGTTGTAATTGTTCATAAGGGCTGACTTTAGTTGTTTTTTCTCAAAAAAATACACTTTTTAGCTTAACATTCAACAACAGTCGCTCTTTGAATCAGTGAAATTGACAGCTACGAGGCACTGTGATATCTGCTGAGTCACTAAAATCATAACTACGCAGGCTAGAATGGAATATTATAAGTAATAATATTCTGTACAATAACAGATAAAAACTCTACAGAGACCTTTTCTGCTTACACATTTTTTAATATCTGGGACATATTTATCACTTTAGTAGCATTTTTGCCTCAAGCCTGGATCATTGCTGACCCTGGTCTCTGCACATTAAACAAGTGAAAGGGATTTTTTTGTTTTTTGTACATTTCATGCTGCATTTTAATGTACAAAATGACACTTCACAATTAGGGAAAGATTAAGATCCTCCAGTTTTTACAATAATTATCACTGTATGGTTTCTTCTTGTTTTGTAGACTGAGGCAGGGAGATACTCAGGTGTCACCACCAATGCTCATTTTCTGATCCCTGTTGTGTGAGTGTGTGTGTTTGTGCTTCTCAAGCCCTTTTGTGACACCATTGCCGTCGACCTTCAGATAAACATTGAACTGGAAAACTGTCATCCGCCACAAATAGCCGCAGTAATAGAGAGAAGGACAGAGAGACAACAAGGGGTGGCCAATGTGATGAGAAGCACATAGAGACAAGGAGAATTGGTGTGGAGGGGGTGTGGTGGTGCCGTCACTAACTGCTGATGAGAGCTGTCACTGCCACACATCAATAAAGCCCTCTTGAGGACACTTTAAAAAATATTTCCACCTGAATCACACACACATACGTATTCTCTTTTTAGCATCTGAATTTCACAAACAACGCATGCACACAGTCGAATTCACCTCAAGGTCACTTGATGTAAGAAGCTTTGTGAGGCACAGCATGCCGTTACAGATCAGGTCAAACTACTGCTCTGGTGTGCAGCTCTCGTCTAGGATGCTGTATTTATTTAACAATATAATACAGCTGCAACAAAACAGTACAGTGATGTATAATCTTATTAGTAGAAACATAAAATATGGCTTATGAAAATATGCAAACAAATAAAAATATGAAAAAAAGAATCCATGAGTACTTTAGAGGAAATTTAAATAAAAAGACAACAATTAAATTTGATATTAACCGATAAAAAAAACAAAAAACCTCCCTTTACATGGTCATGGAAAAATATGAGATGGGAGGAAAAATGTTATTTTATTGCTTTTGTGTTCCTTCTCAATAGTTTTACATTTTCCATGAAAAACATTCTTTCTTTTTGCAAAACATTTTCTTTCAGAAAAATATTCCATTCCCAGAGAAGCTATGCATTCGTTTCCATTTTTGTTTCCAGTTGTTCTCCAGTTTTGTGAGTGAATACAAAAGTTTTGCTAGTGAACGCAAATGTTAAGCACATGAATGCAAAAGTACTGCATGTGAACATAAAATGTTTGCAAGAGAACACTAATCGCTTGCAAGAGAATGCAAAACACTTTGCAAGCGAATGCTATTTTTTCAGTGTAACGCAACAGTTTTTTGAATGAACGAAAGAGCATTTATATTGATTTTTGCTACCATCTAAATTTTTCCCATCACCATGTCCCTTTATGGGCTCCATAGTGTCATATTAGAAAAGGGTGTAAAGGGTGTATAGGTTTTTCTTTTTGGCTAGATTTGAGTCAGAATAACAACACTAATTTTTAGAATAATCATTGTTTAATCATTGTCGCACTAAGTATGTTAAAATGCTAAAATTCTTGCTCTTGTTCCTCTCCTCTCATGCAGATAAATCAGATTTAATCTTCCAGAAGAAGTCCACTGATGACAGGGATGACCTGTACACCTCCCTCTTGTCCAATCAAAGCTATGCCTCACATGAAGATACCTCCTACTTTTCTGGCAGCATGGGCAGATCTGGTGACAAAAATGCATCCAGCACAGAAGACTTCACCTCTGGATCCCATTTCCAGTTGACCTTGGACTCCGGCATCAAGAACCCCAGTGCAGAACCAACCGACAGCTCTCACAAGATACAAGCTTTTGACTCTTCTTACAACTATATGGACATCAGTCGTAAAGAGGACTCCTGTAGTTCACAGCGCCTCCTTGAGGACTGGAGGATGAGCGGCCTCTCAGAGCCCACCCAGTACACTAAACTGGAGAAGAGCCCATCACCGGTAGAAGTGGATGTGGAAGACATTGGCTCTGCTGCAATTCTGGACTCTCAGACCTTCCCATATGTGGAGGAACCATCTGATGAAGAGCTGTCTGACTACCAGCCCTATCGGTCTCCAGGTACCGGCAGCAGTGCCAGCCCAGTAAAAATCACCCTGACAGAAATGCCACCTACATCTGTATCGCCCACTACAGTCCAGCACAGCCCCACAGTTACAGTGTCAGAGAAGGAGAGCATTCTGAGTCTGGGGCTGGAGGGAGTGCCAACCGTCACTCTCTCAGAGCCTGAGGATGAAAGCCCTGAGTCATCTACACCCCCTACAGGTGGGCATCACCATCCCACACAAGCACTTCACTGTAATGTATCCACTAAACCACCTTTAATTCCTCTGCTAGCTGACCCTTTGCTTCTGTGTAGGTGTATTTGACAATCTGGAAACTTTCATACGTTTAAATTTATTCATTTGATTTGCTTTTATCTAAAGAGAATGAAAAATTAGCATTTCTATGACCAAATCTGGTGGAAAAAGCAGCAAAACCAGTTCCAAACAATTTGGAAAAGTTCAAGTTAGGACAGAAAAAGGGTGAGGCCCAATGAAAAATCAGGGTAGTTAATGTTGGCAGAGTACCGTTTAAAAGTTCACCACGATAAGACAAAACATCATTAAGCTACTGAGGTAGCAAAAATGAGCATTCACAAACATTTTCAAAATCAATAAATTGGTGATTCTTCAGCTTCAGGCGCTTTTTTATGCCCTAGGGATTGAGGAGTTTAAAACAAATGGAATTCAGCCTTTTTTCCTTTTTATTACATGAAGCTGACATTATGCCGTCATCATTTATTTTGCAACTTTTCAAATTATTTTTAGGTTTAGATTTTATTGTTTTAGCTTTATCCCAGGCCCAAAGTCTGCTGGAATGGTAAACGTGATTTCACCAAGTACAATATGTTCCTGGATCAACATCCTGGTTGATCCTGGAACAACATCCCAGGCAACCAATCCATTTCGAGGAATACGTTTACAGGAAATGTCAGTTTTAGGCTTACAACAAGGGTTATTCAGCTATCATTTCTCTTTGATTTTAGGGATAAATTATGGGTAGGGTTAGGTTTAGGGGTAGAAATAGGGTTAGGTCTATATTTTTGGACAGTAATGTTGTCCCAGGATCAACAAAAGATGGTGATCCAGGAACTTGTCTGACTTGGCAAGTTGATCTTCTAGAATCCACCAGGTCAAAAGTGCCCATAGTTGAGGAAACACCCAATATTTAAGAGCAGTGGCTCATTGACTATTATTGGCTGTACGTTACACAGTAATATAATAACACACACATGCTTACACTGTGGGATGCCTTGGCAAACCAGATGGCCACAAGACACCTTACCTTACTCCCTGTCCTTTATCTCTTCTTCTCTTTCTTAATAGAAGAGTCTGATTCTCCTTTGGATCCAAACATCCAGGCTGATGAAACTAAAATAATGAGTTCCACCCAAGACAAGACTCAAACATCTCCCATCTCACCCTCTCCACCTACTTCCAAGCAGGAGAGTTCCCCAATAGAGATGAAGTCTTCCCCCCCAAAACCTACCTTGCCTCCTTCCCCCCAGGATGTCGAGGGTAGCAGTGCCGAATCTGGAGACTCTGAGATTGAGCTGGTGTCTGAGGAGCCTAGTCCACGAGCTCCCAACACTGGCTACATGAGCTTCAGTAAGAGTCCCAGCACCACTTCATCAACCACAGTACCTTCCACAGTGCCCGCCACATCTTCTACCCTTGCGTTTGTCCCGAGTCCTGTAATGCAGTACAGCATCTTGAGGGAGGAACGTGAAGCAGAGCTGGACAGTGAACTGGCTCTGGAGTCCTGCGAAGAGGAAAGTCCCAAAAGATTGACCCACGACTCCACAAAGGGTTTCAAGGAGAGCCCACAGCCAGTCAAAAAACCCACAACCCTGACTTCGGCAACTAAAGAACCAGTCGTGACTCCCACTGCACCTTCTTCGACTGTTCCGGCCCCAGCCAGTGCTCCTAAAGAGAAGACATCCACCATGGAAGAGAAGCCCAAGCCCAGCAGCACAACCCCCAGTCCAGGTCTGCCAGAGCTGAAGGTGGAGCATCTTGCTGGGGAGGTTCACCAGAAAGAAAGAAGACGGTCCAGTCAAGCCCGCAGGGGCTCTGAGAGAATGACTGCACCACCCGTCGTCTTCCAGGGTCTAACCAGGGAGAAAGGTAAAACCATGTTCCCCAATAACTTATAGTCACCTCAAAACACAAGTTCTTATTGTCACTATCTTGAGTTATTCCATTTGAGCACAGTAAAGGTTGAACAACGGGTTTTTTGCGTAGTTCTGTCGCTCATCTGTCTGTCCAAATACACAACACAATACGTAATCAAACATTTGGATGAAAATTCTGTCATTAATTACTCACTCTCATGTCACCCTCACCTGTAAGACCTTCGGAACACAAATTAAGATATTTTTGATGAAATCCGAGAGCTCTCTGACCCTCCATAGACAGCAACGCAACTACCACATTCAAGGTCCAGGAAGGTAGTAAGGACATTGTTAAAATAGTCCATGTGACATCAGTGGTTCAACTGTAATTTTATTAAGCTACGGGAATACTTTTTGTGCGCAAAGAAAACAAAAATAACAACTTTATTCAACAATTCTTCTCTGCGTCACCCTAGCGCCATTTTGGAGAGTACCACAACGCTTTCCTCTAAATGTAAATAAAGCACAGTGCGTGTTCTATGTCAGTTGTTTAATTGCAGGAAAAGCACGCGCGTGTATCGTAATACTCTCCAAAATGGAGCTAGGGTGACGCAGAGGAGAAGAATTGTTGAATAAAGTCGTTATTTTTGTTTTCTTTGCGCACAAAAAGTATTTTCGTAGCTTCATAAAATTAAGGTTGAACCGCTGATGTCACATGGACCAATTTAATGATGTCCACGTTTCTGTGCCTTGATCGTGGTAGTACCCTTGCTGTCTATGGAGGGACAGAGAGCTCTCAGAATTCATCAAAAATATCTGAATTTGTGTTCCGAAGATGAACGAAGGTCTTATGGGTTTGGAACGACATGAGGGTGAGTAATTAATGACAGAATTTTCATTTCTGGGTGAACTGTCCCTTTAATGCAAGTACAGTATATGCATGCAAGTGTATAAATGCCTTTATGGCCCCAGTAAAACTACTATTTACATTTGAATCATTCTTTCTTAGTAATTCAAGTCTCACTATCAGGAAATAATTCTCTTAAAGAGACAGTTCCCACAAAAATGAAAGTTCTGTCATCATTTACTCACCCTCATGTCATCCCAAACCTGTTTGGTATTCTTTTTTCTGTGAAACATAAAAGGTGATGTTCTGAATTGTTGGTAACAGATTTGTTGACCAGTGACCAAAACAACACTTTATTTTATGAGACATTATTTTATGAGATATTTTATTTTATTTTATTTTATTTTATTTTATTTTATTTTATTTTGTTTTGTGAACTATCCCTTTAAGGCGAAAGACCTGTAATAGCTGCAATTAAAATAAAAACTGACTCAAGCTTGTTGGCCTCACCCTGGAAACTCCCTTTGGCTTTAACAGCAGGAAAAAAGCACATTTCAATGCATCAGTCCCTTGAGAATCAGTCATTACTGGGCATGCACAGGCTAGCTTACATGTAATATTTTCCTAATATTATATAAAGGCAGGATAATTGGTAATGTGGAATTTAATACAATTTCTCTTAGATATCAGTGCGTTTGCAAGCACTTTGAAAGTAACAGACCTAGATAATGTGATTGTTCAGAATTTATACAAATTAATCAAAGCTGTTATGCACTTGCACTAAAAGAAGGTGATGAGGCTCAGATTTCATAGAGCCATTTCCTGCTTAACTGTTCACTGCACATGTGTCATTGCTTTTCTTCATCATCCAACAGAAGTGGTCCAAAGAAATACAACACAATGTTAGATGACATTTCTAATCATCCCCAGAGCTCAAGAAGGTCATGCACATGAAATATCAATTTTACAAGACACATTTCTCACACAGCCCCTGAGCCTTTAGATGGGTGGCTAATGTTTTAGGTTTTTTTTCACACCTGACTGCTCCCTGCATCTGTTGTTTGTGTCTTCAGGATTCAGCAGAGCTCAGTGGAAATATCATGTTTGAAACCGTGAAAAATTATTATGGAAGATCTGGCTGACCTACAGCAGTTTGTGCTTTATAAAACCATATGGTTTATGAAAAACATTTTCATTCCTTCAGTGATGGGAACAAATCCCAGTAATGAGTAAGGGATATACATAATGAAAAATGGATGGCTGTGTTGCTCTGTTTATATGATCCTAATCACGATTTAAAAAACTAAATCAATAAAAATATTTATTGCTTTAACAATTAGTTTTATAAAAAAAAAAATAGTGAGAAAAAAGTGAAATATATATATATTAAACAATTAAATCTTTTTTTAATCAATTAGATAAATTTTAATATTTTTTCAATTATAGTTTTGACTAAATAAATAATTATCGACTTCATTGTGTATTAGCAGCTGAGTACGTCATTTGTTTGTGTCTGTTGAAGGCAGTCACCATCTTTTATTAATGCTCTGGCTTGGGGCTGGACTGTTGTTTGAAGATTTCAGAACAAAGCATCCCCCTGTGGTTCAGGTCAGTTTCTATCTGCTACATGTGTGACCAGCGAGTGCTGCCGTCTTGTGATTATATAGCCACACCGCAACATGGGAGGAGGAAAAATTGCACAAATCATATAGTGAGATAAAAAGGCATGGATTTCATTTCATTTGGGGTTCATAATTCCATTCTTGACAGATGAATATTTAAGTATATCTCGGCAAGTGGCTGGGATCCTGTCGTTCAATACTAATGCAACTGGAAAAAGCAGTTTTCAAGTCATGTTTGTCTTATAATCAATTAATTTTCTAATACAATTAATGTTTTATATGATGCTTGTCAGTCAATATATTCATCTTTACAGCACTTTGAACCATGGATACGTGTTTGTAAAAAGAGATCAGCTTTACTGTAGTGTGTGTGTGTGTGTGTGTGTGTGTGTGTGTGTGTGTGTGTGTGTGTGTGTGTGTGTGTGGGGCACACAGT
>NW_015544225.1:59860-86033 GCF_001515605.1 Sinocyclocheilus anshuiensis | reverse complement strand
TTTTGCAGATTAGGTATGGTGCCACAGTCTGTCTATCTGCACCCCCTCTCCCCCCTCCTTTCTTGAGCTCAGTGTCTCACTGAAGCCTCTAGAAATGAGATGGCATTTGTAACAGCATGTACACATACTGAGGATGTGTATCAAGAAAAATGCAATTTTCTTCCAGCAGAGGGCTCAGCTTACCACATGCTTTCTTTGTCTTGCTGTCGGGCCATAGACTGGAGAGAGGGGTTGTATGTGTTTGCATAAAATAGAGATTTTTGACCTTGCTGTAAAGGGCAAACATTGTTTTCTTGTCTTTATGTGTTCCTGTGTTAGTTAATTGTGTTTATACTACTACTTTCAAATTTGAGGTTAGTAAGATTATTTTGTTTTTGAAAGAGGTCTTTTATACTCACCCAAGCTGCATATGATCAAAAATTAGAATCATTTTGTGAAATATTAGTCCGATTTAAAATAATTGTTTTCTATCTGAATATATATAATGTAATTTATTCCTGTAATGGCAAAGCTGATTTTTTTTAACAGCCATTACTCTATTCTTCAGAGTTGCATGATTTTTCAGAAATGATTCTGTTCTGTTTGATATTTTTGTGTACACCTACAAATATTTTTTTTTCAAGATTCTCTGATTAATTAAAAAAAAACAGCATTTAGAATTTTGAAATAGTTTTTATGCAGGACGTTTTGTAAAAAATATAAATGTTCCAATATTCCTCTACAGAACAGGTTTGGATTCATCATGTTTTTTCGTGAAATTATATCATTATCAGCAGTTCCCCTTAAATTCTTTAACAAACATTTGATTCTAATTTATGCAGTGTGTTTAGGGGTTTGGGTTTATTATGGGGTTCTGTACCCACACTAAAACAATGATTGTAGGGGGTCAATTTACCGTTCACACTATAGCAAGGTCATTTCACATTTTTTAGGTAAACCAATCATTAACCATTACATTGTTGTTCTCTATTTCTATTCTGCTTCATTCTGTCTCTATTAAAAGCCCCTGGCATTTCATGTGTCATGAGTTCACTGGAAGCTGAGGCAAAGACACATATGCTAATTGTTGGATGTGCATTTGTTTCCATTTTTTATTCCTTTTTTGTATACATACCAGTTTAAATGTATACAACGTGACGCTAAACGTCAAAGATAATGCAGAATTCACATTGAAGTGCTGTTCTTTTGCGTGATAAATTGATGCAGTAACTGTTATCTCTGACAGTACATGACATATGGGATCATGGTGGAGGTTCTCTGTGCTCTGAAGTGTCTCATTACAGTCTGCTATCCCGCCATGACTAGAATCAGAATACATTTAAATTTAAAATACATTCAAATAGAAAACCGTTATTTTAAACTGTAATAATATTTCTCATTATTACTCTTCGCAGTATTCGCATTTCTGACCACTGGACAGGACTGTCCGCTTGCCTGTGAGCTCATCCTATTTCTTTTAACCGAGAGCGCTGAGTCATTCTCTATATCTCATGAGGCTTGCCTCATGATGTCTCCTTCCTCACACACACACATATACACACACTCACGCTCACTGTTATAGCAGTCTAGAGCGAAATTTGTCAGAGATGATGCATCGAATATGGAATGAGCCTTTGCACCGAACAAGCAAAATGTGTCTGCAACAATGTTTACCACCAGATTTGAACCTCCTCAAAAGGATTATTTAGGATTAGTCTCCCATCTAAAATGAAAAAGGAAAGCAAATATTTCATCCCCCCACTTTAGAGTCTATCTGCAGGGTTTTAAAGAGACAGTTAACCCCCAAAAAATGACAGTTTTGTCATCATTTTTATTGTTTTTTACGTAAAACACAAAAAGAGATGTTTAGCAGTATGTTCCTGCTGCTCTTTTCCATACAGTGAAAATGAATGGACTGTCAAACTCGAAAAATGTAAAACTGGGTGTATTTTATTCAGCATCCTTTTTGATTTCTTTTGAAGCTGTCAGTCATGATGCTTTGCCCCTCCCCCACACGTCTGCCTTTAACAAAATCGATTCTCAATTCCTCAATTCCTCCACCAGTAGGCAGCACTATCACTACATTTAGTCCTCCTCTCCTCCATCCCTGCCTCCCCTCCCTTATCTGTCTCCTCCTTCTCCTATGGGTCATTCATGCACTGGTGTGAACCGGTGAGCGAGAGCGAAAGAGAGAGAGGGAAAACGACAGATACGGCACAAGCAGTGGAGAGGCTGTAGCAGTAGCGTTAGCAGAAAGCGATTCGCAGTCCTTCCCCTCACCCAGCCTAGCATGCAGGCCAGCACCATGGCAGCCACAGATTCGACCAAGATGAAAGGTTTCTGGAGCAACTGGAAGTGCAAGGGTAGGAGGAAGGGGGTCCTGGGTACAGGGGATGCAAGATGGGGGTGAATGTCGTGGGACGGAGAGGATGCATGTGCATGTCTGGGGTTGATGTTGATTTTTTTATTTTTTTTGAGGCTGCTGGATTTTTTAGGGGAGGTGCATGTGGGATTCTGGAAGATGCTCAGACACGCCCGCATTTTTTTAACATTTTTTTATTTTTTGCATCAAGGCCGCCGCCATCATGGGCATATGAGAGCCAGACTGGGGGGTTTGAGACAGCTGGGCACGCCCTTTCTCTCCTCCCTCTTCGTTGTACTTAGGGGGTCCATCCTGAATTCATAGACTCTGGGTGTGTTTGATTAGAATTAATAGGCATTGATGTGCATGACTGCCTCATTTTCAGGTCAGGTGCGCATTTGGATGCGGATAGTTCCATAAAGAGCTGTCGAATGCCTTTTCAAGTGTCTTCACGTTTGGCTTGCTTGTGTTGATCATAAAGGCCTTCAGGCTGCATTGGGAGCAGAAAGTGACAGAAGAAAAGGCGAAAGAGAGATGTGTGGGGTGTGGCTACCTGACTCTGCAGTCAGCTCATAGTGTTGTCTATGACAATTGTTTATTCTGTGAAAGAATGGATACATGTGCATGTGTGTTTATGTGTATAATCATAGTGAGTTTCATTTATTATCCACTGTAAGACAACTGTACATTCACCCTTTTAATAAATCCAATACCTATACTATCACATTAGAGTACAATACCTAGATCACATTAGAGGGACTCGTGCAGGAGGAAGAAAACTAGAACGATTTAAGAGGGAGGGTTTCTGGTAGTAGCTATTTATATATTGAGCATTTAACATCTGTGACAGTTCAAGGGCTTATAAACACAGATAGATCCACATCAATGAATGTTATGCTTCTTTATGTGAGAGTATTTAAATATTTATGGCATTTAGTCTTTGTTCCTTTCATGTTTAAGATTTCTGGGAACATTTTACAATACGGTTCAATTATTTAACACATTAGGTATCATTAACTAGCAATGAACAAATTTTTACAGCATTTAGGGTAATGTTAATTTATAAATTCATTATTGTTCATTTTTAATTAATCTTCACCCATAAAACATCAAATAATGTTAATTTATAGAATCTAAAATGTTAAATTGTATTAGTGTATGTACAAATAAACGTTAACCTGGATTAATAATGTATCATGTAAAGTATTTTTCATTGTTATCTTAGTCAATGCTATCTATCTATCTATCTATCTATCTATCTATCTATCCTCTATTGATCTATCTATCCAGTGTCATAATTGTATTTTATCATTTAATTACTTATTGTCATTAATGCATACCTGAATTAAGATACTTTGAGGCTAGGATTCATTTGGGATTTATTGCCTCCTTTTAGTGAAGAAGACTAGTGTTAAAGTGCTCTGTTGGCACTGCAACACTAAGCCATTACAAAAAATAAAACAGAAATGAAGATGATGAAAACAAAGCTTTCTCACTTTTTTAATGCCATAAATGCCAAATATGTTGTACTGTTTGATGAGGATGTGCCTGTGTCAGCACAGGGTTGTGTATTCTGTTGCTATTTCTTCCTTTAGTCATGCCTGTTAGCTCAGGTTTGCTAATATCTGTGTCCTCTATGTATTGATTCAATGCTATAAAGTCAAACCGCAGCAAAGGTGCTGGCTTTTCTTAAGTCAGCAGTTTCTGTTTCTCCTCCCAGTCTTCTCTCAAGTGTGCGGTTTAGTCAAAACTGTGGCGTGAATCGCCACATTGGCCGTTACTGTCTTGAAGGTCATTTGGTACTAGGCCAAAATGATCTCTGCCAGTTCTTCCATTATCTGCAAATCATAAAACAGATTTGATCTCCTCACTCTGACAAATGTGTTAGTCAGTTATAGTGCCATTCTTAATAATAAAAACTGGGAACCGATTGGATTAGATAAGAATAGAACGATCCAACTTACATCCCCAACTCATAAAAACCCTTTATTGCAGTTATTCTGTTCAGATAGTCTTATAGTTACAATGTATACCTACGCTGGAAATATTGAACCTAGAATTCAAGATGTGGTAAACACTAGTGGTTATTCAATAGAGGATAAGAGGCATTTGACAGCTAGGCTTAGCACAGTGTCATATGATCTTACAGATCCTGGATCCATATCATCTTTTAGATTGTGATCAGAGCAGGATGTTGCAGAACATCCTATTTAGCAGCCATTTTTGTTAGGTGTCACTACAACGACAGTGTTATGTAGGTCGAAGGTCTATTTTTGAGTATTCATCCCCTTTTAACCCAATTTGCTTAATGAAATTACATGGCGCATCACATCAGTATGTGATCATTACATTTGAGAAAGGTGTTTGGTGTTGATTCTTCAGTTGTTTGTGGTGGTCCTTGCTGTGGGTCAGAATATCCACACCAAAAATACTGTCATGGCAAATCCCATAATAATATAGAACCTCATTGTAACTTACTTTCTGCTGTGTAACTCAAACGAAGATATTTTGTAGAATGTTTCAACTGTTTTTGACCATATAATAAATGTCAGTGGGGTCCAATTTTTGGACCCCATTGACTTTCATTGTATGGGGTCCAAAATGTCACTTTTTATAACACATCATTTTTCAAAATGTCTTCAATTGTGTTCATTGAAACAACATGAGAGCCAGTAAATGGTGACAGAATTTTCATTTTTATATGAACCAGTTCATATTATGCATATTCACATCCCAAATGACATGTACTTGTGGTCTTGTTGTCTTTGTTGCTTAGTGTCTATGTTTAAGTGCACAAGACTGCAAAGCGTCCCATTTGACATTTTAGGTTTTAAAAAAAGCTCAGGAGCGCCCCCTTTGTGCCCTTAATGTGTACTTTCTGATGCAGACTCTGCTGCGTAATAGTCTATGCAGTATTAGGTCAGCAAAGTGGATTCGGAGGGGGACTGTTTTGGGATAGGAAGGATTCTCAGCAGTTGCTCAAACAAGAATATATATTACATCCCTATATTTGCCTAATATTTCAAATCTAACTTGTGTTATAATTGTAAGAGTATACATGTATGCCCTATAGACTTGTGCTGTCCCATATAGGGCAGTATGATGAACCAGTCTAGAGAGTGATTAAACACAGCCATTAATTACTGCTGACTTTTGAATCTCTTTCTATCTCATTGTGGCATCCATAATGTTTTCTTCACTGTTTTACCAGGCCCATTTTGTATGTTTATCTGGGGGCTGTTTGAGATGTCACGGCATGTGACACTTCTTTGAAAGAGCTTTTATTATTGCTAGCAGAGAAATGTCATTTGCCTTCTGTCTTTCTGGAGCTCCTTGTCCCATGCCAAGATTGTTGTCATCCAGATTAGTGTGTAGTGTGTAAGAATGTTAGTCATCGGCTGTCTGAAGTGATCTCTTTGTTTTAGGAGTATGATCCACTGATGTCAAGAGCAGGCTATGTGTCTATAATGGAGCATGACCTTAAAAGAACTATACAATCTGCATTCAGGCTTGTAGTATATACACATATATTGTTTATGTTTATATAAATAAATTGTTTATGCCTTTCTGTAAGTATTCTTTACTGGTACGGTATTTATATTATACAGCATGCTCTGTTGTGTAGTGCTTAAAAGGTTCTTCACAGCGATGCCATAGAAGAACCAATTTTGGTTCCAGAAAGAACCATTCAGAACGATCGCATTCTGTGAAACAGAAAGGTTCTTCAGATGGTAAAGGTTTTTTATGGAACCATTTAAACAAAAAGGTTCTTCGTGAAGCACCTTTATTTTTAAGAGTGTATTTGTGAGAAGTTATACAACACTCTCAGAATAAAAGGTACTAAAGCTGTCACTGGGATGGTACCTATTCAAAGGGGTCCATATTTGTATCGTAAAGGTACGTATCAATACCTAAAGTGTACATATTAATACCTAAAAAGTACAAAAATTTACTTTTTGAGAAGGTACTTCCCCAGTGACAGTTGTCATACCTTTTTTCTGAGAGTGAAGTTAAGACTACATGGGTTTTATTTGAATCCCACATGAGTTAGATTTAGATCACTGTCCTGCTACATCTCAAACTTAATTTTAAGGGATCATGGTGACATATTTCTCATGAAGTTTCTGTTTTTGTTTTCAGCCTAGTATTTGCAAGTATCCATCTTTTTTATTACCACACTGCAGAAAATAAAATGGTATTTCAAATCCATATTTTTGTTTTCCTATAAAAATATTTCTATCGTGACAACTCTTGGAGAGTTTAGCATGCTAATGTACATGACGATGTTAATGTGTTTGGTCTTAGCGGAATAGATCTGCTATGCTGCTGCTGCAGATCTATACAGGTGGAGCTGGGGAAGGTGGAGGGTTTCTGAAGTGCACTACAACTGCTACAGCAAGCACTAGCCAAGTATTTGAATGTTGAGCAGCAAGCTCATTGGCTGCTGATACAAAAAGAACCAATCAGATGCGCCATGTGATAATAGTGTCATTTTGTCAGATGAGTTTGTCCTATCGGACTGTGACATCTAGAGTTTCATGACAGAACTTTGGATTTATCCAAAATGTGTCTTTTTTTTTGTCAGTAAAATACCTTAAGATAAATTTTCTTGAGAGGCAGAATTGAGTCAGATATTAAAATTAGTTTTAAACATCACTAAATTTACTTGTTTATTTTTTATTACTTATTTAACTTATTTCATTTATTTACCACACTACAAAATAATAATAATAAAGTAATTTTCATAATTAGTATTTTTGTCTTTTTACACTAAAAATATCTAAACATCCTTAAAACAACATGAATGTATATGTTTTATTTGATAATGTCTGTATTTTCAAGCTTTTTCCCATCTTGAAAATACAGATTTAAGATTGAAAATATCTTAACATACTTAATAATTAAGTATTAATGATTAATTAAGTATTATTATTATTAAATTATTTAATTAATTACCTTAATACTTAAAAAACTTAAACTTTAAATTTAAGATAAATTTACTTGAAAAGCAAAATTGGGTAAGATATTAAATTCATTTATTTAATTGATCTACTACACTGCAAAAAAAATAAATAATAATAATAATCAGTATTTTGTCTTTTTTCCAGTAAAAATAAGCATCCTTGAAATAAGATAAATTTACTTAAGAAGCAAAACTGAGTAAGATATTAAGAGTTTTTTTTAAGCACAACACTGATTAAATTTAAGAAAAAATGCCAATTTGCCAACACAGTATGCAAAATAAACAGAATTCACGATATATTCTCTAAAAACAAGTCTTAACATCTTACACAATTTTACTTCTCAAGTATATACTGGAAAACAAGACAAAAAATGATCAAGGAAATGATTTGCAGTGCAGTCACACAGCGCTAGCTATTTTTGCCATTCTTGCCCCCAAGGACCGGACGGTTGTTAGCGGTTGTCCTTTAGCTTGATAAAAAGCAACGGTCCTGTATGAACGCGGAGCATGTTGTAGTCAGCAGTGGAGTGTTTTAGCAAGAGGGTCTTTGCTTGTGTGTCTGTCATAGCAGTGTTACCTCCTGTTCCCCTCCCCCATCATTTCATCAGCAACTTATTACTCCGTCTGGCAGGCAGCGCTCGGTGGGGGGGCAAGCTCCATCGCTATGGCAACTGCATCACTGCTCACTCCACTGCACCCATCTCTTCAGTTTCCGTGGCGACCGTGCTCCCTTCATCTCAGAGTTCAACTGCCAACTTCACGCCGACACATTTTATACAAAGCTCACCGTAATGACCCCATAAACAAGCATGTGTCAGTGCATGCTGGGAAAGAGTGGGCGCAATGAGCATGTGTCCTATTGTGTGTCGATTTCCACCTGAAAATAAATAGAGATACGTTTGTTAACCCACTCTGATGCTTAGAAAAGGACTGAATATTGATCGTTGGCTATAATGAGCTGTAGAATTATGATGCATGAAGCTTTGCATATTGCATAAAGGAGCGTCCGCCACACCTAACACAAACAAAGAATCCCACCGAGGTGTTGTTGGGATCCATAGGAAAAGCTCTAACTTAGCACAGCCCAAAATAATGCTCTAGTTTTCAGGCAATGAGTATGACAGGACTCTGTCCAGACCATGAAGCTCCGCTTAGATACATACCTGTGATTACAGGGACATGCTGCTCTCAGGTTATAATTATGAGCTAGATAAGCTGCTTAATTTTTAATCTCTTGAGTTCAGTCACTATGTTGCATCATCTTAAATTGGGTGGAAAATAAAGAGCAGAGGGAAGAGGTCTGGAATGGGTGTGGTGAAACTACAACAGAATCCTTGGTTCCAGCTGTCTGTTGGCATGTCAGTTATTGCAAATCAATTAAATCACATAATGTATATAGCTGTGAGAATGTGTACAACAATACAGTAATCCTGGCAATGCTAGGACATTTTTGTTTGAGATTTTAAGGCTTTCAGGTTTTTAATACATGGTAACATCAGTATATGTATTAATTTATGTATGTATTTATTGTCAGTAAAATACCTAAAGATCCTTAAGATACATTTTCTTGGGTCAGATATTAAGATTTGTTTTAAGCATAAACATCTACATTTGCTTATTTAGTTTAATTTTATTTTATGACATTACAAAATAATAATAATTTTCTTAATCAGCATTTTTGTCTTTTTACAGAAAGAATATCTCAACATCCTTAACTCCACATTATGCTTATTTTGTTTTATGCTTATTTTCGATCCTTTTCTCAGTAAAATACCTAAAAATCCTTATGATAAATTTACATGAAAATAAAAATTTGGTATGATATTAAATATATTAATGGTCACACACTTTATTTTAAGGTCCAATTCTCGCTATTAACAAATCATAAACTATGACTTTTGGCTCATTAAACTACTAATTTGCTGCTTATTAATAGTTAGTAGGTAGTTTAAGCTTAAGTTAAGTTTAGGTATTGGGTAGGATTAAGGACGTAGAATATGGTCATGCAGAATAGGTGCTTTATAAGTACTAATAAACAGCCAATAGGTTATTATATGCTTGGTAATAAGCAAATAGTTACTAGTGAGAATTGGTCCCTATACTAAAGTGTTACCACATTTATTTATGATAGAATCCTACTGGATCTTTTGGCATGTCAGTTAAATATTGCAGATCAATTAAATCACATACTCTTAAGTACATGTACGACAAGACACTAATTATGCTCAGAAAAAAAATGTGACAATGCAAGAAAAGTTTTAGTTTGACTTTGTAAGGCTTTTCAGATTTTTAACTTTAAAAACACTGAATAAGCTGCTAGAATGAAGGTAAAAGTGTTTACAAGTACAGCAAAATTCAAATCTAGCCTATTGGGTCTAGATTAAACTATTTTAAGACCTATTAAAAAAAAAAGCACACTTATGCGCTGTCCTTATGACCTTATGCATTCTTCAAAGTTCAAAGTTCACCCAAAAAATGAAACCATCATGTTCTTCCAAACTTCTGCAGAACACAAAAGGAAATGTTTTGAAGAATGTTTGTAACAAACCATTTAGGTTACCAAAAGAACAAAAAAACAGACATTTCTCAAATTATCTTCTTTTATGCTCTACTGAAGAAAAAAAGTCATATCATACATGAGGGTTAGTAAACGATGACAGAATCTTCATTTTTTAGGGTGTACTTTGTCTTTAGTCCTGTTTGTTGTAAGACTGAAATTATACCAGCTTATTGGTCTGCATTAAAACCATTCAGTACCATTCAGACATTAGGATTCAGACACAATTATAGCATTACTGTCACATTTGGTCTGGCAGATTAAAGATGGACATCACATTATATAACATTTGAAAAGAGGCACCATGCACTGCCAGATCTGTGCACCTGGTTCCAGTCTGTCGCCATGGCCACCATGCTGTCATTTGGCCAGAATTGAATGTTTCCGAGAATTTGTGCAGAAAGGACACAGAGACAGACATGGAAAGACAGGCATCGCTCTGACAGTAGATGATGAAAAACCTACGATTTTCTACTTATGACTCCTACTACTATGACTGCTTTCAGAGTGAATTTAAAATACGTGGTTTGAAATACAATTATTGTTAAATAAAAAAAAATTAAAGGGAAAGAAGTTATGTTGAATCAACAATATTGTAGCATAATACTGAAAGAAATTACTTCCTTTTTTCCCCCCAAAAGGCAAAAATACAGGTTACCTAAAATAGGGCCAGAAATGTGAATCTTAGGACCAGATCTAATATCAGCTTGTATCAGCAAACCCTCTTTTGGCCTTAAAAAACTGTTGTCAGGATTTACTAAAGACATGCAGAGAAAAATTAGATGAAAAGACGTGGACAGTTATTTTTGTGGCCAACCTTATTGCATAGGCTATGCATTTGTTGGAGTGTCCCTTTCAGATACAAAATGTCTGGGAGGAGAGTATTTAAAGGTGATCTACTAAGGTTTACGGTAGTCCGTTTACTGGTATTTGTGCCATTATGTAACACCCCAAAAAAGATGTCTTCTTAACCCACTTTGCACCTGTGTTGTTAGTAGATTGCACACACCTGATTACGATCAGCTCTGCTTGTTTGCAATCCTATGCTAATTTGCACTGCTCTTGGTAGATTGTTGTGTTGGTCATAGTGGCAATGCAGAAGTTTACACTCCCATTTACACTTTTATGGGATTTCAGTCTCACACTAATTTGCCATGTTTAGTAAATCTGGATTAAATTGTAAAGTTGTTCTCATAATTTTTGAGTTTCGGGAATTATATTGTAGTGCCAACATAGTTGCTATATATAATATATATATATAGTGTTTGGTGATGAGTTTTTGGCTCAAGGTCTGCATTTAAAGTCACACCAGAGGTGTTCAGCAGGGATTAAGACCAGTCAAGTTCCACACTTCCACACTGACTGAATCAATCTTTTCTTTTTGAACCTTGCCTTATACACAGAGGCATTGTCATGTTAGAATAGAGAAGGTTCCTGTCCAAACTGTTGCTATAAAATTAGAAGCACACAATTCCCTAGAATATCATTATATGCTTTAACATTAAGATTTGTACTCATGGGAATGACTATACTAAATATATATATACACATATTAAAAGTCAACATTAATTTTTGTGGTAATCAACAATAAACAAGTACAACTTAGCCACAAGGAATAACTTTGTAATTCCAAACCTGTATGACTTTGCTCTGTAGAACATAAAACAGTTTTGGTTACCATTGACTTATATCGATACCATTGATTATATTGACCACAAAAATCTTCTTTTATGTTCCACAGAAGAAAGAAAGTCATATCAGAATGACATGAGGGTGATCTATCCCTATAATCTCCTCTGCTCCCATGGTTTTATGGCATGACAAAGTATTCACTGGTTTACACTTCAGAATCTGAAGCAGATACTATATTTTTGCCTGTTCTGTCACAAATAAAGAGTATTCAGACATTCTGCTGCTTCTTGTTGCCTATAATGAAGCAGGGACATACACATATTTGGACATAGGCCTTCTTTCTCATTCTGCCGGCTGAATCCAGGCATATTTTTGAATGCACTCTTGTCTGTTTGTGTAATCATTTCTAATTGTGTTATCTCTGACTCAGCGCTGATTCAGAGTGATTCACTACTTGTTACATCATCATAGGTCATGCCATTCAGTGGATGCTAAATTGTGGATCCTAAAACAATCAATGACAAACAGATTTATGCCTACTGTAAACCACTACCACACATCCTATCTGCATGATTTTGACCCCACCTGATCCTCTCTCTCTCTCTCTCTCTCTGTTCATCCAGTGATGGAGTTGCTGTACTGGCGGAACCTGAAGCAGAGTGGGCTTGTGTTTGGCAGTTTACTGCTGCTGCTCTTCTCTCTGACGCAGTTCAGTGTGGTCAGCGTGATGGCCTATCTGGCCCTGGCCACCCTCTCCGCAACCATCAGCTTCAGAGTCTACAAGTCCGTGCTGCAGGCTGTGCAGAAAACAGACGAGGGACATCCCTTCAAGTAAGCCTGCTGTGTGTGCACAGACTGTGTGTGTCACTCAATCAGTTACTAACATTGTTTTATTGTTGATGCAGAGCTTATCTGGAGGTGGAGATGTCACTGTCCCATGATCAGATGCAGAAGTACGCAGAAAACGCCCAGTATTATATCAACAGCACACTGAAAGAACTACGCAGACTGTTTCTGGTGCAGGATCTGGTGGACTCACTGAAGGTGACCCTCTGTTCAATTGAATCTACACTGGGGTTATTCAGTTAGCTGACAATTTTTCCTTAAAATGATACTTAATAGGAAAGTATAGAAATGATGGGAGATGATAAAGGAATTACTTTAAGTGGATTTGAATAGGTTGCTCATACATAGATACAGCATGCATGACAAAGCATTTGCACTACTTTCCTGCTGTACACTACTGTTCAAAAGTTTGGGGTTGGTAAGATTTTTAAAATGTTTTTAAGATTTTTATTCATTTTTTTTTAAACAATCACCCAGTCTGCATTTATTTGATCAAAAATACAGTAAAAACACTTAACACTTGATTTAAAATTATTTAATTAAAATGTTATTTAAATGTTACATTTTAAATGATTTAACATTTTAATTTATTCCTGTGATTGCAAAGCTGAATTATCAGAATCGTTACTCCAGTCTTCAGTGTCACCTGATCCTTCAGAAATCACTCTAATATGTTGATTTGGTGCTGAAGTAACATTTTTAATTTTCTCTTATTATGTTGAAAACAGCTGTGCTGCTTAGTTTTATTATTTTGTGGAATACTTTTTTAAATTCTTTGATAAAGTTTCAAAAGAACGTTTTTATAACAGTGCAAATGTCTTTACAGTCACCTTTGATATATTTAAAGCATCCTTACTGAATAAAAGTATAAATTTATTTTTCTTTTTAAACAAAAAATCGTACTGACCTCAAAATTTTGAATTTTAGAGTATCTATGTATTTCACGAATGTTCTTTGTAAATTTTAAGGTTGTCAGTTACAAAATTTGTATCAATAAGAAATGCATCATGAGTATAAGAGTGCATAACTGTTTGCCAATTGGTGACCTGTGAGCTTCATAAACAATAATAGTAGTACATTAAGAATTAGTATAATATTTGCGCAGTTTAACACTTTATGAACTTCTACAATCCTTTAGTTTAGCTTTTAGTTTAGTGTGTCACAGTACTTGCACAGAAAAGCATCATAAATCATATGATACCTGCATACAGTATTTGTGTGTATGAACTGCTAGTTGTGTTTGTTTGACTCAAGTTTGCAGTGCTGATGTGGTTGCTGACCTATTTGGGAGCCCTCTTCAATGGACTCACTCTTCTTATTATGGGTGATTTTTTTTTATTCCATATTATGCACCTGTAATTTGAATTATTAATGGATGTATGCAGGCTACTGCAGTTACTGATTATGCGCTCTTTTGTCCCATTTTTTAACATTTGCATTACATCTTGCTTCAGTGGTGGTGTCCATGTTCTCGATGCCTGTGGTCTATGAGAAATACCAGGTCAGAGTGGCACCATTGTTACCATGACTACAGAATCATGTATAATTCATAAGCACTATAACTACAATGACTCACTTTTTAAATCATTCTGTCTCTATAGGCACAGATTGATCAGTATCTGGACCTAATAAGAACCCAAGTCAACTCTGTGGTAGGAAAGTAAGTACTCCCTTTAAGCATACAATACAATACAATAATATAATATAATATATTATATTATATTATATTATAATAAATAATATAATATAATATAGTATAGTATAATAATTTCTTACATTTTTTAAAGTATGTTGTGCTTACCAAGGCTGTATATTAATGAAAAATACAGTAATATTGTGAAATATTATTACAATTTAATAGAAATGTTTTCTATTTTAATTTATTTTAAAATTACATTTATTTCTGTGATGGCAAGCCATTACTCCAGTCTTCAGTGTCACATGATCCTTCTAATCATTCTAATATAATTCTAAATCATTCTAATATGCTTGGTAATTCAGAAACATTTATTATTGTCAGTGGTGAATGTTGTACTGTTTCATATTTTTGTGAAAACTGTGATTTTTATTTGGGATTCTTTAATAAATGGAAAGTTCAAAAGAAAAACATTTATTTTAAATAGTATTTTTTGTAGCATTATAAATGTCTTTACTGTCACGTTTGATCAATTTAATGTATCCCTGCTGAATAAAAATATGAATTTAATCAAAACACAAAATAAAAATATATAATATACAGTATAACAATATAATATAAATGTGTGTTTTTGAAATATAATATACAATACAATATAAAAGTGTTGTTCATTCTTTTAGCCATTGACTCTTAACTATTTGCACTTAAGATGTACTCAATACTGAATGCGAAAATAAATGTTCTTAAATGTATGTCTTTATGGCTCATCTTTCATCTTTGAATATTGTCGTAGCCAATGATGATATGACTGTGTATTTATAAATAATATTTAATTGCATCTTTTTACGAAGTGCTATCAGGCCAGAATCTATATTATCGATACAACTACTGATACAAATACTCTGAAATTTGTTCTCTAATTTCTAAGCTTAAAATACCATTGAATATATTTGAAAGTCATAATTTAGACCTAAATTGCAAATTATCAAACTTAAATTTAGCTGTAGCTTTTAGCTTTGCCTTTATTTAGTGTGAAATTATTCCATATATACAGTGGTATTTTCCCTAGTATTTTCACCAGCTAAAATGGTTTTAAGTCAGTTATTTATATCTTTGCTGTAGTGTGTCAGTAGGAAATACCAGTTTATTTTCCAAACATTAATTTTGCCATTAATTGTAATAATCCAGTGAGATTTTTGTTTGCACAAGGAGTCTGACAACAGCCAGTGCTGCACACAGAGATCTGATCTGATCATCATCAGTCTGTCTGGAATGACATGAAGAAACAGAACAAACTGAGACAGACTCTCCAGAAGAACTGTGCCAACGTCTCCAATATGCTTCAAGAAACCTACCTGTACTACAGTACTGCAGTACTGTTAAAGTTTATAGAGAGAGGTTTTAGTTTTCACGCTAAAATAAAATAACCAGCAGTTAAAATAGGATGCCAACTTAAACATTTTACTGGGAAAGAGGAAAGAGCAGAATATATAACGCAATATAATGAAGTGGGGGAAAGCATTACTGTGGCTTCAAGAAGTGCAAATGTACCTGTCAGTGATGTTTGTGTTACATATGAATAATGAATCTCTTAAATTAGGACACTGCCCGTCTGTCAGCGGGCACTGTTGGGTGTGCCCAGTGTACCTGTCTATTGTCCAAATGCAGCATCTTCGCCCCAGGAACAGGTGGGACGGACTTGGACAACAGCACTGTTTCCGCTCAGCCGCTTGCAACACACACGTTTGCTTGGATATAGGCTATAACTGGAGACACTGCATAGACTTCTGTTGTTTTTACAAGCTAGTTATAAATACAGTAGCCTAAGCTAACCCTAACAAAAAAAAAAAATCAGCATTTTTACAATTAAAAAAAAAAACTTTTGTATTACTCTGGAGACTGAACAATAACAGCTGAGCTTATGGAGTATAGATGACGATGAGGCCTTTAGCGTGCCTCGTCCTCTGCTGCTGAGACAGAACTGCGCCTCAGAGAGGAGAGAGAGGCAGTGTCGCACTCCAAAATACAGGCGGAACGGGACGGAGGGTGGGGTAGGACCATTGTGAAGGGACAATAGGAAATTTGCTGACAGTGGGTGCGGTGCTCAGCATCCGAAGGGCTGGAAGTGAATGAGTTGTGATCACCAAAACAGGAAATTATTATTATTCTTTGTTTGTAAACAATGTTCAAATTTGATAAAAACCTCTTAACGGTTGACATGTCATCAGATAACGTTAGTGATTAGTTAATATGTTTCTCTAATCATACATTTCAGTGCCTATACACTAGTTGTATGAAGCCAGACTGAAAATTAAATTGTTTCATTGAATATCTACAAGATCATTATTCTGCAAAAAGTGATTCTCTTAATTAGCATTTTTGTCTTGTTTACAGTAGGCTACATCTATTATAAAATCAAGAGGCTTTTAACTGACAAGCAAGATGACATAAGATATTAAATCTTGTTTTCTCAGACATTTATCAAAATTAGGCCAGTTCATGAATGGAAAAAAAGAAAATAAAAATCTACCAATTGGGAAAGGAAAAAAAATGTCTTATTTTTTAGAACAAGTTTATTATTCTGACTTCATTTGCTGATTTTTTATTTTTTTTCCTGTCTTTTAAAAGTCCTGTCGTAATTATCGAGGATAGCTCCACATGCATTGTCGTAAAACAATCTTCCTTTTTCGTGGAATTTCGTTCGAGCGTT
Organism: Sinocyclocheilus anshuiensis; assembly: GCF_001515605.1. NCBI lineage: Eukaryota > Metazoa > Chordata > Actinopteri > Cypriniformes > Cyprinidae > Sinocyclocheilus > Sinocyclocheilus anshuiensis. Next base: position 69,348 of record NW_015544225.1, on the reverse strand, counting down.
GGAAACAAACAGAAGCATTATTAGAAGTCAGTGTATCATCAGAATGACTTTGAAACTAATATTTGAAGGTAAAAATCTTAAAAACAGTTGCTTTAGGCAAGAGCTCACTTAATTTGTATAGCCTACATTTTGAATAGCCTACATAGCCTGTCAGAAAACAAGACTTCCTATAGCCTATGTCACGCCATTTTTCTTTTCAAGTAAATGTCTAGCCTATTTATTTAAGAATATTTAGATATTGGTTGTAGTTGTAGTCTCTTGTAGAGGCTACAATGCTGGCTGTTCTGACTCACAGACTAAGTACGTTTTTTATATTTAAAGAATTTGCCACTGACAATACCTGACAACCCAGAAAAGTTCATTTTGCAGTGCTGCTGTAATTTCTGGGCAAACTAGCCTACTTTAACATGCATTCAGTCAGTAAGCAGTCAAGGGGCTGTCTTCTCATCTGAGCTCTTGGAGACAAACAGCAGTCCTGTTCCATATTAGTAGACTACAGCACTCTTTGATGTGAAACATGGATCTTATCAGTACTAGTAAAAGCATGTCAGGAGCCATTTATGACCTCCAACTCAGTGCTGCCCCAAATGGGCCTATAGCTCATTCATTTGAGAAACATTGAAGCCACAAGACGTTAAAGGTCCTATAGATGCACACAATTGAGAAGTGAAAAGGCTCATCTGAGCAAGGGGTGCCCTCTGCTGCCAAATATGTGAAAATAATATTATGTTAATAATGAAAAATCAAAATTCATTATTAACATAATATCATTTCTAAATCATTTCAAAATGCAGTTTGGTGAAAAGGCCTATTTCTCACAATACATTCAACTACATGCTTTCTGAGAGTTGACCAGATGTCAAATTGACAAACTGAAGTACTGAAATATATTTTTTATTTATTTGTAATTCTCTTATGTTCACCAAGGCTGCATTTATTTGATCAAAAACGCAGTAAAAATAGTAATTGCAATTGAAAATAACTTTTTTCTATTTTAATGCATTTTAAAATGTAATTTATTCCTGAAATGGCGAATCTAAATTTTCAACAGCCATTACTCCACTCTTCAGTGTCACATGATCCTTCAGAAATCATTCTAACGTGATGATTTTCTGCTCAAGAAACATTACTAAGCTGAATCAAAGTATTAATAAAAAACTGACCCCAAACTGTTGAATGGTAGTGAGTATCAATCAATTATCCTTTATCCATGTTAAATTGCTTTAATTAACATCTTCTATTATATTGTCAAAATACAGTTTGGTGAAAAGGTTTATTTTTATAATACATTCAACAACATGCTTTCAAAGAATTAACCAAATGTCAAGTCGACAAATAAAAGGTGAAATTCCATGTGGCCTTTGGAGCTACTCTACTCTATAAGTAAATGAATAAATAAATTATTCATGTTTATTTTATTTCCATGTCTCTAAAATCTCAAGACCTTTCTCTCACCTTGCTCACACTCAGTGACGTTCAGCAAGATGGCCTTGAGGTGCCTGTCTGTATGTCGGGAACTCACTCATAGGTCAACTGTACCCTCACAAACACAAACTACCAAAAGCCCAACATGACTGACCAATGTCTCCTTGTCAAATACACCTCAAGACAGGGTGAAAAAGCCAACAGTGCCCAAAACTATTTTAAAATCTAGCAGAGTCAGAGTACAGTATTTAACATGCATCTGTATCTTTGAAAACCCTCACAGATGACTGTGTCAATACCACATAATGAGAGCAAAAACTATATTTTGGTTGGTTAGTTTTTAATTAGGTTCAGAACTATTTTTGAACAGAAATGGCTAGAGAAAGGTAGAAATAAAGGGCTGTTCAAAAAACTTTGAAATTAAATAGACTTTTGAAGAATGTCGGGCATAAAAGAGCCAGCGGAGATGTCAGGGATAAAACTCTTTAATGCACACTCTTACCTCTCTGTTTACCTGAGGACATGCAGCTGTCAGTCAGTCAGACAGGCCTAATGGATTCACTCTGTCTCCCTCACTCACACACACACACACACACACACACACACACACACATATACACTCCCTCTGGCTCTCTCTGTCTAACAGACCACTGCCCATTCCAATAGCAATAAGAATAGATTTGGTTTCTTCTGTGCCTTTCACAAACCAAAAGATCTCAAAACACTTAAGAATACAATAAATCAGCTGGATGTCGACCATCTATAGGCTTACCCCTTTGATACACAAATGTCTAAGGCCGAACGAAACTTTGCTAAAAAAACCTGTTGTACACAATGTACTACATGCTTTCTGATAGTTTATGTTTTTTAGCAAGTAAAAGGCCTTTTAGTATCATTCTAAAAACGTCTTCAGGTTGTAGTTGACGTGTTTTTCTGCTGTGCAGTCTTTAGTGATTTGTGTAAAGTAAACACAACAATATCTTTTATATTGTTAGTAATATTTCAAGATGAACATTTACTGGACCGAAGCAGGTTTACTTGATTATCCATACATTTTTTTTTTTTTTAAATCATGTTAAAATGAGAATATTTTTGAGGAACCTTTATACATCTCTCAATCATCATTGCATTGTATTGTATTGCATTATATGTTTTGTGTTCTACAATTAAAACGGCAAAGCTTTGATCAAAATCAACAAAGCATTTACTGTAAATATCATTTGCTTAGTTTAGGCCTCTGAATAAAATGTTGGTGTTTTTTTCCTTCTCTGTGAGCTCCATATTCTCACTATATCATACTATATGGGCCATAAAAGACTGATTTATCAAATATGATATTCAAAAATTCTACTTTGTAAAACATTTTATTTAAAGATTCCATTTTTTTCTGACTATTATTTCATATGTCTGGCTTTTAAAATAGTAACTAGAATTTGTAGTATGTGTGATGATTAGGAGCCAGTGGAGCTGGTGAAGCACAGTACTAACCTTTACTAACTTTTTTTAATCTTATGCCTTGCAGAAATGCAGAGCTCTAAACATCTTGTAACATCTAAAGCACTTTAGAAGACCAGTAGAAGTGAGTTTAGATTCCTGTTATCGAGAAAGAAGAAATTATAGTTCACTGAAAAATATTATATAATGTGTCCTTTCTCTGATCTAAATGTTTCAATAAGACATAATTTCATGTTTTCGATATCCATCCAACTTTTACCTAATATCCTAATCAACTAACAAAAGCCAGGTCTTTCATAATTTCATCCTTCAATCCTGCATTAGCAATGGATTTAATTCATTCTGTGATATTTTGTGGCATTAATTGGTATTGTCTCACTGTAAAACAATCAGTCTGTTTGATAAAATAATGTAAACTTGCAAGACACCCTTTTTTTCTCAACCCCACGATAAGCAGTTTGTGAAAGTCAAGCTATAATTATTCCATTTTAAGTGTCTGACCACACACTGTCAGAAATAAAGGCACAAAAGCTGTCACTGGGGCGGTACCTTTCAAAGGTACTAATATGTACACTTTCAGTACTAATATGTACCTTTAAGGTGCCAGTATGTACCCTTGAGGTACACAGGTGTACCTTTTGAAAAGGTACGACCGCAGTGACGGCTTTTGTACTTTTTTTTCCCTTAGAGTGCAGCATATTTTTTATGTCATTGAGTTCAAAAGGTACTGCATAAGAGGAATGACTCAGTTACAGCATCTAAGCGTGATCTAATGAGTTGCGGCATCACTGATGCTGAGAGAGAGACAGATGCAGGGCAGAGTGACACTATTACGGCGGTGACAGAAAGAAGTTTTGATGATACAGTTATCGTGATACAGAGAGTGGAGTCAGCGATCAGATCCAGCTTGTGTTTGGTGGATGACAGCTTAAACAAAACTCATCACTGTCTAAACTGATTAAATTGCGATGAAAGAAGAGACTTCCTGCCTTTTAGCAAGACGGTTGATGTACAAAAGAGCAACGAGTAGCCTACACTACCATTCAAAGGTTTGGCGTCAGTAAGATTTGAATGGCTTAGAAGGAATTCTCTTATGCTCACAGAGGCTGCATTTATTTGATTGTAAAAACAGTAATGTTGTACAACGATTTCAATAGCTGTTTTCCATTTGAATAGATTTTAAAATGTAATTTACTCCTGTGAGGCAAAGCTGAATTTTCAATAGTCATTACTCCAGTCTTCAGTGTCAAACAATTAACTATCGTTCACACGTTAAATTGTTATAATTAATATTTATGTTATATTGTGGTTTATAGATGCATGTTTGAGGTGTTTTTGCTGCAATAATGCTTGCAAATTATGAAGTAAAGAAAATTTCATAAAATATAAAAAAGAATATAAAGCCCCACTTTATGTAAGCATGAACACTGCCCTCCGGTGTATTGATGTGTGCACACCAGCCACGTCCCAAATCATCACTGTCCCTGAACAGGCGCCCTGCCAGTGGCAATGACATCACCCACCTCAAAACACAGACTGACACTCACAATTAGCCTCGTTCTGTGTGGGTATGTGTGACAGGGCTGCTACATTCTACATTAATCTCCTCTGGGTACAGAGGGTTTTTAGAGAGGGCAGTGAAAGGTCCTGTGCCATTTCCAGCGAATTTCGTTCTCCCTTTATACAAAAGGAAGATACACAGCTCACAATTAAAGATGGGAATTGTTAAAAAAGTGCCGCAAATATGTCTGGAATTCAATTCAATTCACACTCTGTTAGCTTAGATAATTTAGAAATTTAATCTGGTCTTGTTGAGATATATAGTTGAGTATCATCAGCATAACGGTGAAAACTAATCCCGTATTTTCTAATAATATTACCAAGGAATTAGTTTTATGTTTGAAAGTTCCTGTACAGCAAGTTCCCAGCTATTCCAAGACTCTGCCCAAGTGTTTTGTTGCTAGACTGAGGAACAAAGTGAACTGAAGAAAGACTGTGAGTCCTACACTCCTTGAAAATAATATAACATGACACAGTAATGGTCATTAAGGTCTGTGTATTTAAGTTCCTGTCTGTTCAGTTTGAGTTGGTTGGGTCTTAAATGCTAATGTTATGTGTGTCAGTAGCCATACCCTTGCTTGGAATTACCCATCTGTGGATTTATTAAGGACTGTTTATCTTCATCTTCATCTTTGTGCGTGTTCATCGACACAGTAAATGTGACATATATAGTTATTAATCAATTTAAAATACATATATATTTAAATTTCGTTCGTTTGTTCATTCATTCAATGATAGAATCCACAATACTGATTTTTTTCACAATTGTGTGTTTTGTTTTTTAACAAAACGAGATTTAAGACAAATTATAAATGAAAAGGTGTCTTTTTATTGGTGCTTGGACAAAATGCTGCACATTTCTTTGTGAAATTGAATTTTCAAATAACAAAACTAAAATTTAAATTTCAAAACAAGCCCCAAATCAAATAAATAAAAGAAATCTCAACAAACTAAGCCCTTGGAGAGATTAGATTAGAGGCAACCACTGTATTTTAATCACGATCCAAACAAATATGCTGCATACATGCAGCATGTACAGCTTTTAATCTAAATTAGATTTTTCAAAATTTTAACCATTAAAAAAAAATTCTGACTTTAGTTTTGTGAAACTATACTACATAAAGCATCTGCATGAAACAAAAACAGCAGACCGGCTGAATGAGAACACAAATGCACTTTTTCCTTAGTTGCTGCTGTAAAGAAAGCAGCGCTTATGAACTCCACATTAATATGCATTATACAGGGACAAGATTAAAAGAAAATGCTATCTAAACTAAGACCTTCAATTCCCTTCAGAGATATATTCATATGAACCCTTACCCCCAGTTGTATCGCAATTCGTTTAAAATCTCCACCGATTTCAATTGTCATTTGTATCAATTTTCAACCGGCTCGGGGTGCATTGTTACATCCTTAATATATTATTTTATACTGGAAAACACTGGAATAATTTCTCATATGCATTTTCAAAGCACTTTTGATATTCTATTTAAATATGCAAAAGTTAGAATGGCTGTGCTTATACATGCTGCCAACAATGTTGCTTATGGTTTTTTGTTTTCTATTTTTCAGTTTGCACTACTTTAGTATTACATATGTAATCTAGATGTGTTTTTGGATTATGGCATGTTCATAGGGCAGGTGGCATGGCCAGCAGTCTGGTGCTTTACCCTGACCTGACCGAGAACCAGAACCAGGTGCGAGGCTGAGATTATGAATCTCAGAAGACCATCCAGCCTGCAGCCTTCCTAGAGGCGTCCATATGGACACCAACTGCAATCTGTGACGAACGCTTATGAGCACAATCACTTTTCATCCACATAAACATGAACATACCATGGTTGTACCAAATATAGTTAATAGAGTGCTGGTTAATATGTATATTTAATTTGTCTTAAGATTTTCATGGTGCTGGATAAATTGTTGCAAAGAAATCATATACAATCATGTAGGCTATTCCAGTCAAATGTGAAGTGCAAGACACACACACAACTTTGTTTTTAGTAGATACAAAGGATCTCTAAGACCATAAACAGTGATTTCTTTTACAATTACCTTCTCAGACTGAATACATATTTGTATTAATTCAATAAATCCATGATGTGAGAATCGTTATCTTCCACCCAAGAATACAAGCTTATTCATCTGTGTGTCACATTGTTGAGCAGACCAGGAACTCTCATATTTGTTCCCTTGTATTCTGACATAATTCCCCTTGGCACTGGGTCATATTACATGCTGACACAGGGTGCATTTTTTCAGATAATTTTACTCCGACTGCCACACTGCATTAAGCATTTAACTGTGGAAAACAAGAACCCCAGACTGATTTACCATAGGCAGGTTTTGAGGCATGAAATTCAAGCTGACAGAGTATTGAAAGATGGAAAGCAGGATGCATACTTCAAACCATATCTGTCCGTGTTTGTGTTGAGTGTTATTTCTGTTATATGAGCTGAAATGGTCAGTGTGTGTTTGTGTGTTAATGCATGTTTGAGGGCATGCGAGTCAGAGTGGGCTGGGTTATCAGAGCAGAGAGACAGAAGGCAGTTTGCGGTGGACAGGGGAGAATTTCACATTCTTCATCTCAACTTTGCCCATCGCAGTCATCCGCACATTGCTGCGTGTCACTGGCAAACACTCTCTTCTTTCTTTCTTTTCTTTTCCTCTGATTCAGCTTGATTGTCATTCTTCTTGTTCAAACACTTAGTTTCTCTTACTATCTTCTATCAGAATAGTCATTTCTTTAGGTTGCTTTATCTGTACCCTTTCATTCTATATCTGACAGTCTGGCTTCATTTACATATTTTATTTGCATAACCTAATGCAATTTGGCGGTACCAGATGGAGTCAAAGCATCATGGACCTCGACCTGTAAGACCCACAAGGTAAAAGTGTCCTTTTTTGTATTTTTATTGTATTCACCTCTGTTGCCAGATTTTACCCATATCCATTGTGGTGAATAATTTCCTTTAAATTCTGCACCATCCTTCACCTTTCTGTCTCCTCCTGTTTCTATTTTCAGTTTGCCTGGATTTTTGTTCTCTTCTGTACCTCTCCATTCAATCTTAAGTCTTTTTCAAAGCACCATTTCTATCTATCTCTGTCCATTTGAACTTTTCTTGTTTAATTTGGGTCTAATGTTTTGAAACATTTTAACTGGTTAAAGCTGGTTGTTGGCCGAGATGGTGATTAGCTGGTCATTAGGCAGACCATCTTGGACCACCAACAAACCATCTACAGTTGGTCAAACCAGCTTGGTTAAGCTTGTTTTTGGAACAAGATGACTGGTCAGTCGGCTAACCTACTTTTTTCTAGCCTTACCAGCTTGAAACCATTTTCCAAAACACAACCAGCAGCTTAATTTTTTTATTTTTTTATTTTCAGCATGGCATGGTTTGAAATTTGCCTGCAATGTCAAGTGCTTTGTAATAATATGCTAAATTGATGTGAAGTGCATTTTATGCACTTCACATCACATCAAAACCTGACCGTCAAATAGGATGGCTTGTTTTTAGCATGGCTTTTCAAACAGAAGTGCTCTCTGAGGCTTTCTCAACATGATTGTTTGTCACTGCTTACTTGCATAATTACCCATCATATTCAAAGCTGTGTTGGTTGACAAATAAAAATAAAATAAAACTGTCCTGCAGATGCTAGCATTAGCTTGAATAGGGGGAAGTGTACGTTGCTGAATTAACTTAACTGCCAGTTCAGGATGGACTACACAGCTTGATGTGATACAGTGTGAAAGACTGTCTACTGAAGATCAAGCTCTTTATGAACAGTTACAGTTAATTTACAAAGGATGATAGTAAAGAAGAAATTCACTTCAGTATACAGTGTTTTATCCACTTGTTAAACCAACACGCTTTCTTATTGCCCCCTACACTGCAGTCCAGCCATGCCTTTCATAGGTTGGCCCCACACAAATGGATGTGGAGGCCCAGGTCGGATGTTGCTACGTGAGATGCTTTGGCAGCTGGAGCAAAGAGTACTTCAGGTTCAAGAGGAGGAGTTCCAGTACTGCATTTCCCATGGCATTCTGGGATACCGTCACCCCCCAGCATACCCAAGCCTGCTTGCCCCTATACCTGCCTCTGAACACCGCCAGCTAGAGCACCTCTGTGGCCGCATCCTACCCTCACACACTGCCATTGTACTTTCCAGGTAAAACAAGATCTCTTACTTTTGCATTGCTTGCTTCAATTTCTAGACATTCTTCAAATGGTCTTTAAATCCTTTTGTTTTGTTTTTTTTAAATCACATATACAATATAAAAATCCAAACCAATATATAGCTATCTCCTTTAATGACTGCCATTCACTATTTTAAAAATTAAAAATTGAACATTCTATTTGGTTTAAAAACATAAGGGGGAATAAATAATTACAGAATTTTCATTTTTAAATGATGTTTTATTAACAAAGTGCAGCAGGAGCACGTCAGATACTTAGCCTAATTAACACAAGAGGAGCGCACTCAAGTTAATCAACACCAAGAGGTATAAATACAGTAGATTTGCCTCTAGCAGAAAGTGTCCGACTTGAAGTCTCCGCTTTCAATAGGTTGTTTGCACATGACGTCACTGATGACGCACGAAATGCCCCTGGAGGGCAGGAAGTGATTTTTCTCCATAGGAATCACTAGCAGAAACTCAAAATGCCAGTGTTTTGCATTGTTTATGGATGCTTAAATTGGCCAAACCGAGAAACCACAAGGAGCTTTTATCGTGTACGAAAATGTGTTGTTCATAAGTGGGGAAAATTCAAGAAATTGATTGAAAAACGCAGGAAAATGTGGCTTGTAAACCTGTGTCTGCGGTCGGGAGGAGTGAAGCTCATGTGATAATGCTCGTGCGTGTAAATGGTTATTATAGGATATAATAATATATTAAGATAATTATAAAGATATAAATAGATTGGGCTGCCACCTCTCACGCACGCATTGTGACAGTCAGAATTCACTCAGTGCTAAACGCCACACGTAGACACGTAAATAAGATATTATTTGCAGTTCAGAGAGCTTCACTGATTATAAAGGAACAT
>NW_015544225.1:49576-59634 GCF_001515605.1 Sinocyclocheilus anshuiensis | reverse complement strand
GGCATTTTGAGTTTCTGCTAGTGATTTCTATGGAGAGAAATCACTTCCTGCCCTCCAGCTGCATTTCGCGCGTCATCAGAATCACGTGATTGCAAACAACCTATTCCGCCCCCGACTGCAAGCGGCTGCTCTCGCCGATCGGTCTGCGCAGCGCTGCATGAAGTCGAACACGCCTATTGGGGCCCTTTATTTAGTAACGAGGCGTTAAACGTCGGCGATAATCGCGCGTGATATTCGTCCCGGTGTGCACAAGCCTTAATGTTATGATTGAGTAATTTGAATCCTTTTACTTGAAAGGATTTGATTTATTTAGAAACGAAATGGGCTACCAAAATCCTGTCTCTGAAGTGACTGTCTTTATGAGTTAGTTATTGAATTATTCACTCAAGCAATTCGTTTAAGTACCTTCATTCAGGGAAGAAAAATCATAGTGTTGCTCAGAGATGATTGCAATGGTTGATTTGGAACTATTTTTTTGACAGAGCAAAAATTGACAAAACGGTCTAAAATTTAAGTTACTCAATATTAACCACTTACTAAACCGCTGAATAAAATGATGGAGCGCGGATATGTGGAAAAAAATTAATATTATAGCCACAATCTAAGAATGCCACGTTTCACTATTTCATTCTCTCATTTTAGTTAATCGTGGCCATACTGTACTATTTAGTTCCCTTGTTTTCATTTAGTGAAATGTTGGCCATGCTTTAACTAAAACAAAAGAACAAATTAATAAGATAAGGGAGCAAATTCTTAATCTGTGGCCACAGTATCTTGTTTTTTTTTTTCATGTCATGCAGGGCTCTGTACAAAAGCAGTACTCACTCACAATTATGCAGTTGATCTAAATATCAGCACAACTGTGATTACTGTGCTCCTGTGATATTACTTTAGTATTTTACTATTTTTTTTTTTTATTGTGCACCAAGGCTCCATGATCTTTTGGCCCACAATGACATCCCTCCCTGGGAACTGGTGGGTGTCTTTAAGCAAGTTCTTCGAGACTTCCTGAGGAGACAGGAAGACGGCATGCAGACACGTCAAGCCCCTTCAGCTCCGTCAACAATTCTTTCTGCTCCCAGTCCACCTACAGAGAGTAATGACAGAAATCGCATTGTTGGAAATGCATCTAGTTCTTTATCAGAGGAGTCAGGGAAGCACAGGGAGGAAATTCCTACTATTTCTAGTTATGTGGATAAACATTTGCGTGCTGCCTGCCCCTATTCCATCCACAGAGATTGGAGTCTGCCCTTTTGCCATCCTTTTGCTTATGAGTCCTACAGCACCACATTGTGAGACACTTAATTGTAGAAGTTCAACATGTTCTGAATTTGTAGTCTCTTTTCTCATTTATATGTTTTTGTATGATCTCCTTGCATCTGGCTGATTGTTAGGTTTAGGGGTGGACCTTAACTTAAAGCCTTTTGAATTTACTAAAAATCAAAAATTTTCATACAAATCACATCCTACAAATTCATATGAAATCGCCACCTCTTAAATAATTGTTTCCTCATGAGAAAAGTCCATGCAACCATTTTCTATGTCTTTCCTGTTTGCAAATTTCCTAGGTCTCAGATCTACACACAGATCTACACTTGCATTGAAAAATCAAGTCCTGTTCTCATGTTTAAGTAAATTAGACTGATTAAAAGTGATTAACACGATAATGTATGTGATGTTAAAATTTGGAAGATGAGCCATAATCTTTTCGTAATCAATCAATAAGATGGGTGGGTTGATTTATTTATTTTTTTTTCAATAAAAAAAAAATGCAACAATTATTTAAAATAAATAGTTTATAATTATATAAATGTATTATTATTATTATTATTATTATTTAAATTGTGTCTATAGTCAGACTACTTTTTATGCTTTTATATTGCTTTATAAAAATTTGAAACTTGACGAATTTTTGCCAAGTGCATATTCATTCTTCAAAAAAAAAAGAACTTGTGTTTTATGGACAAAATAAAAGCATCAAAAAGCATATAGGTATGACATGAGGGTGAGTAAATAATTACAGCATTTTCATTCTGATCATTTAATGTTCTTAGAACTATTGCTTTAATGTTATTGTCTAACTTTAGAACTGCCTTTGCATTTGTGTGCATTTGTTTCTAATTACAATAACACCTTTTCTTTGTGTTGTAGCTTTCCAGGGTCTACAGCTAATGGTCAAACTGAAAATAGCACACACACATAAGCACATACACCCAGAGCAGTCAACCCAGATATCCAACCTAATCTGTCATTTTTTCAGAGTTATATTTCTGGATTACAGAGCAGAGATTAGCCTGAGGGGAGAGGATTGAACCAATGCCTTTGCGCATCAGTGGTCCTGCTTGCTGCATGTACCCATGAACTACCTACAGTAGCACTCTCACCTCTCCCATGCTTTTTAGATCACAATTGCAATCTTTTCTTGTCTTTTATCATATAGTGACAGAACTGTGTTTGTCATGTAGCATGGACTGAAGGTGGCAGACAAAGTACAGTTTTGGTAGTTGCTCACAGTGAGGGCTGTTCATAAAGCTTCCATCTCACAGTAGTGTTAAACAGGGTAAAAGCAAACATGTGACAATTACTTTTGACTGCTGAATAAGTGTTGGGTCAGACAACGTGAAGTTCTCCTCTAGAGTGGATGCTGTGTTTATTACCACAAAAGCCTGTAGATGCCAAATCAAATATAGTATATTGTATAAATATTGTCATCACATCTTCTGTGTATACTTTTGTTGTTGCCTCTTCTACAGAAAGAAAAAGAAACAATACTGATACTTTTGTGTAACATGCTTCATTTTATTTATTTGCTTCTGTGGAGCCTGCTTTACTGTTATCCTCATACCCATTGTCATTGAAATGTCTGCACAATTAAATTAACAACATTTATTTTGTATTTTTATAGTTATTTCTCACACCAGTGTTGCCAAGTCAACTTTTATAAGATACTTTTTTTTTCTTGTTTTTCAGACCAGGTATCTATCTATCTATCTATCTATCTATCTATCTGTCTATCTGTCTATCTGTCTATCTGTCTATCTGTCACGACGTCTGTCGTGTGGTGCTAACATTATAATTTAATTAAATTTTCATACAATTGAAAATCCGATTTTAAGTATGTCTAAAGAAGACACAATAAGGACAACGAAAAATGTAAGCGTTACAAAAAAAGCGTTGCTTTTAATTACAAAGCGGAAATCTACAGAGATCTTCCGCTGTCAGTCATGTGAATAATGCAATAATTGCATCGGACAGCTGGTCTGCTCTTTTAAGCATTAAAACTATGAAATCATGCAGATTAGATGTCATTCATGAAATTCATCAAAACATATTCTGTTTACATGAGAAGGGCTTGAACGTTGGCTTTGTTTGGGTTCCTGCTCATGTAGGAGTTGAGGAAGTTGATAAGCTGGCTAAATTGTCATTGAAACGATAAACTGTGGATTTAAATGTCCCATTAAGTAGAACTGAGGGAAAGATTATAAAATCTCGAATGACAGATAAATGGCAACAATACTGGGATGTAAGCGAGCGACACAGGTCGACATCTTTATAATATTCAGGAAAAAGTCGGTGTTGGCAGAATGAGGGGCAGAAACAGAAAAGAGGAGGTTTTGTTCACTCGGCTTAGAATAGGACATACTGGACTGAATCAGACGATATTCAAAAAATAGGCAAACAGAGTATTATAAAATCTCGAATGACGGATAAATGGCAACAATACTGGGATGTAAACGATACGGGTCGACATCTTTACAATATTCGGGAAAACGTCGGTGTTGGCAGAATGAGGGGCAGAAACAGAAAAGAGGAGGTTTTGTTCACTCGGCTTAGAATAGGACATACTGGACTGAATCAGACGATATTCAAAATAGGCAAACATCCAACAGGTTTGTGTGAAAATTGTGAGGTAACGGAATCAGTGTTACATGTGTTATTGGAATGTAGGAAATATGAGGAGGAAAGAAGGGAAATGTTTCAAATGCTAAAGAAAGACATTATAAATGTTAATGTTCAGAAGCTTTTAGAAGGAAGTACTTGGAATGTGGTCAAACATCTCATGATTTACCTAAAAAATACAGGATTGATGGAAAGAATATAATTAGTTCCCTTGTTTGTCATATACTGCTCCACACTCCAGTCTGGTATGTGGCGATAATGCACCTTTAAAATTGGTTGTCAGCCACCAATCTAAAGAAGAAGAAGAAAACCCAAAACCAAGACGGGGGATTATAGTACGGAATCATGTCATTGGGTTTTTTTGTCACCATGATTTGGTTAAATCGACTCATATAAAAGAATATAGTCTTTTTGATTGTTTTTTATTTATTTATTTGTTTTGTTTTAATTTCTAGTTTATTTATTTGTTTTGATTGGTTTTTATGGTTTATTTTGTCCTACAAGCAAAATCCTGATCCATACTTTATTCCAGTCGGTGGCGGTAATGCACCAGTCAGTTAGGTTGCCAACCGCCAATAAACACCAAAGAAGAAGAAGAAGAAGATCTTCCGCTGTCACCCCTACTGAGCTCTCGCTGAACCGTGAGTGACCTTCTCCGAGTGGTCCAGTGCACTTATATACTAGAGGTGAGTACGGTTTCTTATAATAAATGTATATGTTTTCAGTTGGCATATTTAAATTTAGCACTGACCATTTCAAGAAGATTCCCTGTCGTTTAAAACATTAACGTATTTGTTTCGGTTATTGGACCATATAAGGCCTTGCCGAGCGCCTTAAATGAATCAACATTGGTTAATAATGGCTCAAGCTTGACACTTGAATGGCACACATGAACCGCGGAATGTTTTTCATAATCTCTACGATCATTTTATTTCTGTATTTAGACGGTGAAAAGAGCTGTTGTTCTTTTTGCCATTCAAGTGACGCGTTATCTTTAAACTGAACTGAGTTTGGCATGAACTCGCTATATTGACAGTGAAATACTGAGTGTTTTTGCCTCTTTTTTTTGTCACCATCTTAATGACTCCGTATATTATAGTGTTCATTTTTCTCGAGCTGGTCTATGAATATACGATTAATGTCCTTGAAAGTGCTGTTTGTGTCGTGTTACTCTATGGGTCATTCTTATAACGTGGCTCATAACATTTGCACGTTCAAACATATGTATGGTAATGTTACATGTTTTTGAAGCCTTTTAGACAAATGTTCATGCATCCTTGTTTTGATCACTAGATGGCAGGTGGTGCATTCGCTGGCTGGTGGACTAAGGTGGCCCCCTACTACACCAAAGCATACCAGGAGATGTGGGTTGGTGTAGGAATCATGACTTTCATGTACTACAAACTTTCATATGGAGGTGAGAGGTCAAGTTTGTTGAAGAGCTCTTTAGTAGTGTGCATACTGTCAAAATGTCATAAACCCTTATTTATTTTGTGGTTCATATTATAACAATGTACTTCGTAAACATTGTTCTTGTCATTAAATTATTAATTTGTATGTTATCTTATGTATCTTCTAAGCATAGCCCATGTTCATAGACAGTTTTGTTACACAATATTTTTAGAAACTTCTAGTGTCCTGTTCAAGGTGACAGACTTGACTTTAAGAGCTTGTTAATGTTCTTATTAAATATTAACAATAATATTGCTGTTTTGCAGGAAAGAAGAAAGCAGTGCAGTCAAGTAAGTATAAGCAGGTTTTTTTTTTTTTTTTAAGTGAAAAGGCTTTCAAACTTTGCTCCACATGGGAGTTTTAGGTGTTGGTAGAAAAAAGTTTAGAGAAAACAGGTTAAAAAATGTAAAAATAAATCATAAAAATAAGAGTCATAAATAATAGATGTATACGTATTATAGTGAGAAGTAAAAAATTAAGCAACTAAATATTTTCCAAATAATATTTTACACATTCGTAATAACTTTTCACAGTATATAAATGGGGGTTATGCACAACAAACTTCTGCATGCTGTAAAACACGTCACGTCACTTCCAGTTCAGATCTTTTGCATGTGCTTCATTAAATATGGAGCTGTTTTACTCTAGATTGCTTCAAAGCAGATACTAAAGATGATCATAACTGATGTCCATCACATATGCAGATTGATATCTAGGAGTTTGTTTTCTCTTCTTCTCACTAACATTCTGAAATTAAGATTGAATAAAATGGCAACAATAAAAAAACTAGGTAGGTTAACCGATTACCTTAAAAGTCCATAGATATTACCATCAGTTAAGATTGAATAAAATGGCAACAATAAAAAAAATAGGTAGGTTAACCGATTACCTTAAAAGTCCATAGATATTACCATCAGTTAAGATTGAATAAAATGGCAACAATAAAAAAAATAGGTAGGTTAACCGATTACCTTAAAAGTCCATAGATATTACCATCAGTTAAGATTGAATAAAATGGCAACAATAAAAAAAATAGGTAGGTTAACCGATTACCTTAAAAGTCCATAGATATTACCATCAGTTCATAATGCTGTTACACTTTCTCTAACAAGCAGAAGCAATGAGACCTGTTTTCCGGTTTGGTCAGGTGATGTTCGACACATACCCCATTGGGTCTTTATACATGAAGGTATATAGCTGTGTTTTAAATTTTAGGATGGGGTTCTCTTGCACAAGTATGATCATATTTTGAGTATCTTAAAGATTGAAAAACCCTGGTCTAAAGGATAGTTTGGGGTTTCGTTAAAAATGTTTATTTCTGGGATATATAAAAAAAAATTCTGTATCTAATGTGACTTTCCTTTTCTCACAGAGCCTGCCCACTGATTGGACCACCGGAGCATCATTCCCCATGTCCTCTCTGTAAATCTTCCCCTGAATATCTGTATTTTGCTTTATGTAACCAATAAACCGCTTGATTTGGATCACACTATAGACAATTCACTGCTTTGTGGTCTTTCACTCTGTCTTTTGCAGGAAATTCATATCAGCAGACATGAAACTGTTTGGTTGTTAACTTATGGAATAAAACTATTAAAGAAGTCCTGCCAAAAGTGTTTTAATGGCTTTAGTTCTTGAATAGCATGCATTTGTTTGAAGGACACAAATAGTTTTCTTTGAGCTGATGTTTTTAACTATTTTCCTTTAATGTTTTAGAAGAACACTTTTTGTTTTTGCATTTTAGACATTTTATGTCATGTTTAGTTAATGATATGTAGTTCATGTTATTGATCAGTAGTGGGTGTTGAAGGACTGTCCAGCACATCAGCTTCAAAACAAATGTGAAGTCCTTTAACCATTTCTCAAACTGTACTTAAAAAGTACATTTTGAAATGATACAATACATTATATCTTCATTACTGGAAACTACTGAGTGAAAGTGTCGATTGTCGAACATCTGCAATATAAGAGTATGTTCCATGTTGCCATGTTGAACACCTGCAAGTAAAGCCATTCCTAAAATAACCATTTACTTTCAAGCTTCCTAACAATTAATGTGACTCATCGACAAACTAAGGCCGTTATACCTAGTTGATTTTCGTCACTTAGACAATTTTGGTCTCATCTGACCACAGCACTTTCTCCCAAGCCTTCTCTGAATCATTTAGATGTTCATTGGCAAACTTTAAGCGGGCCTGTACATGTGCCTTCTTGAGCCTTGCGGGTGCTGCAGGATTTCAGTCCATTGCGGCGTAGTGTTACCAATGGTTTGCTTGGTGACTGTGGTCCCAACTGCCTCAAGATCATTAACAAGCTCCTCCCGTCTAGTTCGGGGCTGGTCCCTCACCTTTCTCATGATCATCCTTACCCCATGAGGCAAGATTTTGCACGGAGCCGATTGATGGCTGTTTTGTATTTCTTCCATTTCCGAATAATCGCACCAACAGATGTCTCCTTCACACCAAGCTTCTTGCTGATGGTCTTGTAGCCCATTCCAGCCTTGTGCAGATCTACATCCTTTGACAGCTCTTTGGTCTTGCCCATGGTGACCGATAACTTATATAAGTTGGTTCGACGTTTTACGTTGGATATTAGACAGACATTCATCCGCGAAATCAATCAATAAATCTTAGTAGAAGGTCAACTGTGACCTAGAAATCAATAAATTCTTAGTGGCTTATCTGAAAAGCATTAGAACGTAGAACTGAACCCACATCGCAGTTTATTTGTTTTACACCTCCTCGACATGTTGCGATGCATAAAGTCTCTCTAGCAGCAGCGAGCTGGCGCTTAGACCAGCTAGGGGCCGTCTACAACGTACACGTAAAGGATAAAACGATTAATGTTTTCCCACCGGAATGTTTTTTTTACAATTAACAAAACAAGAGCAATTTGTGCACCAAGGTATTTGAAAGATATAAAGACAAACACTTATAATAACGCTCACTTTAATTTAAATAAGAAATATTGTAAACAAGATACGTGATAGTGGTTATTATTATATTATAACACATAAAAAATTAAACCAATACATAATTTAGTTTAAAATAAATACAATCTTCTACCTCAGCTTGAAAGGCCGTGTCTTGTTACAGATTTCTTAAAGAACATTTTGCTGTAGTTTTCATTGTCAAAAGAGATGCAGAAGTCACGCTATTGACATTCAAAAATCACTTGCGAAACCTTCCAAAGAGTCTCCAGTATTACTGCCCCCTAGAGGATGATACTGCAGTTGTTTTGACTGAGTTTGACATTCAAACCTTTAATAAATTAATTTAAAATGCATAAAGTTTTCCATCTCAACTCCAAAAGTTGTGTCTTTTTAATTGGGCCTAAAAGAGCATTTATATGCAGGTTTAACTCTCATTTGTAAATCAGGATGCATGCTATTGAATTGAATTCAAATCTATTCATAAATTAATTTAAAATGAATAGCCTACAGTCTTCTATTTTAACTTCAAAAGGTGTGTCTTGTTTCTGATTCCTAAATGAACATTTAAATTCAGGTTTTACTCTCATATGTAATTCAGGACACTGCTATTGAATGAAATTCAAATCTGTTAATAAATTAATTTAAATTATGCAATTCTCCATCACAACTTCATAAGCTGTGTCTTGTTACTGGTTTCTAGAAGAATATTTTAATGTTGGTTTTAGTCACAGAATTATGAGAGAAAACATGCAATTGAAACTGAATAGCCAATTCAATTGTTTATTAAGCTGATTATTCAATACATCAATTAGTTAAAAATGCAATTTTCGAGCTAATTTTCAAAGGGTCTGTTTTGTGTCTTTAAAAACACTTTAATGTTTTGTAAGAGAGATCACACAAAATGCATGTTATTTTTTTAGTACCGTCCTGAGTAAGATATTTTGCATAAAAAATGTTTACATAGTCCACAAGACAAAATAATAGATTAATTATGTCAGAAGCTTTAGAAGGAACCTATATGTTTCCCATGTTCCCTGGAGAGTTTTTCTGAAGAATAATGGACAGTTTAACTGCTCAGGTTTTAAAATGCATACTAACAAACAATCCAAAAAAAAAAAAAAGGAATTTTTAAATTAAATTCAATAGCATATGTCCTGATTTACATAATGAGAGTAAAGTTTGAA
This sequence comes from Sinocyclocheilus anshuiensis, assembly GCF_001515605.1. Lineage (NCBI taxonomy): Eukaryota > Metazoa > Chordata > Actinopteri > Cypriniformes > Cyprinidae > Sinocyclocheilus > Sinocyclocheilus anshuiensis. Next base: position 50,166 of record NW_015544225.1, on the reverse strand, counting down.
TTGAAACGTTCATTTAGGAATCAGAAACAAGACTTTGAATTTGAAATAGAAGACTGTATTGATTTTAAAGGGGTCCTATTATGCTTTTTCACTTTTTCAGCTTTAGTTAGTCTGTAATGTTGCTGTTTGAGCATAAAAAAGATCTGCAAAGTTACAAAGCTCAAAGTCCAATTCAAAAGGAGATATTTTATTGAACAGAAATCACTTTTCAAAAACTACAATGAACGACTCGTTTGGACTACAACGCATATTTTCCGGGATTTGAGATATCACAAATATCGACGAATGGTACAGGAACTATTCGAGCCGTTCATGCCAGACTGGGGAGAGAGGTGTTGTAATAATGTAAAATATGTGAAAAATACAACCTAGTATGAGAGCCTGTTCTAGTACACCCCCAAAACAAAATCAAGACTTTGTAAAAGAGCATAATAGGACCCCTTTAAATTAATTTATTAAAGGTTTAAATGTCAAAACAACTGCAGTATCTTCCTCTGGGGGCAGTAATACTGGAGACGAAGGTTTCGCAAGCTTTTCTTGAATTTCAATAGCGTGACTTCTGCATCTCTTTTGACAATGAAAATAACTGG
>NW_015544225.1:47135-48256 GCF_001515605.1 Sinocyclocheilus anshuiensis | reverse complement strand
TCCCGACCAGGCGCCGAGTGCTGCCAATCACAACACACACTGGCCCAGCTAACCAATCACAGCACATTTCGTATTTCAGAAGGCGGGCCTTCATTTGATTCAGAAACTATTCGAGCCGTTCATGCCAGACTGAGGAGAGAGGTGTTGTAATAATGTAAAAAAAATAATAAATAATGTGTTTTTCGAACAACCTAGTATGAGAGCCTGTTCTAGTACACCCCCAAAACAGACTTTGTAAAAGAGCATAATAGGACCCCTTTAACATATATTTTCAAAAAATACCCTTTAAACAGCGTAACTGCAGTTTTCTACTTTTTCTTAGTATACTTAACCTCAGCATTCAATAGCGTGACTTCTGCATCTCTTTTGACAATGAAAACAACTGGAAAATGTTCTTTGAGAAATCTGTAACAAGACACGGCCTTTGAAGCTGAGGTAGAAGATTGTATTTATTTTAAACTAAATTATGTATTGGTTTCATTTTCTATAGCATGTGTTAAATTATAGTTCTGTGGCTAAAACCACCATCAAAATGTTCTTCTAGGAATCAGTAACATGACACACTTTTTGAAGTTGAGATGGAAAACTGTATGCATTTTAAATTAATTTATTAAAAGTTTGAATGTCAAACTCAGTCTTAATAAATGCAACATGTTCCTCTAGGGTGCGGTGTACTGCACAATCTATGGCTTTGTGAGCTTTTTGCTCAATCCTTACATTTAAATAGCTTTTGCTGTGTTGCAGTTTCGCGACTAAAACCACCATGTAAATGTTGTTCCATGAACCAGTAACATGACACACCCCTTAGAATTGGGGCAGAAGAGCGTATTTATTAGAAATGAATAGATGTATTTGTTGCCATTTCAATATCGTGCATTGTGTTATAGTTCTGTGCATTCGACAAGCATGTAAATGTTGTTCTATCAACCAGTAACAAGACACACCCTTTAAAGTTGACATGTCAGACTTTGTGTATTTTTAATTTATTTATTCACATTTCTGAATATGAAACTCAGTCGAAGCAACTGCAATGTATTCCTCTAGGGGGCGGTGTACTGCACACTCTTTTGGAAGCTTCCAGAGCTCTTTCTCAGTTTTTACAATTCAATAGCTTTTGTTGT
>NW_015544225.1:35201-46854 GCF_001515605.1 Sinocyclocheilus anshuiensis | reverse complement strand
TGTCAACATATTCTGTTACACCAAATACACAAAATAATGATCTTTAAAAAAGCATCATATGACCCCTTTAAGGCTCTTTTAGGCCCAATTAACAAGACACAACTTTTGAAGTTAAGATGGAAAACTGTATGCATTTTAAATTAATTTATTAAAAGTTTGAATGTCAAACTCAGTCTTAATAAATGCAACATGTTCCTCTAGGGTGCGGTGTACTGCACAATCTATGGCTTTGTGAGCTTTTTGCTCAATCCTTACATTTAAATAGCTTTTGCTGTGTTGCAGTTTCGCGACTAAAACCACCATGTAAATGTTGTTCCATGAACCAGTAACATGACACACCCCTTAGAATTGGGGCAGAAGAGCGTATTTATTAGAAATGAATAGATGTATTTGTTGCCATTTCAATATCGTGCATTGTGTTATAGTTCTGTGCATTCGACAAGCATGTAAATGTTGTTCTATCAACCAGTAACAAGACACACCCTTTAAAGTTGACATGTCAGACTTTGTGTATTTTTAATTTATTTATTCACATTTCTGAATATGAAACTCAGTCGAAGCAACTGCAATGTATTCCTCTAGGGGGCGGTGTACTGCACACTCTTTTGGAAGCTTCCAGAGCTCTTTCTCAGTTTTTACAATTCAATAGCTTTTGTTGTGTTACACTTTTGTGAATAAAACCAACATCTAAATGTCATTATAGGAAACAATTACAAGACACATCCCATAAAGCTTAAATAAAAGAGTATTTGTATTTTTTTAGTAATTGGTGTATGTGCTTACATTTCAATAGCATGTGGTGTGCTATAGTTCTGCAAATTCAAACGATATCTAACTGTAATTCTATGAACCAGTAACAAAACACAGCCTTTGAAGATGAGATAAAATGCTGTATGTTTACAAAAATAATGTTAATAGGTTTGAATTTGATTAAATAGCGTGTATTCTAAATCAATTTATTTAAACTTCTGAATGTCAAACTTGGTCAAGATAAGTGCAGTATCTTCCTCTAGGGGGCGGTAAACTGCACAATCGTTGTAATGCTTTGCAAGCTTTTTCTCAATTGTTCCGTTTCAATAGATTTTGTTGTGCTATAGTTCTGTGAATAAAAAAAATCTACGTCTAAATGTTCTTTTATGAACCAGTAATAAGACACACCCCTTAGATCTGAGATTGATTTGTGTATACATTTCACAAGTGAAGCATTTAGATGGAATAATTGTGCTTTTTGCTCTTGGTTTTGCACTTTGCAGACGGTCCCTATCCTGAACTTTAACATTATAAGGTCTATCAGTTACAATACCGCAGATTAAAACAAATAAAACACATTGTGTGTTCTCTTCTACATTTGAAAACAATTATAACACATTATGTTTCTTGTCCTTGTGCTAAATCGTTAAAGAACTATTGAAGATTTCCGAGGCAGAATCTCTGACAAATGTCAAACATCGAACCAACTTTATATCAGTCCCATGGTGGTGGGAGAGGTTGGAATACAGATTGTGTGGTCAGGTGTCTTTTATAAGTGACAGGACTAATCTGTGTTCCACATGGGCAAATAACCAAAATGTGGGAGCCAGAATTCTCGCTGGTTGGTAGGGGATCAAATACTTATTTCACTCACTGAAATGCAAATCAATCCCTAACCTTTATATAATGTGTTTTTTTTTCTGGATTTTTTGGTTGGTATTCTGTCTATCTGTTAAAATAAACCTACCATAAAAATTGCATACCCTTCATTTCTTTGTAAGTGGGCAAACTTACAAAACCAGCAGGGGATCAAATAAATATTTCCCCCACTCACTGTACAACCAACCATAAGTCACTAAGCGCCACATTCCTGTCATTCCAGGTCTGCGCGTGCCATCATTTAACACAACAGTCAGCGCGAGCTGCTTGTATTCGCCTCAGCCAGTTTTAGCTGTTTTGCTATACTTGTATTGCTTTTATTTTGGTGCTTTAAAAGACATTACACCAATATCCGACTACATTTAGATGAATACGCGAGTTCTGGTTTGGTTTTCTCCCATTCGCTTCGCGTAACGCAGTTTTACCTGGCTAGCAGGCTAACTCATTTAGCTAACGTTATCTCGCGAGTTAATCGACACTGCTGCTTTCACTCCGCAAGGATACGAGGAACACCTCATGTATCTTTTTTAAAAGATCATGGCATATATCTACACGTGACAAGTGAGTATAATGTAGCTTTATCCACCGTCGGTGTATAATTAACATTTACAGCACAGCTAGATGTTTTTCTGTTCGTGCTAACTGGCTAACAGATGTGAGAACAATGTTTAAACGAACAGGGCGGATGGAGTAAAACTCCTTGGAATAAACGTCTTTAAATGTGACAAACGTTCTTCAACCCTCTTAGTTTTGATTCAAAACACGATATATATAAGTCATTCATTGTGAGGAGAGAATGCGTTAACAGGCTCGCAGTAAGTGTATAGAAACATCTGCCATTTCACAGTCAGCTGTTCTTCCAGTTTAGCGTGTCTTTTAAAGCTTCTCTTTAATTCTGGTCAGTTAAAGGAGATGTTGCTTGTAACCAGTTGCTTGTTACGTTAAAGGGTTAATTAAAATAACACGGTGCACAGAGCCTTGGCCTGTTTGGCCTGTATTTGTTGGTGCTGTGGACATTCATGTGTCAGTGATAGTGCAAATGAAGTTGTTTTCCTGACTTACAGAGAGCTGTGATCTCGGGTTGGACCTTGTGGATGTTGTGAAAGGCACAGTGAAGCTGAAGACCAGATGTTCCTCTGACACAAGCAAAAATGATGCCTGTAAGTATTCATTTTCATTTATTTTGTCAGCAGTGAGTCATAACTACCAATATTGTGTCTGTCAGATTATTTTTACGGTTCACATAGCGAGGCATCAGTTTGATTATTACAGCTTCTGTGTTTATAGTATATTTTAAATAACCTACTACATTTTGGAAAGTGCGTACAGTATGTTGGTTCGTTACACTAGAGTGAAAGTCTTCGTTTGACTTTTGATCATTGCTGAGAGAGGCATTGTGGGCTTCCTATTGCCTTGCCAGGGGATCCATAATGGGGTTTCTTTTCGGAAAGCTGTTAATGAGATGGGAATATCCACAGTGCAAAAACTGTGCCTCATGCTGTGCCGTTTGCTGTTTCACTGATCATTTAGCTTTTTAAGTACAATACCTCTGTTTGAGATGGCAAACAATGAGTTTTCATTACAGAACAGTTTCAAAACAGAACTTTATTGTGTGACAAGGCTTTAGTCAATCACCTTTTTTCTCTGTGCACTAATGGCAGCTATTAGTTTTATGATGCTGATGTGCTGTTGCTCGTTAAGAGAATGTTTTTTCTCTTTTTTTTTCAGACTAATGGCTTAATAGTTTCAGTAATGCAAAATTATTATTGACAGTTTTGTGTCCCTCCCTCAGTTCTCAAAGGGTCTTAGTATTTGGTGCTTGGCGACATTGAAAACATACAAATGCTGTTGTAATGTTTGTTCATTTCTGTTTTTATTGCTGTTTTTTAATTTAAGTTTTGAACTATTTCATATTTGTAGGAACTAAAATAGTGAAGGATGCACATCCATTTAAATATGTGAGGATTGTTTTTAGGCAGCATTTTTGAATTAATAATTGTTTACCAAGACTTTTAGTATTCATAATCTGTTTTATTTCAAAACAGTTTCACAGAAAATCAGTGTGTTTTCATGGGCACTTAGACCTTGCAGGTGAATTACTCTGAGATCACACATTAACTCCAAAGGAAGCTTCATATCATTAAACATTACCCTTGTTGAGCACATTTAACCCACAACATTTTACGTTTTCCAACAAAATAGTATTTTACTGCCTCCTCTACAGATGTGGATCATCTGAGTAATTATTAGGTTATCGCAGTTTAAAGGAGTCATCGGATGCGTCATGCACTTTTACAAGCTGTTTGAACTGAAATGTGTGTTGGCAGTGTGTGTAGACAACCACCCTATAATGATAAAGAGCCACTCAGTGTTTTTTTTTTTAATCTCGTTAAATCATTTCCCCTTCCTCAAATCGAGCCAATCTCAGAAGCCTGTCTGTGTGACGTCACACAGACAGGCCCACCCATGATTGTTTGATTGAGTTTCAGCATTGACCCGTCCTGAGTGAGCTGTCAACAGTCCACCATGGCTTCATGCCGGAGCAAATGTAGACAAGAATGTCTCCTAAGCGATTGAGGTGTTTTGTTGTTGGATGTAATAATGAACATAGCAGTCATCATTTACTCCCGACATCTGAGCCGCTAAAGACGCAGTGAATTACTTTTGTTTCTGAAGGGAATGCTCCCCCGATCTAAGTTACCTGCGTCTACATGCGTCTATCTTGGTGCGAATCATTTGTGATCCAGCTTCACCTCCAGAAGAAGCGAGTATAAGTTTTTTTAATGAATCTTTGCAAACGGCCTTTCCTAATAATGTGCTAGTTACCGAGTTTCACGATGAATGCGGCTAAAGTTTACCGTCTCTCAGAGAGCAGCTCGGAAGAGAGGGGCGGGGTGAGCAGAGCTCATTTTAATTTAAAGCGGCATGAAAGAAAACAGCTCGCTGTTTTGACAGGGTAAAAACGGTGTTGTTTTACACTACCAAGAAATTTTAACCAAACTATGTTACAGACCTTTCATTAATCAACTTGTGGAAAATGGGCATCCGATGACCCCTTTAAGTAATCACTGCCTACCACGCTAACCTTATCTAGAAGAATCCTCATGGTATTCAGGCGCCAGTCAAATCTCTGTCAGGTTTTAAAGGGCTTTAACATCCTCCACCTGTTTGTTTTTGTTTATTTTTAATTCACTGACAAATCGATATACAATCATCACATGTACTTAGTAACCCATGCACCATGTCAAATGTATGTGTATGCTCATATTTCTGTTTTCCTCTGTAATGCTACTCAAATGTGTCCCCAAACTGAATTTTTCAGCAGAGAGCAGATTGCTAGTCATGATTACCATCCTTTGATGACATCTGAATAATATCCTGTTTTGCTGTAGTGTGGAAGGGATCTGATTGTTTGTGACGAAACAAAGTAAAATGTGATTGTACTGATATGGATTATGGAGAAAAAAACGTGCGTTTCAGTCTGTCTTGTAGGTTTAGTTTTTAATTTTTGATGCGATATTGCCATTGATGGTCGGTGGGAGCCTAATCTCAGTAGTACCTGTCTTTTAAAGTGAGAACATGGATGATCTGTTCTAGTACTAAGACCTTTCTTTTCAAGTGTTCTAATCGCTTACGAAAAACTGTGCTGTATGTGGAACTTGGACTGTCTGCAAGCTGGAGCAGAATGTGGAAAAGACTTTAAGCTTCAGGGACAGCAACATTGTGCTTTTGTGGGTGGTTTATCATTATAACATTGTTTTAGCCAGAAGTTTAGTTTCTGCAACTTTTGTGATGGCCGTGAACTGCACACATTGTCCCAGATCTTTTCCAAGATGTTTAAAGGGGAAACATGCAACAGTATGAAGGTGAGGTTGCATTAATGAAATTTGGGATGAGAAAGGTCCATTTTCACTTCTGTAGTGATGCAAGAAACACAAAGACATCACTTTCAAATAGCGCTGGGCGATATAGCTAAAACCTTATCAACGATATAATGTTTAATATCGTTCGGTATCGATAATTATTGACATTTTTATAACCTTTTTTAAAACAAAAAGCAATAGAAAAAAACGTTTAAATTTAACCACTGTGTTTTTAAATTAACACAATTTATTGAGACAAACAACAAATATTTTTTGTTTTAACAATCAAACACAAAATAAAAATTAAACATATCTCATTTCTAATGTTTTATATGCAGATTAAATGGGTTGTAAAGAAACTTTTGTCTTGTCTCCCGAGGCCACCCGAGGGTGCAATGAGCAAAATAACGCAGCACATTTACACGCAAGGAAGTAACTCTATAAAAACCTGCATAACGTCTAAATGAACTTATAAAAATCAAATATAATTTCGTAAATTGCATAAACAATACGCGAGTGCAGCAGTCATATTTGTCCGTCTAAAAATGCGCTGAATATGCGTTCTGTGTGAATGGCTTGGTTTCGGTTTTAACCTAATCAAGATCTTCTCCGCATTGAGCTTCTATATTTCTCTAATATTTTGAATGAATATTAGTCTCGTGGGCTAGACTAACAAAACATTAAAATGCAACAACGTCACTTACATCATCACTGCATCTCGCATGCCACTGATGACGCTCTCTGATGCACACCTAACATTCATATGCAAATGTTTATTTTAAATTCGACTAATATTCATCCTTTATTCACAATCTCCTCATCACAGGCAGGCACAACACTCATTTCAGCATGTGTTCGTGTGCTGTCTGCGTCACTCATAGCACGTGCCTATATTGTGCACTATATCGAACATTTTTTCTATCGATATTGAAGAAGGTGTACCGTCGATAAATATCGATACCGTTTTATCGCCCAGGCCTACTTTTAAACCAAGCAGCACAGTGAGTTCACATGACAATCTTGAATGTGATGTAAAATCTAAGTGGAGGGTATTTTCTGTCCTTACTCAACTCAGGACTCAACGCACAGAATTTCGGCTAACAATGGTAAATGTGACTCTGCCTTAACAATGTAACATGGAGTGTCTATTGTTGGTGGTCTTAAATTGATTTTTTTTTACAGTCTAGTTGTTAGAATGTTTGATTTGTTTGCTTTTATCTTAAGTGCAAAATGGCTTTTAGGTACCACACCATTCATTTTCTACTTATTGATTCAAACTATAGCCTTAATTGTATACTGTTGAAAGCATGATTATCTGCAGCAGCTTTCAAACAAAGGATGTTAGGTTCAGTTTCCTGCTTGCTGAAGCCCCTACACTTTCTCTCTATGCTGATGTTGGCATTGTTCAAGTGTAGCTACGGCCTCTAAGCTGCCTGTGCTGCAATTGGCTGACAGCCATGGAAACAGCCAAACGAGGGGTAAACGGCAAACTCACAGAAGGGTGTGGTTGAGTTCATCATAAGGTTAGAGCTGTACATTACATTATGGTCCTATATTTTGTGAATTAACTTCTTGCCTCATTGACTCTTTGTATGTAAAACCATCTACATTGCACACCTCAGGGGCTACACAGGTGTGCATATAACTACTACACAGAGTGAGTGATGAAGAATGGCATGTATTTCTTTGGTTTCTCTAGAATACTAAAGACATCTTCAGTCTGCTTAAATGAACTGTGAGAAAGCTGTTTTTTCCATAGTCAGCCTGCATAGGACTTTTAGTTTAAGACTGTGATGAAGAGCCTACATGCTGAGACTTCCTCCATGACCTAGATTGCTCTATCATGCTAGGAATGCAGATGCATGATGGGAAATGCCTACATATGTACTGCCTAGTGGCTATTTGTATCTAGAGAACTAGAGCAATGTGTAAGCCAAGAATCTGAGTAGATGAGAAGATCTAAGAGCATACTTCATCAAACATCAGTAGAGGTCAAAGACACAGACTCGAGAGACACATCCCCAAACGCTCCTGTGGTGTATATAATAAAGCACTTAATTTGTCTACTGTTTACTGAAGCGCGCCATATTCTAGTACGCTGAAAACAGGGTCACTGATGCATTCAGAACCTGCGCCACAGTCTCTATGGATTGTCTGAAGCCTGTGTTATACTTTCCACGTGCGCGAGTCCGCAAGGGTCCGCTATGGTATGCGTGACGTAAAAATTGTCATCGGAGAGGGTGCGCGGAGGCTCTGCGCGGACATCCGCGGGGGCCCCCATTTTTGTTGTGACCGCGTGTACTTGTAGGCTACTGCGCCTGCGCAGCTGTGTGAAGAAGCCCGTTGCTTCTCGAACCTGTAAAATCCGTCGATAAAACAATATAAAGACCGCCAGATGTGCAATAACTCTGGCCAATTGTTTGTTCACATGTTTGTTTATTGTTCAAGCCAATCTACTACGCATGTATGGAACACGTCCGCAGAGCGGACCATCAGCGTATGCTTTCTGTAGTATAAATAAAAGTAGTCCACGTCTGTGCTGTCCGTGTACGCGTCCGAATTGCTCACACGGAAAGTATAACACAGGCTTTAGAGAGCATCTATGTGGATAAGTGATGAGTTTGTTTACTCCCTTTGCCTGCCACACCAGTTAATAACTCCTGCGGGTAAATTTAGCAAGCTCTGATACATCGGCGCAGTGCTATACCATGGGTGCAGCAGGCACAGTGATATTACGCAGCGCCTGAAAATAGGCTAACTTGCATCAACATAACCAACTACACAAACTTAGTGCCGGTCACGTTGGAAGTTACCTAGCTGGGGACTATTTGCAGGCGCTGAGTAATATCATTGCGCCTGCTGCACCCAGGCAGCAAAGTTCCTTGATTATTACTCCGGAATGAGAGTATAGTTCCTAGCCATATCGGCCTTGGAAATCGCAACTTTTCATTTTCCGTCGGTTTTAGTACACGATGTAACTACAGAAGAGTCAAGTTTTAAATAGGAAAAATATAGAAACTTTTTGGTAATTTTTGAGCGAGATGCTAACGGTCTAATCAGATTCAATGATCTATGCTAAGCTACAGCTAAAAGTACTAACGCCAGATCCGGAGATCGGCTGAATGGATTCGAAAACGGTAAAACTCAACTGTTTAACTCTAGGGGAGTTGGAAAATGAGCCTATTTTCAAAAATAGTGGAGTGTTCCTTTAAGACAGTCACACTTAATTTCTGAATGAGTCAGCTGATTTGAATAAATCATTTGAATGAATGATTCAATGACTCGCTCATTTTGACAGGGACTTGCTTGTAGATTGATTTAGTTTAATCTTTAAAAATATCAGTATTTTGAGAGCTGCTTTAAACCAGTGGTTCTCAACTCCAGTCCTCGGGACCCACTGCTCTGCACATTTTGTATGTCTCCCTTATTTAACACACCTGATTCAGGTCATCAGCTCGTTAGGAAAAAGATCCATGAACTGAATTGAGTGTGTCAGATAAGAGGCCATACCTGTCAACCCTCCCGTTTTCCCGGGATTCTCCCGTATTTTACCATTCTATCCTGCAATCATCCCGTTTAAATATTTTCCCGTATTTCTCCCGTATTTTTAATCTTTCTATAAAAAAAATCCCACTGGGCATGTTTTATATGTTTGCTACATTCGCTTCCGGTAAAACTCCCCGTAATTTGCATGGGCCAAACCTCATTATATGAATAATCACGTTAACAAATTCCAAGGTTGTCCAGTTGCCAGATCTTGTATGAAACGCATCTTTCTCACACGATCAACGCATACAAATTTCAACCCATTTGTTCCCTCAACTTAGCAACCTACAGCCCAGGGATGCTATTGATATGTGCGCAGGTAGGCTACTGCTGGAAGGAAACGATGATCACTGGTAGAAATGGGAGGAGAAGACTCAGGTGGTGCTACAGTGAAAAAAAACTAAATATACATGTAAATTGAGATATAGCTTACACTTCAAAAGGCTATGGTTTAATTGATTAAATATGAGTGCTGCAAGTTTCAAAGTCAGGTGCTGCACTGCTTTGTTTACTGCGGTTACGGGCGAAAAGCGCCACCTGCTGGCAGAGAATGAATTTCCATTTTTCAATAGACCAATTACCGGTTTGTAAGCATTCAGGATGCACGCCCATCATGGAAGCTGCAAGTGACGTAACTGTGACGTCTACTCGTAATTGGTCTATAAGCCCTTCTGCTCTTTGTTTAGAGCAAAGCCAAAAACCCTTATTTTTACACAGAAAACACGCAGTTTTAAATGTGAACTGGTGGATCGACGAGAAGATAATGAATTATAAAGCTCTAAAGATATAGCCTACACTAATACGTTTATTCGTGTGCACTCAGAATAACAACGAAACGTTGCGCTTTAGTAAAATAATGAAAGCAAACAGGATGCGCTTTCTGCTGTCTCAGATTCTGTGAACTTGAGCGCGCTAAATGAATATAATTGTTTGATAATTGTTTAAATTAATATAAAAATAATATAATATAAAATTTGTTATTTTTGTAATTTCAATTGGTACCCAAATGTTGACAGGAGACACATACTAAATGTGCAGAGCAGTGGGTCCCGAGGACTGGAGTTGAGAACGACTGCTTTAAAAAGTTTGTGTAAATGCATCTAAATGACATTTCAGATGCAGTAATAATATGGCTTTTGTTGACACTGGTTTAATTTGATAGGTAACATCCCTATAGTGTCTTATTATTTTAATGTGATGTAAGAATAAATGTAATAATTTGAAATAAAAGTTGATGCATGCTTTTAATAATGTTAGAAAAAATTGCCTCTAGAAGTAAATATGCCCCTGGAAATCAATTTGGGGGTGGAGTGGGGGGATAAAAATGATTTATGTCACTGCTGTAAACTAATGATCACACAGAATATAAACTTCCAGGAGTCATCTGTCCACGACAGGCCTAAACCAGGCAGGGTACCAACTCACACACAAAAAGCGTAAAAAAAATAGTAAGTACAGCATGGTTGAACATAAGGGAATGTAAATGGGTGTGTCTGATAGGAAAGGAATGAGGATAGTCTGTAATTGCAGCAGTATGTTGCATAATCAATAAAGGTAAAATCCTTTAATGTCATCCGGCTGCGCTCATCTCTATTCTTTCAGGTATGTCTTAACACCCTTTTCAGAGGAATTTCTTTTATTAAAAAAATAGGTTAACAAACAGTCTGAAATTAATTCTAGATCAATTACCACTTTGTTTATAAATATGTTTCTCTGTATATTATGATTAGAAATATATTGTTATTTAATATATTTAAAATATTAAAATTGATTTTTCTAGTCCCTTAAACATTGGCTTTAATTATAATGTAATGTAATTAAGGGCTGTATTTTTCAAGGCTTAGGCTACTTTATTTTGATCATTTGTAGTGCTGAGCTCCACACATGCATGAGGAAATGACATACAGCAGACTGAGCAGTGTGGATGTTTGGAAGATGGCTGCATTTTGCTCAGTTTTCTTGTTAAATGAGGTTTTGCTCTCCTTCCTTTTTCTTTTTTTGTAAATTTAGTTTTCAGTTTTGCCTGGGGATTTGTTTTAAGCATAGCTTCTGCGGAGATGACGAGTCAGTGTCGCCGACTTCATCTCTTAAACCAGTGTTTCTCAACCCTGGTCCGGGGCGCCCCCCAGCACTGCGATTATTATATTTGCCGGTGCGCTGTGGCAAGCCTTTTTTTGCATGCGCTTGAGCGCTTATTAGGCAATGTCGACAACATAATATTGCGCTCTGCAATATTTCTATGAATAAATCTCTGATAGAGGCTATCACCCAATCACTGTGTGCATAGTTAGTAAGTATGCTGACATCATCCATTGCAACAAGGACAACCCCGCCCTTACTCTTAGCTTAAGACTTCTGTCTATTCCTTAGTAAAAGTTTGTCTCAGCAGCTTTGTGAATAGGTTTTAAGAGAAAACTCTTAGCTAAAAACTTTTACTGCTGTTTAGGAGAGCTCTTAGTGGTAAGATAAAATGTTTTGTGAATACGGGCCCAGGTCTATAACTTCTTTTATTAAACAAACTAAATAGCCTTATGTTATTTATCTTATTTACACAACGGCATGTCATTTCTGTCTCTACGTTATGGTCGCACTCTCTGTATAGCGCACAGCGGAGT
>NW_015544225.1:33107-33783 GCF_001515605.1 Sinocyclocheilus anshuiensis | reverse complement strand
AGAATATCTCTTTGGTTTTGAGACTTTAGTCTTTGCAACTTCAGGGATCTTATCTATGCACAATCAGCTTGTAATACTCCAAAGAGAAAGGAAAACTTGAAATCACATCATATGACCCCTTTAAACCGAAAACAGAAAGCACTAGTGTAACAATAAATTATTAAAACGTTAATGCAGTGTACTTGCTGTTTTTCCCTAACATTATTATATTTATTATATTTGCCGGTGCGCTGTGGCAAGCCTTTTTTTGCATGCGCTTGAGCGCTTATTAGACAATTAAAGAACAGGGCCCGTATTCACAAAACATCTTAAGGCTAAAAGTAGCTCACAACTCGCCGATTTTGGAGAAAATCTTAAAAATAATGGGCGTGTCAGTCCTAAATTTAGGACTCCTAAATTTTTGTTCTAAGAGTATTTCACAAAACGTTTTAGCACTAAAATTAGCTCCTAAATCTGTGATACGTTAGGAGTAGTGAAGAGGACTCCTAAGTCACTAAGACCGAACCACAAACTATCCTAAAATGGCTGTTGCCGGCAATCAGCCTCGGAACGTAAACATTTTAGAAATATTTGACGACAATGAGCTTTTATAAAAGGTATCACCTTTGGTTTTGAAGGTTATCCCAACTCCAAATTTTCCTTTGATTATGTCCTTGTTTTCATTAAGCAGTTGGGC
>NW_015544225.1:27189-32928 GCF_001515605.1 Sinocyclocheilus anshuiensis | reverse complement strand
TTCTTTTATTAAACAAACTAAATAGCCTTATGTTATTTATCTTATTTACACAACGGCATGTCATTTCTGTCTCTACATGGTCAGGCGTTTACAATTCTCCTCTGCTCTCTGTATCGCGCACGGTGGAGTTGCGCCCCGATGCGCACACGTGGCACCTTATTTTGGCACTGTCCACCTTTTCACGCAATGTCAGTCTATGCATTACCGCCAACGCGTGCATTCTCGTTCAAACTCATGTGTCAGGACTCGATAATAAGACTGCCTGAAGGCACAATGTGAGCATAAAAGACGCTCTGGACAGTTGACAGATCTGTCGAGTGCCGTGTGATAAGTTTTCGTCGCACGCACAGACAGCGCGCGAATACTGAATTGAGCTCTCTTCCACTTTTTTGTGCTTGGATGAAGAAATACAGACAAGATTACATCAACATGCGCGTCTTGGCGAATATCCTAGTAAATACAGTAAGTTAGGCCTATGTCTTAACGTAAACAGTTGAGAAAGAAAACGCACTTTTCCTATAGAACAGGGCCCGTATTCACAAAACATCTTAAGGCTAAAAGTAGCTCACAACTCGCCGATTTAGGAGAAAATCTTAAAAATAATGGGCGTGTCAGTCCTAAATTTAGGACTCCTAAATTTTTGTTCTAAGAGTATTTCACAAAACGTTTTAGCACTAAAATTAGCTCCTAAATCTGTGATACGTTAGGAGTAGTGAAGAGGACTCCTAAGTCACTAAGACCAAATCTGAACTATCCTAAAATGGCTGTTGCCAGCAATCTACCTCAGAATAGAAACATTTGAGAAACATTTGATGATAATGAGCTTTTAAAAAGGTATTGGCTTTGGTTTGGAGGTTATCCCAACTCCAAATTTTTGATTATATCCTTAATATATAGCTGTTCTCGCGTCCAGTTTGGTTTTCTTTTATGTTTGCATGTCTTACTATCAGCCAAGATTATTCTACTCTGCTAATTAAAAAGGCTGTTTATATGCATATTACCACAATTTTATTAGTCGCAGAAAAAAAAATTCCACATGAAGTGGTGAAATGACGCAGTCCGTGACGGACAAATCGTTAACGGCTGGTCTATGTAGGACATCCATCTGCTCTCCTAACATTCGGATGAAGAAATACAGACAAGATTACATCAACATGCGCGTCTTGGCGAATATCCTAGTAAATACAGTAAGTTAGGCCTATGTCTTAACGTAAACAGTTGAGAAAGAAAACGCGTGTGTGTCAGTATATTGGATCTGTGCTTTCGGTCTTAAAGTGAAAGCAGAACAATAAACCTCTGTCAAAGAAAACAGAATCTCTCACTGCTCTTGACTAAACAACTTTTGTAACTTTAATAAGGATTAATCTATATTTAATTTATATAGTGAAGACTATGCAGGTTTATTTTACATATAATTATTAAATTTCTGTACCTTAATTTCTTTTAGACCTACCTGAAAAACCTGAAAAGCACTGTTTATTTGTGACATGGCAGCTCAATCTAATGTTAGCCTAGAAAAAAGCGTGCTGTTCACGTGTTTGTGCGGAGTGTGGAAGCTGAACAGTAGTGCGCTTGGGCTACTGCATGACAGATGGAGGTGCCGGTGTGATCATTTGCTCTTAAAATACTTCGTCATAGAATCAGTGTTCTGAAAGAATCATTTGAATGAATGATGTAATAGGCCTGGGCGATAAAACGGTATCGATATTTGTCGACGGTACACCTTCGATAACGATATTAAAAAATGTTCGATATAGTACACGATATAGGCACGTGCTATGAGACAGCACACACGAACACGAACATGAGGGCTGCAGTGTTGCCAATTTAGCTACTTTGTAGCTAGATTTAGCGACTTCCCCGCCCCTTTTGAGACTTTTTTCAAAAGTTTAGGGACAAATATAGCAACTCCTTGGACAAACCTTATCTAAGTTCTCATCTTGCCCACTGATCTACATTAATCTTTATATAGATCAGTAAATTTGCCATTGTGATGTCATCTAGTGACATTAGCAACCAGTTTTAGCTACTTTCAATTGAAAGCAGTTGGCAACGGTACACCTTCTTCGATAACGATATAAAAAATGTTCGATATAGTGCACGATATAGGCACATACTATGAGTGACGCAGACAGCACACACAAACACGGACATGAGTGCTGTGCCTGACTGTGATGAGGAGATTGTGAGTAAAGAATGAATATTAGTCGAATTTAAAATAAACATTTGCATTTTAATGCAAAAATAGTACAATCCAATGTTAGATGTGCGTCAGGGAGCGTCATCAGTGGAGCACGAGATGCGGTGATGATGCAAGTGACGTTGTAGTTTAATGTTTCGTTAGTCTAGACCACGAGACGCGCAGTTGCTGCGTTATTCATTCAAAATATTAGAGAAATATGGAAGCTCAATGCGGAGAAGATCTTGATTAGGTAAAAACCGAAACCAAGCCATTCACACAGAACGCCTATTCAGCGCATTTTCTAGATGGACAAATATGACTGCTGCACTCGCGTCTCACAGAAGAGATGTACAGAAAGCCATGCAAAGTTAAAACAGTTTAAACTTGTAGAAAACACGTCGCAAATTTGTGGAGGTTTATTCCTTTTCACTGCGTCTCATATGTTTTTAAATTCAATCTGTGTGATGGGCGATTCGGCTCTTTTATTAAGCAATGCGTGATGCTGTTTTGTTCATAACTGTTTATGCAATTTACGAAATTATATTTGATTTATATGAGTTAATTTAGACGTAATGCACGTTTTTTATAAACTATTACTTCCTTGCGTTGAACATTTAAAATGTGCTGCATTATTTTGCTCATTGCGCCCTCCTGTGGCCTCGGGAGACAAGCCAAAAGTTTAACCTATTTAATTTGCATATAAAACATTAGAAATGAGATATTTGTTTAATTTTTATGTTG
Source organism: Sinocyclocheilus anshuiensis (assembly GCF_001515605.1). NCBI lineage: Eukaryota > Metazoa > Chordata > Actinopteri > Cypriniformes > Cyprinidae > Sinocyclocheilus > Sinocyclocheilus anshuiensis. Next base: position 30,005 of record NW_015544225.1, on the reverse strand, counting down.
TTTTTGACTGTTAAAACAAAAAAATTATTTAATTACAAAAAAAGTTAATTTAAAAATACAGTGGTTAAATGTAAAAAAAAAATTATATTGCTCTGTTTTAAAAAAAGATATAAAAAATGTCAATAATTATCGATACCGAACGATATGAAACATTATATCGTTGATACATTTTTTAGCTATATCACCCAGCCCTAATTTGTGCCTATATTTATTTTCTGTTATTGCTTGTAATTTGTTTCTGTAGAAAAGATTATTATCACTGAGCCTATAGTAGCAGCCAAAAAAACAGAGTTTTGAAAAAATATTTAAAAAATAAGTTTTAAAAGCTTTATTTTTGTGATTTAAAAATTTTTTTTTTTTAATTCTACGTTAATGTATTTTTTGTACAACTGGAGTACCTCCTTTTTGTTTTTTCCTAATGAGGATTTACACTATTTTACACATTGCACATTTTAGCACAGAAGCCTGTTTTTGTTTTTTTTGATATTGCTTGTAATTTGGTTCTGTAGAATCTGTGGAAAAGATGTTTAGCACTGAGACAATTGTAGCAGCCAAAAAAAGTCTAAAATAAAGTTTTAACAGCTTTATTTTTGTTATTATTTATATATATATTTCTACATTAATGTATTTTTGTAATACATTAATGTATTAGGTACTACAACTGGAGTACCACATATTTGTTGTTTCCTAATGAGGATTTACAGTATTTTACACATTGCACATTTTAGCACAGACTTCCTTGACTGCTGTCATGTCATTAAAAATTACTGATCTTATGTGTGACCTGATTTATTTATTTATTTATTTTTAATGATTGAAAAAAAAGTGTAGGCCTATTTTTTTGTTTTGAGTGTCCCAATTGAGGTACAGGATGTGGAAATTTCAGATAAATGTTCATGTTATATATTTTGGTTGCATTTGTGAGTTAATTAAAAATGTAGATAGTTGTTTAAAATAGGTACATAATATCATAATATTGATCAATCGATCGATATACTCTAGGGTTGGGCGATGTCTACCAAACTGGCATTGGACGATGTCTCCAGTGAAACATTGTGATGGACGATGACATCGGGGGGTGGGGCGGGGTTAGGGGTGTGCCCGAAGCGTGAAACAAATAACGCGTTCTATGGAGCCACTAAAAGGTTAGCCACTTGCTAGGGGTAGCCTGTTGCATTACAGTACATGAAAGTTCACCTACTACATAGAAATATCTGAGAGGACGATGACGAATGATTTGTAGATCCTGAGCACCAATGACAAACATCTAATCTTGTCAGATGTGTGGTAACTTAAGTACTGCCGCTCCATAGAGTCCTTGCGATCGCGAATCTCAAAAGTGAAAGTGAAAGTAAAATGAGAGCGCGCTATCGGAAGCAGTTTCAATAGCGGCTCCCTGATGCCCGAAATTTATATACAGTCGCCTATACTTACCCAACGATATAATTGCGAGAAAAAGCATTGAAATATATATTTTTAATCCTCCCATCTCGTAGGCTATTTATTCCCTTTAGGGTTTCCGTAGTACACTTAATTTCCTTTCCGAACACGGAACTGAGATGCGGCGGATTGCGGGAGAGGGGGTGGGGGGGGAAGGAATGACGATGTCAGCTTAACATCGTGATGGCTGTCAGCCATCGGCATGGACGATGGCATCGTCTATCAGCCCAACCCTAATATACTCCTGAATCGAATCGTATCGAAATCGTATCGTAGAATTTTTTCAGGTATCGGCAAATATCGTATCGCTGGGTATGAGAATCGATATCGTATCGTATCATGACAAACCCTCCGATTTACAGCCCCCCCCCCAAAAAGCTGTAAACCTAGGGGATACACTGAATGTTACAACATAAGCACACATAGGCACTCAATTTTATTTTGTGTTAACATAACAAAAACAAGATATGGGCAACACTTTACAATGACTTTCATTAGCAAACGTTGTTAATAGATGAGAAGTTCATAAACATTCAAATATGGATGAAACCACATGACTTTCATGCCTAAACTCACATATGTGTTTTAACTAATTATCTGTTTTACATAATAATCAGCATTATGTCATTATGTCTGTGAATGTTATGCAACAGAACAGGCATCTCAAGACATGTTCTGTAAAGTTAAAACTACAACTATTGCCAGCTGAAAACGGCAAGCTCATGGACCGAGCTTGCATCATTCTAGAGGTTAGGCAAATTTTTCTATTTGAATTGACAGCCTTGTTGTCCATGGCCAAACCTCAGCTGAACCCACTGTGTCTGCTAGATAGCATTCCTATTAGGAGAAAGATTCATAACGCGTCACCACAGTGCTCTACTCACTATGAATTCAAAGCATTGGACTGATCCACTGTTCCTCAATCTGCCATTCTGCCTTGTGGCTCTCTCTGCACGTGTGCGTATGCACATGTCCTGGATTTGTGTTTACTGGGGGTTTGACATCTTATCTAGAGTGTTTCACACAGTATGTGTCTGCTTTAATTAGGGCATATTGATCATGATGCCGGTCCTGCCCCTCTGCATTCTCATTTACTGTTCTCAGATGCAGCTGTTCATTTTCTTTTAACTTTGTACTGTGAGTTTCAAAGCTGTAAAATGAATTCTGGGTCATTATAATGATTATGAATATTGTGCTGTTTGGTCACGTGGCCTACAAGTTACAAAATCAAGGATTTGAATGGTCAGTTGTCAGTAGTGCTGGGCGGTATACCGGTTCATACCGAATACCGGTTTTTATTTTTGTTATGATATGAATTTTGAAAATACCGCAATACCGGTATATGTCACTTAAACAAGGATGGGAACGCTACACTG
>NW_015544225.1:4636-27091 GCF_001515605.1 Sinocyclocheilus anshuiensis | reverse complement strand
GACTTTAGCACTAGATTTAGCAACTTTCAGACCCTTTTAGCGGATTTTTTCCATAGAATATTCATACTGACAAACCTAGCGACTTTTTTGGATAAACCTTAGCTATGGTTCAGTTGGAAGATTTCGCCAGTGCTGGCCAGCGAACGCGAGGTCTGACTTTCCTGGAGAAGTGTCACCTCTCTCGGCATCTGTTCTGTGCAGTGAGCGGCAGAGAAGCAGCGCATTCAATTGGCCGCACCGCAGCCGACTCGTCAATAAATGAGTACAAAACAGCATTTCCTAGCACCTGTGCTTACTGATTGTTTGGAATTATAAATATGAGCGTAGTTCGTCTGCTAATATCACATGCATTTTTTTTTATTTATTTTTTTTTTTTTAGTCACTCAGACGCAGGCAGTGCGCTGCATGAGACAAAAAAGTAATATAGCCAAAACAACCGCATAGCCGCTCTTTAGTGTAGATGCATGTTGATTTTATCAGACGATGCCGCGATTATAAATGAGAGTGACTCCTGGTTAACATGTATTAAAAGGGGTCATGTTTAGTCACTATTTAGTGTGGTATTTTTTGACTATTCACTCATCATGACAGTAAAATAGGGCATTCTAAGTCAATATACTGCAGTATTTCCTCTCTCAATCAGTAGAAAACATGGTTAACACCCGGTCATGCATGAAAAAAAAATACCGTCTTGTACCGTGAAACCGGTATAATTTTGAAAAATACCGTGATATAAATTTTTGGTCATACCGCCCAGCACTAGTTGTCAGCCAGATTACCACCAACTATTTACTTTTTGAAATGTGGTTTTGTGTTCTGGTAGTTTCCAAGAACAGTAATTCATTCTGATGCTGTTTGATATATTGTGTCTTATTAAATCTGGTCTTGTCCACAGCCATTTTAGGTGTTTTTAGAAGCTCTTAGAATTGTTTTGACACTTTCTGTTGGGACATGAGGACACATTCGTGACTTTTCCTTGAGCTGGACTAACCAATGCTGATCAAATAGAGGAACCGTCCTCAACCAATGAGCTTTCATGTTAGTGGCACATGAATGTGTTGTCAGAAATTTGAGGTTACCCTGCATGGCGGATTGCCCCACAGCTCTGTAATGGCATCAGTGTCACAGCCTCAGTCAGCGAGAGAGCGTGCCCTTCTCGTCTCATCTCATCCTCTCTGTGCGTGTGACTCAGGCAGCCAATGAAGACCAGTGTATTGAGCTGCTAACACGCTGTTGTTGGGGCGATTTGAACTAGACACAACCTCATCTTCCTCTCCCTCTCGTGGCTGTAGCTTCTCACTTTATTTTGTGAAAGGCAAGTGTGAGCAGAGAACATAAATGACCCCCAGAATCATGTGCTGAATGTTTTAGGAATGCTAGAAACTGGGCACTTACCCTAATGTTATGAGTTATGAAATGTCTATCAAATGAGCCTTTCTTTCTTGAGTTGACTATGTAAAGAATTTGTCCTAATGCTGTTTCACAGTCTCTGCAGTTTTTAATCATTTTATGGAATAATTTAATTTCTTTAAAGAAAAACGGCAGACAAAAATACTTTTCAGTTTTAGTCCATGTAAGAAAAATATCCATTTCATTTTTAAATAATTTATTGAATTAAATTCATTAAATTGTACTTGGCCTTCTGCTGTTTTCTTTTAGCCTGGTGTTTACGATCAGCTTCTGGTTTCCAGAAATGTCTTTGTTTCTTCTCATTGGTGGACTGATCAGTTGCTGTTACATGTATACAGTCAATGATATTTTAGTATTATTTATATGCTATTGTAGTAATTATTGATTTTTTTTTGAATTGGCTATTTTTTTTAGATTTTAATTTTACTTAAATTTTTAGTAATTGTATGTGTATGTTTTGTTTTAAATATTGCTGTTTAGCCTTTTTTTTAAAAATTTATTTCAGTTTTAGTCATTTTGGTGCTTCAACCTTAAACCTGTTTCATTTCAATTAGTTGCCAGGGAAGCATTTCTACTAATTGTTTAATATTTTATTATAGTTTTTATATTTAAAATTTCAGCTTTATTTCAGTTAATGAAAATAATTTTTTATTTAAATAAAATTTTTAATTTAGTTAATAGTAACAATGCTGGTAGAAATGCGTAGAAATGAAATGCTCATATTTCAGTGCTATCTGGCTACAGGTGCCTAAGCCTGTTGGAATATGTGATCACGTTTGATTTTGCAGTGGCTTGAAGTACAAATATTACAAACATTATAGGTACAGACAGCTTGCACTGATTACATTTATTTATGACTGGATTTGATTAATATTTAACAAATTTCTGACATGCAGTGTGGAACTTGACAAAGGTCTGGCCTTAAAAACAAGATAAAACAATCAGTCTGTAATTATTCAAAAGCTGTTGTTGCTGTTTCATGTCATCCTTTTTTATCTCTCTTCCTACTCCTTCTTTTCTTGCCATTGAGATCATTACAAATTCATTCACTTTCCTTAATGCTTCCTGCTTAACTGTCATCCTTTGCATAGAGGAGCTTCTCAAATATGAATGGTGACCGTCACAAGGGCTTTGAATCTGGAAGGACTGAGGAGCTAGGTACTATATGAGAGAGACAGTCCTCTTAAAACCTTTTGAAGAAAAACCTCCTACACTTCTTGTTTTTAAAAAGCCTTTTTTTTTGTTTAAGAGACTGCCTATGATTTATCAAGCACTTTCTTTAAAGAGGCTGACTTTCTTTTAGCCCTCATGAAACCCGTTTCCTCTTGCATAAAATTATGCAAATTATGCTTGTTGAAATTGCCACTTTTAGGATATGAGCCAAAACGTGCTGTTTTTTGTGCTGTTTTTTGTGTTTGTCCCCTTTAAATGAAAATGAGCTGGTGCTACCACCTCCCTTTTCAGAAGAGTGTGGAGCTTCAAGAGCTCATGTTCGCGGGCATACCGTTGTTACGGTTTAACTGGTGGTGACTGTGTTACTGATCCTCACATTGCTTCCAAATGCAATTTTTAACTACCACATTCCTATTTACAATCATTCTGGTAGCACGTGAAGGCAGCATTAGTGAAAACATGCAGAGACAATGGTAGCTTTAGCAACATTAGCCTTACAGAGAGCCAAGAAGCTCTTTTGGAAAACAAAATATAAGGCATGATGCTTACTTTGTCTGGAGTCTGGCCGTTTGCGCACGAAGCATTGGTATCGATCCCTCTTTCAGAAGCAATCTTTGCACAACTCCAGTGCTGAACTGACCCTCGTTTGTGAGGCAGGCCGGCGTAAAATGTTAGCACAAACGTATAGGACTTTTCCGTTTTTTTTCCCGGGACATTTCCTTCGAAAATGAAATTTAACCACTGTGTCCTCAGCGGTCTATGGAGACTCCTATGTTCGATGGTGCATCCCAACACACGACACGTTTAATGGCTCTTTGACGCTGACATTGTACCTCCAGCAGCTACAGCAAGAAAACAGTAATGGTGGACCGCTGCTTCTCACTCAGGGCTGTGTAATGTATATGCTAATAGGGCAGAGAGCGTCACAAATGGGCGGGACTTTCCCCGAGTATGACGTCATAGTAGTGAGAAATCTGGAACTGCTCGTGTGGAGAGACTGTCTATGATTTATTGGGATTATAAAACAATGAGTGGGTGGATTTTTACCATTATAGGCTGGTTGTTTTCACACACTGCGGCCACACAACTGTGTTCAAAACACCTCATAAAAGTGATTTTTGCATTCTATGGCACCTTTAAGAGCGGATGGTTCTTGAAGGAGCAGTTCACCCAAAATTGAACATTTTGTCATTTACCCACCCTCATGTTGTTCCAAATTTTTATGAACACAAGAAGACATTTTGAAGAATGTTTTAACCATTTTTTGTCCATGCAATTAAAGTCAATGAAGTCCAAAAACTCCTTCTATGGAAAAAACAATGAAAACTATTCCTTTAAAGCAGATTGAATTTAATTATATGCATTTCACCGAGTTATCTACCTGTATCAATATAAAGTTAAGCCAATCTTATTAGGGTTTGTAACAATGTCTGTCTCTCGAGGGCTTCATATGGCATTTGTGTTTCACAGATTTTATTCTCAAAAGAGGATAATTCCAGGTAATAAAATCCACTTTAGCATGTATTATTTAAAATTGTCTGTCATTTTATTTCCATTATTTTTATCTTAATGGTTCAACTCTTCCATCTTTTCATGGCCTTTTAACATGGCAGCATCAATAATACATAAATACATCTTTTTCAAATTTGAGAGTAGAAGATTGTGTAGGTGTCGGTGCAGCACTGACCAATTTAAGTATGTTCATGAATTGTTGGTATTAAATTTTCTTGTAGTATAATTGAGTCCCTTAATTCACTTATACTTTATCAGATTGGGCAATTGTAATCTCAAAAACTCCCACATATGTTTATGTTAGTAAACCTGTTTAGTTTAATCATGGGATTATCAGTGTTCTGTGCTGTTTAGTTGATTTGTGACATCTCACACTCATAGTTTTTACAGGTCATGATGATATCCTTGTCTGATATTTGTCCCATCCTTTACGGCATGCACCCATCAGCCGCCTCCGGTCTGGGGTGCAGCCATCCGCTTTCTCGAGGGAGCCTTATTCTGGAGGGGACCTGGTGGCGCACCCTTCACAATTCTGATGAGAGAAGAACCCTCCCTCCGTCGTCTTCCTCTGATTTTCCTTTTCTCTCACTCACAAGCTCTCTTGCTCTCAGCAGTCACACAGCTAGCGTGACTACTGAAGGCTTTTCACTGCAGGGAACCCTTGCCTGCTACTGTTGCTGAGTGGGTTTGAACAAGACACATTCAAAGGATGTGTTTGCTGTAACGCTACGAGCGATTCCTGCGACATGAAGAAGTTTGTGACTATTGTTCTTCGAGGCCTGGTCAGCTTGTCTATCAAACCTGGAGATAAAACTTGGAGCAAGGAGCATGCCCGGCAGCTGAAGAGAGAGGCCAGGAGAAGACGGACTGCGTCTAAGTGGGGAAAGGTGATGCAAATAGATGTCCTGCTTAGAGATGAGAGGGGGAGAGAGTTACTAACCTGTGCCTCTCAGATACGGCTGGACAGCAAAATCATTTAGGTGTTTTCATGAAATCTTCATCACAAGTAGTTCAGGTAGTAAGTCAGTCAGTGCTAGTAACGTCTGTATTTTAATTTAGTGAGAAATTTGTTAATTCTTCTCAGAAGTGACGACCATATGAGCTGCTTTCTTTATTAATCCAAAATTGTTGCTGACAGTATTGTATAGTACATATAGTACAGCCTTTCAATGAGACTATAACTCTAATCATAAAAATGTACTCTAGTTCTCCTGCCAAAAAGTAACCAATCTCTTGCATGGTTTCATACACTCTGTGCCAAGACAGTCATTGGTTTCTGTTCTCCATCTCTGCTGGGCTTTGTCATATTGCCCTTTATAGAAATACTTTAGCATTATGGATCTGATTGGATATATTAGGATAGCAACAGGGGAGGGGAGTTGTGGGGCCTGCAAAGATTTGGGGGTCTAGATGTTCTCATCTCTGCTGGCAGAATTGGTCATTATTCATTTTCATTGTTCAGATTAATCAAGTACGAATTGACTGTCCGTGTCCAGACATCTGAATTATATATGCCCTCTTCCTATGCTGAAAGGAAGAATTTAGTTTTCCGAGGTAACATTTATTAACTTTTCAAGAGAATAAGGTTGTGAACTGTGACGTGCAGGTTTTTTCGTTTCCGCTTTATTTGCTGGAGTGCTGCAGTGTTGTGATATTTTTGACCCGCTTGAGTATTTCAAGCGAAATGAGCTTTAGCATTCAACATTTGAAGACATTTTTTATGAGATTTGAAACCAGTAGACTGGATGCTTACTCGAGCAGATCTCTCCGTTACACAAATGCAAGAAGGTGGCTGGCGATAATGTTGCAGGGCTTGGTTCTTACAGATACTCTCAGATGAATGGTTTAGATGTTGCCTAGAGCTTAAAAGTTGATGTGCTATGCGTAGCTTTTTAATAAAATGATTATATTTAGTGGTTATGAAGGTCCATATTTATATTTCTAACTAAAATAACCTCAAATGTACCTTGGTGCATCTTTCGTCACATTTCTCTGATTTAAGGTTTTGGTCATTTGGTGCCACCAAGAGGATTTTTAAATTTAGATGCTGCAAACTGATGCTTTTTTTGAAAAACCAAAACCTATTCCTTTAAAATGAAGCATGGTGTGTTGTGTGGCAAAACAATAGGTCGTAATTCTCTGACTGGGTATTAACACTTTTCCTGTTTCTATTGTGATGCACAAGCTTTTGATTCGTTAAGGAATCATTAATTCGTCATACTGGTCAAAGCTAGTATAATGTAACGCAACTAAACCGAGGAACTAAAATTGTCCTTCATTCCAAATTAATAATGTTTATGTTGTGTTCGTACCAAAAGTGGAGGGTATTCTAAAAATGTTTACGTCCCAAGTAAGTATAATTACTAGTGCAAAGTATGTAGCCTATTATTATAAATTAATAAATACTTTTTATTAATTTAACTGACTTTAATTTGATGAGTCCGTTCAATACAGTGTTATTGTTATATTTCTCCCACACCTTTGGTTTCTAGCAGGCGAGGAGACTTTTCTCATGGACAGACATACAGCAGAAGAAAGGGAAGAGGAGGTATATCACTACGACCTGCTCTGTAAAAGTTACCTTCTAAAACACCATTTATTTTCAACGAGGTGTGAATGGCACAAAATTTAGAGTGGATGTAATCCTGTAAAAGCAGTAAGAGATCGAGAAGTACACAACATTTTTTCCCCTCTGATGAAAAGTAGAAACCTGAGTGGTGTGAGGACAAAATGCTTGAATATTCTTTTGTGTGTCATACAGTCACCAGCCAAGAACTGATGCTCTTCTTCACACTGACTGAGGTGGGGATTTCTGCACCTCTGTTGATCTTACTTGGATAACAGATCCTATCACTTAGGATCCAACTCAACTGATTATTTTCACTAGAAAACCATATGAGACCATTTTTCTAATCATGATTTCAGTCCTTTTTTCAGGAATTTTCATATCTACATCTGCGGTCATATTCAAATTGGACATCTGTTCATTACTTCAAACTTGGCTGTATGAAGGTTTTCATACTTCTACCCTAGTCCTTCCTCATTCTGCCTGTTTTGTGCCCAGTATCCAGAAATTCAGATCCCTCTTCCATGTCTCTTTTTCACTTTCTACGCGTGTTAATTTTAAAGAATGTTTTTTAAATATGGTTAAATGTGTTCCATGCACTGTGAGTGCTGCACTATTGTCTGTATTTTACAGAATAAATATTTAATAGACAGTGGAACTGGGTATGTGTAGAACATTGTAAAGCATGTCCTTTTAAATTCTGTGGAAATCTGATGTGTTTTATGTAGAATTCTGGGCTGCAGAGTTCTACCAAGCCTTCTTGTGTGTTTCTCTTGCCATAGCTTCCTGAATCCGATCCATTTCATCCAATAAAACTGACTCGTTCCTTTCTAGAAACTACTTTAATTGTCTTCATCCTCATTACAAATTATGTTTTAAAACAAAACTTGATCTTAATGGCATTACTTTAGATCAGTAGAGTGTATAAATTAGTAGAGCAAACAATAAACCTCAGAACACTCATGATGAATGATGTGCGCATTTATTGTTTACTGAAATCCCTTTTGACAATATAACTCATTGGGACTTTATCTAGCACTCTGTGTGCGTAACTACCGCAGAAGTTGGCGGCGGTTGGTGCCGGTGCTCAGATAAACGTGTCATTCTGTTTGATGCAGTAACAGTGCGTATGCTGAATGCAAAGTGCGACCCAGCGTGTTTGTCTCTTGCACTTCTCTGCACTGCTTGAGACCTTGACATAATGACAAACCTTACCTTATCTGTCAGGCATGGTGAATTTTTAAATAAGCTGAACAAAAGTGCGTTTCTCTCTCACACACAAGCTTTTGTAATGCCAACTCATTGCTGACAGGTGTTTTCTACAGTGTTGTTTTTGCAGCACCTGCACCCCCTCTCCTATTGGTCCTTACTACATATTTTATTTTTCTGTATATGTTTGTATATTTGTATTATTTTATTTTATTTTACAAACAAACTCTTTTGGGAACGGGAATCTTTAATTAAATTTTGTTAAATATCTGGGCAGTGAGTGAGTCAGATATTAAATCATTAACCACTCAAATGAGTGAGTCATTCATTCTGATTCAGATCAAAAGATTGCATTTGTTAGAATTTCTGGTCAATTTATAAAAAAAGACATAAGCACCATTTGTTTGTGAATCAGACGCTAGTGTTGTTTTTTTGCATGCATTCAGTGAGGAAAATGCAATAGTCATGTATTTATTGTGTTTGTTCCATTTTGTGACACACAGTCATTTCACATTGAGCCAGACAACAGACTCCACTCAAATTAAATTTTTGTTGTGCTGTAGATTCAGCAGCAGCACAGCATATTCGCTGAGTAACGGTACAAGGAATCATTGTTTAGACCAAGTTAGACATTTTCTTTGTAGATTTGTTGGTTAAATTGTTTTTAGTTAGTGTTTAAACCCACATAAAGTAGTCCTGTTTGACTTTTTCTTTTGAACCCAGTATCCATGTTCCTTGTTTGTGTTTGCAGTGTTTTAAATCTTCTCTGAGGCGCTTTCCTCAGGTTATCCAGCTTTTCCGCAGGTCACTTGGACCCATTTGCACTTGAGTATTTTGTTCTCCCTGCAGTTTTAGTTTGCACCTTTCTTTGTCCTTCACACACATTCTTTGTGCACGGCCTACATATTTCCATTCTAGTGTTGCGGCAAAAAAAATCCATTGTTGCGTGAATACACAAAAGAGTCATTTTGGTGTTTCGAAAAACCTTGTGTGTAGCCTAAATATTTAAATATTTCGGTCCTAGTGTTGCTCCACACAGAGTTCACTGAAAGTGACCTGATCCAATTGTTGCTTTCAACTCTATGCACAAAAGAATGTCAGTATTTTGTTTCTACATTTGACAGGTTTGCTTCAGCACAAGAGCTCTTTCTTCTCCTACACACCTGTGTTTTGAACTGCCCTCCATTCAAGAGAAAATAATGTAGGATTGGCCTTTCTGGATGCTTTGGAGGAAGAGGGAATTTACATGGGTTTTGTAAGAATTGCACGTCTCAGACACACTTGGGGTATAAAGTTAGAGTATTCATTAGTGCACTAATACTGCTAGGAGTGTTCTTAACCCACCCAACTAGCAGTTGTTGAGACTAAATCAATAATGGCTATGTCCACAGTCCACACTTACTCCTGAGTCTCATCGTGATGTAGGCTATATTTGCATATTTGTGTGAGCCACAGAGCAATGCATGTTTTATTGCTCAGTAATTGAGGATTGATGGCTATGCTTGTTTTGGATTTTAGAGGAATTCGATTGAATATTAAATGATACTCTATTAGTTGACTTTGCAAATTCACCTTGACGAGTCAGTACACATGAAAACCTCATACTGATTTACTTCAGGCACTTTCATGTTTTTTTTTTTTTAAAGACTTTTAGTCTGTATGAAGGTCATATTAATACAGTTCACAATGACTTAATTTTGTTTTGCTTTTCAAACGTCTTAAGTTCACCAAGACTGCATTAATTCGATCAGAAATAGTCCAAAACAGTAATAATATGAAATAATTATAAAATTATAAAAAATGAACTTTTCTATTATATTCAAAAAAAATTTGTAATGGCAAAGCTGAATTTTCAGCAGTTATTACTCCAGTCTTCAGTGTCACATGATCCTTCAGAAATAATTCTAATACGCTGATTTGGTGCACAAGACACATTTACTTTTAAGATCATCCGTTTAAATAGGTTATTCTGCTTAGTGACGTTTGTTGGGGATTTTCCCCAGTATCTTTTAAATATAAAGTGCAAAACATCATTTATTTGAATTAGAAATCTTTTGTAACATTGTTTTATTAATGTTTTTTGTTTCTAAATGATCTGAAAACAAACTTAGTGTGTAAAAATTCTTTATAAAATAATTTAAGTACTTTATCTCACATGTGACTTGTGAAGAAAATGAAAAGACAAGGTAAATATGTGAGCAGAATATTTGTGGTGTTTTCAAGCTGTAAATATTTGTCAAATTATGCTAAATGTACGAATGTGTATATTTAGGATACATGCTAGCTAGCTAAAAATAAATTAGCCTTGACTAGATTGACAGATTATTCGACATATTTAAAATGTAATTTCCATTACAGGGTGTTATTAAAAACACTGCATCATTTGAGATGTGATGGAAATGGTACCTGACTTGGTAACCAGTAATATATTACTTATATTAAACTCTTTTCAAACACACTTTACGACCTCAGGGCCAAAATCACCCATAGCTGAAAAACACCCATTTATCAAGCTGTCTTGGACATACTTGCTTTTCTCTTAAGACTCAGCACCACACAAAGGTCAGGCTTGCTACTCATTTTTAATTATGTCAGGTAATGTGATACTTTAGACTTATATAACACATATAAAGGTTTCCCCAGCCACGTAATCCTGATGCCCTTTTGTCTATCTTGAGAAATGTCACGTGTGTCATACTGGCCGTATCACAGTCCTCCGTTGTGACCGGTTGAGATGATTGCGTGATGGTTGACGTAATGAATCTGTCTTCTACTCTCTGCCAAGCTGCACAGTGACACGTTTCATGAAGTGTCCTTTTTTTAGTCCATACTCATAATATCAAGGATGGTAAAAAGACACTGTTTGGAATAGTGTGTTTGTTTAAATACTTGCATGAAAGTGGCAGTGCAGTACTGTATAGCAGACATTAGACGATCATGCTCTCCTCTTCTCATTAGGGAGCTAATGTTTACATCACCCCTCTTCTTGATCTTCATCTCTGCCTTTCTCGCGCTCTCGCTCTCCATTTTGCATCAAACCATCCATCTCTCGTCTGTCACACTGCACTTAGGGCAGCACTAACCAGCTCACCACACCTGTCAGTCACTATCAATCTGACAGGCCCAGGCTCCTCCCTCTATCAGAGTGAGTTATAGCTGAGGGGAGGGGCTAGAAATCTCATCAACAACCATAATGTGTTGTATAGTTGTGCTATATCTTCCTGTATGCAACAACTTAAGATGTAAAGCTCTTAAAAGCAATGTTTTAAATGTAGAAACACTGCATGATGTTGTGTGGGGGGAAAAAATAACTAGGGCTAAATAGCAAATTAATCCATGACTAATGTTGTTTGAGTTGTTTTTGAGCAATGACACTGCCCCCTAGTGTTCTAATGGCTGAGTGGGAATGCCTGCTTTTCAGTCTTTTGTATGAAATATTAAAAATATTCTCTCTTTTTGTCTCCCAGATGATTTTAACGGTGTATTTGAGTGATGGGGAGCAGGCGCTGACAGAGGTGCCCATCACTCCAGAGACGACGTGTCGTGATGTGGTGGAGTTCTGTAAGGAGCCAGGAGAAAGCGGCTGCCACCTGGCCGAGGTTTGGCATGGAAATGGTGAGTGTCCCCATTACAAAAATGCTTGTAACCCCATCCCTCTCGTCCTTATCTGTTTATAGCAAGTGAACACAGTAATTGTAGGTAATGACTTTTGCAGGATATGAATTAGTCTTTCATTGACTACAGTTCTTAATCTAAAAAGTGAAAAATATTGACAAGGTGAAAGCGCTCAGCTTTAATTGAAATCATTTGTACAGACTCCAATATCCTCTGATTTTCTCACCTTCCCACCCTGGCTGTTTCTTTCAGTAAAAAACATTCAGTGCTTTTATTCTTTCAAAGACACTCACGATCAGTATTTTTTAAAGAATCTGACTGCAAAGAAAAACATGCTCACTTAGTCCTTTCAGACATAACTGCTACTTCTGTTCTGACAAATGGGTCAATTTTTTCCCTTAATTTTTCCATTTCCCTTGATGATAGTGATTTGTACAAACAGCTGTGTGCCAGAAATGTTATCTTTGCTCAGGGAGCCTCCTTTCAAAAGGCCTTCCATCAGCACTGTGTCCTTTCATCTTGAAGTGCATCTGTCATTGAAATTCCGATGAGCCCAGTTATTTTACAGCAGGTGATGGATTGCACAAGATTCATCATTAGTGTCTGGTTACTAAGTGGATATTTTGCCTCACCAAATCTTTTATTGTGGTGCTCAGCAGTTCAGGCTTTGCTATGAGACTCTCAAAATAATTATTTTAGAATATCAGTAATTATTGATAATTAATATTTATTTAGAGTACTTAATTGATCATTAAAACATTCACAACTTCATTGAGCTTTTCATCCAAAAATCATAATTCAGTCATTAATTACTCACCCTCATGTCATTCCAAATCTGTTCAACTCAGTCCACACAACCAAAGCTTTGATGCTTCAAAAAGTTAATAAATAGATTGTAAAAATAATCCATATGGCAAACGGAAACTCAACCTCATTGGTTGTCACGGGTCAATCAAGTATGGCTGAGTTTCCATTTACCATATTTGATGTGCTCTATCTGTGAATAAAAGCCTAAATTAAATCTGTTTATCAATAAAGCAATCGTGTATCTTCAGAAAACTTTGATTTAACTGCTCTATTCATATGTATTACTTTTACAATGTCTTTATGAAATATTTTGATGCATCTAAGTTTTGGTTACATGGAGTAACCACCTTAGCAGCTATTTTGGAACAACCACCCACAACATCGTAGCATCATGGCTGTGACTTTTACACGAGTCGAAACCTAGTTATATAAAGTTCCTGTCCATATAGTCTGATTGTCAAACTTTTTTTTTTTTTTAACATTTAGCTGAAGCATCTGGCTCCAGGTTTTTTCGGTTAAATTTGACTGCTCTCACTTTCTTTGTTAATGTCCCTGAGCCTGTGTGCTTTTCTGATATTCTCCACTTTCATACGTTCTTCTATTTTTCTGTCGTTTTATCCCATTACTCTTTGAATGGTTGCCAGGCTTCCAGATGTCCCTCCACCTGTTAGCAATGTCCAAATTTTGTTTTTCCCCATCCATGTCTTTGTTGCCCACCCAGCCCCACCACATTCCTCTGGCTGGACGCCACGTTTGATTCAGTTTCATGTCGTCTTTGTTCTCTTGATCCCACTGTGTCTGTTCCTCTGTTCTTTCTCTTCAGGTGTGGTTTTAAGTGTGTAAAATTGGAATGAAATGCTTCTCAGCAGGAGAAGGATCTCTTTCCTGCTCTCTCTGTGAACACACTATCTCCTCACCTTTTTACAAACTTTTTTTCTGGAGGAACAAAAAATTATGTTTCTGACCTTTCTAAAATTAGAGTGGCTTGTTGTTTTATTGCCATGTCTTATGTTTTCCCCTCTCCAGAACGAGCCATACCCTTTGACCACATGATGTATGAGCACCTGCAGAAATGGGGCCCCAGAAAGCAGGAGGTGAAGTTCTACCTACGCCACGAAGACTCGCCCACTGAAAGCAGCGATCAGGGTGAGAACACTCCCACTTGACTGCCTGCAGGCCACGTCTCGCCCACTACCGCTCTCCTCTCATTGGCTGACAGTGGCTGAATGTTTTTCATTCCCTTTTCAGTGGCCTCCAACATGTGAAAGAAAGAGACAAGCACATCCTGGCTGAACAATGCAGGGTTCTGTTCCTGATTCAGTTCTGTTGTGCTTTTCACAAAACGAATGATCTCAAAGTAGCTTTGAATGTGTCAGTGCCTTCAAATTACAGTGAGCAAGGCATTGTCAATTGTAGGGCTGTGCAATTAATCGAAAAACCGTTTCGATTTCGATTTCAGCCTCCAACGATTATGAAAATACAATAGTCGAGATAAAACGATTATTGCTCCCCATTCCGCCCCCTTTCCAGCAGTGCGCTTTCGCTCCTCCATAAAAGCCCTATTTCACATGCAAATCAGTATAATCATATAACGTGCTTGATTTATTGAAGTGTATTAAACTTATTCATGTTTTTAAAAGTGCAAAAGAGAACTTGCGCTTCCACAGGAGGATTTCTGTGCCTGCGCTCAGAGACGGTACACAACACGGACATGTACAGTCATCTTTTAGCTCAAGGTGCGCACCTAAATGGTCAAATACACACAAAAATGTGTCAAAATGCGGCGCTTAGGGATTATTCACGTAAACCTTCGTCGGTCATGTAATAAATGAACATAAACAGTTGAGAATGAAAATACGTGTGTAGCGGTAAATTGGATCCGTGCGGCTCTTAAAGTGACAGTGGGCTAAAATATTCCTGCTGCCGACTGTGTGCTTAATATTAATCAAACAACAAAAGACAAATTTAAAACCACACACTGCTCTTGAGTGAAGGAATTTTGAAGCTTTAATAAGAAACAAAGAAAGTTTAATTCTTACTCAGACTATGCCGTTTCTTTTTACATTTGATTATTCATTTCTGTTAACTGAATACTTAAAACTTGCATAAAAAAACCTTAAAGCACAGTTTGTTTCATTTGTATTTTTTTATTCTATTGCATTTGTCCTTTGCTTTTTTATTACTGACAGTTTAATTATTTTCAATAATATTGAGGACTTTTTGTTTGTTTGTTACTAATATCAGTTACCCTAATACTCTGCTGTGATATTGAGAATTGAGAAATTTCTCTGGTCTATAAAATGTAGATGTCATATCAACATATCAATATTTAATATATATCACTATCCTTAAATAAATCACTCATATAAAGATTTGGCCATATAGCCCACTTATAATCGTGTTAAATAATCGTGATTACAATATTGACCAAAATAATCGTGATTAGGATTTTTGCCATAATCGAGCAGCCCTAGTCAATTGGGAAAAGAGTACCACAGTAAAATCATATCAGATACCATATTTAAGTGATATAGCTGAAATGAACTCAAAGCATATTTCAAACTGAGAATGTAAGTTGAGTAAGGCTACAAAAATGCACAACTTTGGCAGCACTGCTGTGGTGATTAAGTAATATGTTACTGGTTATATAATCAAACACCTTGCCTCGCCTCTGTCCACACTTGCCTTTACTGGACAGGTACAAACACACATTCAGACAAGCGCACAATACATACAGCTTATGTGTAACTAATTACTTTCGAATTGAGACTTATAAAATAATGAAACTTGCAAAATGAAATTTAGAAAATGTTAATTGCGCAATATTTCAGGCTCATTTTTTATCATCTGTGAATTCGTTTGATTAATTGGATAAAAATGACCAAAGGTAGATAGATGAATACAGGTTATACTATTGTTCATTGTTTAAAATATAAATAAATGAATACATTTAAAATATAGTTACATTTTATATTAAAATAAAAGTTTATTCACTGTTTTAAAGCAGAAGGACTGATTAAATCACTAAATGATAAATGTTAATTAAAAAAAAGCACAAACTAAGTGTTAACTAGTAAAAAAAATATTTTTGGAAAAGCTGTTTTGTTGCAATATATGCTAGACAAATAAAACTGACTGACGTCACATTATTGTACAGTTAGCAGGATTTTTGACCAATGAGATTTCACCATGGGCGGGTTTCTTGCATCCCCACTGAACACTGTAATGCTGCTATATGTACGTGATCCGTTTTAGTAATGATTTCTCCCTTTCTTTATCCCATCATTTGTTTGTTTTCACTCTTTCTGTTCACATCCCAGTGAGGTTTTTCCTATCATTGTAGGCAGGATTAGTTTGTAGTGAGTGTCCGCACAGTTTAAGGCATAAACCTGAAACCCCTGTTTGTGGGAGGGGAAAAAGTGGCAGTAATCCACTAAAAGCACAAGCTCCTTTCCCAGTGTCACATGGCAATAACAAACGGGCTTTTAAACTTTTCCTCCAGTCTTGTGATGATTCTGCCTCCGTTCAGCCAACGTTCATGATTATAGTTCACAACTGAAAGTGCTTTTTGTTGATAGACTCATTGTATTTTTTTCTCTGCTCTTAGGGAGCCAGCAGTCTCAGGAGCAGCCCAGCAGGAGAGGAGGAAGCAGCTCAGACATGCACAACGAGAACGGGGTTAGTTCATATCACATCCTCATCAAAATGTGGGCCTTCTTTTCTAATCTTAGCATTGTGGTTATTCCAAATGCATCCTAGGGGGTTGAATTCCACATGCTTATATTATCTTATGCTTTTCTGCTTACTGTAATGCAAAATAGCAGCTGCAAAGTTCTGGCTGAAATTGACACTCTTCAGTACCGAAGCGTTTCGATCATGTCATGTTATTCAGTTCTTCTCTCTTAACCTGAGCCAAACGCAGCCAGACCTGTCACGTCCCAGAATCACTCACCATTTTCTTTCATATAAGCATTTGTCACATCACTCATTCTTTTTGTGATCGGCTTCCTGCAAAGAGTGGTCCACTGCGCTCGTCTCCTCCAACCATTTGGCCCAGATTCCAGCAGGGGAAAAGCCAGGCTCCAGAAAGCGGAACTAATTCCACCTTTAGGGAGAAAGATGACTGTAGACCACCAGTGTATGGAACAAGAAGACACATGCATTTATGAGGGATAAATGCTTTTTTTTCTTTTGTACAGCCGTCTTAGTCTTCAGAGATGGAGTGAAGGCACAGGTAGTTGGTCGGTGTGGGAGCTGATTAGTGATGCTGTTGCCACCCAGGCATGAAGTCTCTTCAGTCTCACAGTGCTTAGCACACACTTATTTCTGACAGGTGCTGCCTTCCTGTAGGGACTGTTATGGTACTACTGTCAGGTACTACATACTACTGTCAAGTAGTCATATGGCTCTCATTTTTACTCTTTGTTTGGGAATCAAGATGGGTTTACTTATATAGCCGTGGCATTTGGCTAGTTTGGCCAATGATCCTGAACGTTCTTGATATAATTTGATTAAATGGTTTAGTTTGACAACTGAGGATTAATTTGCCATCTGTACTGAAGAAACAGAGGGTGAGACAGAATGATAATTGCTCTGCCATTATAATAGTTAACCTGAAAGAGATAGCTGATTGTAAAAGATAATGATTAAGAAGCTACGAATGCTTGCGTCACATTATCATTTCTGTTCTGAGATATTTTGGAGTGTAACAACATATAATATAATATAATATAATATAATATAATATAATATACCGTTTTACTGTTGCTGGACGAGATTTTGCCTTAGCTAACGTCAAATAATTCTCCTTGAATGTGACTACGTGTTGTTGTCCACTCTCGGACAGGACCAGCTTTTGGACTGATTCTGAGCCTCAGAGTACAGCTAAGACAGACTCCTAGATTTTGATAACAATGTAGATTTTACTAAACCTGTTGATGCCTCAAAAATTTGAATTAGGTTACAAGATCATCATGCAGAGTCTTAGGTTTAATCTTTCTAATGTTTAAGTAGCCTACACAAACATTTCATACATTAGACAATCATTTCACAGTCCGTATTAATAAGTGGAACTCAGAATAACGATCTAAGAGAGTTTTAGATTAGCCTCTGTTTAAAAAAATAGAGTAGATTATTGCGCTTAATTTGCAGACCATTTTATTGTGTATAGCGAATTATCATAGAAGGAAATAGAAAAGAAAAAAAATGATGAAAATAGTTTAATGCAATATAGGTTATAGTCAGCTATTTACGCTCGTTTCAATAATAAAGATTAATGTCCATTCATTTTCATCCATTCTCGATCTGAGAACACAGAGAAACAGATCAAGCGAGAGCGCACATTGAGGTGCCATCTAATACAAAAATACCTCCGTTAAATGATCTGTTGGGAATAATCTAACTGAGGCATAAAATACAAGAAAGGTGGTCAAATTTAACTAAGTAGGGCGCACTGCTACGATTCAAAAGTAAGTTTCATCCACACTTACATTGCGGCAGGGACAATCTCAGCAGTCACTTAATTCTCTGTCCATTAAGTAACCGTCTCCTGTGGCTTTGGCTTAATTCGGTCCAGTTTAGCTCGTGGTTGAAGTTGACTGGCACATTTGGCCAGTCAACTACGTGTATATACGCGCGGGGACACACAGGTATGTCCCGACATGTTCGCGTTGCTGTGACTGAAATCCGCTGCAGCCGAAGAAGCGGAGATGCTCGAGCTCCCACGGCCACGGTCAAAGTCCATTTCATTGAGAAATACTCTTGAATAGAAATTGTGATTCCAAAGGATTTCTCACAAAGGACTGAATATGAATCTCAAATAAAACATTTTGTTTGGATAGCTTGTTTATTTATACTAATATGGCGGAGTCTTGTTCCTCCACCACAAGCAGTCGCAATATAAATGTAACGTGTAGCTATAAAACCGTAGAATTGATTAAAAAAAAGATATTGTTTCCTCGAATAGGCTATGTTCAAGAGCTTTTCCTCGTTTTAATTACGAATTTCATGGTTAACTCGCTGCAGCAACCTCTTAAGGACACAAGGGGGCAATAATGCATTTACGTATTGACCTCCGAAGTTCACTCAAACCTTACATAACTTAATAAGACTGAAATAGCACAATTCATTTAATATTCAATTCATTTTCATATTCATTTGTAGATCATAACATTACGCCTACATTATACTGCATTCCATTATTAGACTGCATTACCCTAAGTTGAGCGCTGCAGCTCAGTGATCAGTTTTAGCCTACCAGATCAGGCCATGTTTGCTATGCCTTATTTGACCCGACTGAGAATACAAGGTATCAATTTTATTTACAATTATCAAACACATAAACTATTATGAAATTGTTAAGTGCAATTGCTAAGTGAAACGTTTTTGTTTAAGTGACTGTGGTGTGTTGATGAAAAGATCTGCAGAGACTGTTGTGTGTTCGTGTGTGTGTGTGTGTGTGTGTGTGTGTGTTTATGAGAGAGAGAGAGAGAGTAAAATTCTTTAAAACCTCATAACACGTTCTGTTGTGTTGTTATTCTCCCATTACGCCTTATTATTTTGTGGATTACACCCGTTTCATGACAACCGCATTTAAGAGGATCATCCCTGTGGTTTTACAGCATGGCTGTTTTCTCTGTTCTGACTTCTCTGTCTCTCTGAAGATGTTTCTCTCTCTCTCTCTCTCTCTCTCTCTCACACTCTCTCTCACACACACACACACACACACACACACACACACACACACACACACACACACACACACACACACACACACACACACACACACACACACACACACACACACACACACACACACACACACACACACACACACACACACACACACACACACACACACACACACACACACACACACACACACACACACACACACATACACACACAACCAGGCCCAGCGTTCACAGTATAAATCCCTGAATGTGTGGCCAGCCTGTAAAAAGGAAAAATTTTCTCCTTATGAAATAGTGGGTGGCCCCCTTTCTCTCATTTCCTCTAGCTGTCACTCCGTCTGTTTTCTTTAGCGAGAGTCTCCTTTCTAACCGCGTGCAGTGTCAGAGGGTCACTGTGGCCCTGTCTGCAGTGGAGCGTGGCGGTGCATGCTGGGACCTTCAGTCCTCTTTGTCATTCCCCTCTACTCTTTCATTTTGTCTCCTCTTTCATCCCATCCCTCCATCCCTGCACACTTTGTTCATCTACATGAGGATGCCTCTGCTCTCAATGCATAAAGAGACCGTCCTACTCAAGATCTCTTTTCAATAATACATTTTTGAACATTCACAGGCTCCTAATGCTTTGCTATGGTTAAATCAGCTGTTTTAAATCTGAATCTGTGTATGGTCCATTGTACTTGGAAAGTAATAAGAGCTGTCAGTCTTTCTCTTCTGTTGAGTCTTTGTGATTAAGTGGGTAATAGGCTGCTCTATGGTATGTAATAGAGCTAGAGCCACTGCTTATGTAGGAAGACTATGTCTGTCCATCACGCATACAGAGTTATGAGCTCCAGAACACTGAACTGTGTGGGCAGGTCATGTTTTATAAAGTTGAAGCTGTTCCTGTGTGTGGGCAGATACTCTCTCCAGGGTGTTGCAAATCAGCTCATGGGGAAATATGAATAATTAATCGTAACTAGTTATTAATCTAATGAATAACTGATTTGTTAAATCAAATGAAAAATTGTGTGTTTGATTGGTCCAGACGCTACAAGGGCTTTACATGTTCCAGGATTTGCTGTTTCTTCAATCATCTTCATGCTTTTCGTCATGAATTTTAAGTATTTAAAATGTCTCTTGATCTTTCATTCTTTTAGTTTCTACCTTATTTTTTCCACTGAAACAATTATGCATTAAGGTGTGAACTTGAATGCAACTTTATGATTTCAGGTTTATTATGGATTGCCTATAATGATATATAATGTTTGTAAAATGGTACAGCTTTTTAAATATCTGAAAGTAAAAAGCTGAAGAATTCCAAAGGAACTCCGTTATTTTTACAGGAAAATACAACAAAGTATATAGTTTACATGTAGTGTATCAATTCTGCATGTTATGTAAGTCTCGCTCTCGCTCTTTGCGCGTGTGAGAGAAAGCGATACTGAAACGGATGCTGGACACGGGGCAGAACTGCATTTAAATGGACTGTTGTTATTATCAGTCTTTGAGACTTGAGCATCCATTTCGTTTAGCCAGTCAACAAATGATATACAGTATCTCACAAAAGTGAGTACACCCCTCACATTTCAGCAACCATTTTATTATATGTTGTCAAGGGACAATACTATAGAAATGAAAATTGGATATACTTTAGACTAGTCAATGTGCAGTTTGTATAGCAGTACAGAATTACTGTCCTCTAAAAATAACTCAACATACAGCCATTGTTGTCTAAATAACTGACAACAAAAGTGAGTACAACCTAAGTGAATATGTCAAAACTGTGTCCAAAGTGTCAATATTTTGTGTGAGCACCATTGTTATCTAGCACTGCCTTAATCCTCCTGGGCATGGAATTCACCAGAGCTGCACAGGTTGTTGCTGGGATCCTTTTCCACTCCTCCATAATGACATCACGGAGTTGCTGGATGTTGGACACGTGGCACTTCTCCACCTTCCGCTTGAGGATGCCCCACAGTTGCTCAATAGGGTTCAGGTCTGGAGACATACTTGGCTACTCCATCACCTTCACCTTCAGCTTTCTCAGCAAGGCAGTTGTCATCTTGGCGGTGTGTTTGGGGTCGTTATCATGTTGGAAAACTGCCGTTCGGCCCAGTTTCTGAAGGGAGGGCATCATGTTCTGCTTCAGAATGTCACCGTACATGCTGGAATCCAAAGCCAGCTTTAGAAGAGGCTTCCTTCTGGGACGACGGCCATGCAAACCGACTGGTTGCAGTGTGTGGTGTATGGTTTGAGCACTGACAAGCTGACCTCCCGCTTCTGCAACCTCTAAAGCAATGCTGGCGTAGCACTCATGCGTCTGTTTTTTGAAGCCAGCTTCTGTACCTGAAGCACAGCACGAGGACTCAACTTCTTTGATCGACCCTTGCGAGACCTGTTCTGAGTGGAACTTGTCTTAGAAAACCTCTGTATGACCCTGGCCACTGTACTGCAACTCAGTTTAAGGGTGTTACAGATCTTCTTATAGCCTAGGCCATCTTTATGGAGAGCAACAATTCTAATTCTCAAATCCACAGAGAGTTCTTTGCTATGAGGTGCCATGTTGAACATCCAGTGGTCAGTATGAGAGAATTGTACTCAAAGCACCAAATTTTAACTGCTCTAATACAAGATATACAAACTGGAAGATGATCCCAGCAACAACCTGTGCAGCTCTGGTGAATTCCATGCCCAGGAGGATTAAGGCAGTGCTAGATAACAATGGTGCTCACACAAAATATTGACACTTTGGACACAGTTTTGACATATTCACTTAGGGTGTACTCACTTTTGTTGCCAGCTATTTTGACAATAATGGCTGTATGTTGAGTTATTTTCAGAGGACGGTAAATCTGTACTGCTATACAAGCAGCACATTGACTACTCTAAAATATATCCAAGTTTCATTTCTATAATTGTCCCTTGAGAAGATATACTAAAATGGTTGCTGAAAAGTGAGGCGTGTACTCACTTTTGTGAGATACTGTATATATATTGTAACGGGTGAAGAATCACACGACAAGTAATCTCAATCAATACCCCGGAGGGTGGATTTATTGGGGGGATGGGTGATAGTGAGAAAGGTCCAGGTAGGTGCTCCGGTGCCGTGAGTGCTCTCTTCCGTCTTCCCAGTGCAGAGGGTCCGTGCAGTGCTCCTGTGGGGCTGGTCGGTCACACGCTGCTGTCTGTGGGAGAAATGAGAGGGCGAGTTAGTGCTCAGTCTCATGGAGGAATCTCCTAGATGGCAGGGCTTGCGTGGCTTATGTAGCCGCCACCTGATGAGGTGCAGCTGTGACCGATCAGCCTGTGATGATGATGGCCAGGTGCTCCTCGCTTGTTTCCAGGGCGACGCTGATGAAGCTTCGGGACCCTCGCCAGTGGCCACTAGGGGTAGAGAAAGCAGTCTTAGGTTTGGCATTCTCAGAGAGGGGTATCTGCCAGTAGCCTTTGTTGAGGTCCAACGTAGAGATATACCGGGCCCTTCCCAGCCGT
>NW_015544225.1:2773-3481 GCF_001515605.1 Sinocyclocheilus anshuiensis | reverse complement strand
CAAACAAAACTAAGAAGAACTGACCGACCAGGTGCTGCAGCTCCCTCTTCTGGGCAGCCGAGAGGTGTGGGTTGACGTCAACAACCACGGGATCAGAGATGGCGAGGGCCGCGAGCTTGTCTCTAGTCCCCATCCACTTCTTCAGGAGGTTAATGTGGTAGAGCTGCTCGGCTCTCCTCCTTCCTGGCTGACGCACCCGGTACGTCACCGGCCCAATCTTCTCCAGCACCGTATAGGGACCCTGCCAGGTGACCAGGAATTTGCAGGCCGCGTTGGGACTAGGACCTTGACTCGGTCTCCGGGCTGGAACTCCTGTGGTTGGCTGCCCGGTTATAGTGGCGCTGTTGCGCCTGCTGTGCCTTTGTCAGGTGTTCCCGGACTAATGGCATGACCCGGTCGATCCTTTCCCTCATCTGTTTGACATGCTCGATGACAGAGCGATGGGCTGCCGGCTGTTGCTCCCAGGCTTCCTTCGCCACATCCAGGAGGCCGCGGGGTTGCCGGCCAAAGAGGAGCTCAAAGGGGGTGAAGCCAGTTGAGGCCTGCGGGACTTCGCGGATCCCGAAAAGGACATAGGGGAGCATCAGGTCCCAGTCGCGTTTATCCTCCGCGACCACCCGTCTCAACATCTGCTTGAGCGTTTGATTGAAGCGTTCGACCAGTCCGTCGGTCTGGGGATGGTAGACCGTGGTCCTCAACTGCTTCACC
>NW_015544225.1:0-310 GCF_001515605.1 Sinocyclocheilus anshuiensis | reverse complement strand
TTGGCTCACATTTAACAAAAACCCACCAATTCACTATCTCAACAAATTAGAATATGGTGACATGCCAATCAGTTAATCAACTCAAAACACCTGCAAAGGTTTCCTGAGCCTTCAAAATGGTCTCTCAGTTTGGTTCACTAGGCTACACAATCATGGGGAAGACTGTTGATCTGACAGTTGTCCAGAAGACAATAATTGACACCCTTCACAAGGAGGGTAAGCCACAAACATTAATTGCCAAAGAAGCAAGTGTGCTGTATCCAACCATGTTAACAGAGAGTTGAGTGGAAGGAAAAAGTGTGGAAGAAAA
>NW_015544224.1:428-561 GCF_001515605.1 Sinocyclocheilus anshuiensis | reverse complement strand
TAGTAAAATAATAATTTTTGGCCATCTTGAATCAGGCATGTATTTGTTTTTTTCAGTTTTTTTTTTACTGTACAATTAAAAGCAGCCTTGCTGAGAAGAGACTTCTTTTAAAACATTAGAAAATATTACAGAT
>NW_015544224.1:0-176 GCF_001515605.1 Sinocyclocheilus anshuiensis | reverse complement strand
CAATGCTTCTTTTTGTTGACAACAGCAGATTTATAAATGAGTCTCATTACGAATACGTTGTACGTATCGCATTGTCACATGCCTTGTAAAAATTCATAAAAATGTGACTGAGCAACTGACAGTCACTGTATCAACTGTATCAGCGCAGATTTTCCTCGCGCTTTGGACTTTGAACC
>NW_015544223.1:1224809-1225587 GCF_001515605.1 Sinocyclocheilus anshuiensis | reverse complement strand
AAGCTCCCGTATCGGTTCTGTTTTCAGTACTGGAGAATAAAAGATGCGTTAGATGTTTTTGTTAGTACGTGAACGTTATCTTACACATTTTATCTCCCCAACAGATTAATTTGAAATAAGTTTATGATGCATGTTCGCTATTCCCAATTCAGAAGAGCGCACACACAGCCTGTGTCTGTGAATGCTTCTCAGAGCGCACACACAGCCTGTGTCTGTGAATGCTTCTCATACTCGCTCCTCTCTGCCCCACGACGCGCGAATCCCGCGTCACGGACGAGCCGTTCATGCTTGCCGCAATCACGCAGCCTGTCTCGTAATGCTCGTTTATACTCGCACCCGGCTCCGCAAGTCTCCGCGAACGTATCTGGCAGTATGGATGAGGCTTGACACACGCGCGCAACCTGTGTCGACTCGCGCCCTAGCTCCGCGTTTAAAACGAATGTAAATTCAGTCTAACTGCTTGCTAATTTCACTTGGATGAAACATTCAGCACATTTTCCACTTGCTCTTAAAATTGTGGTGAAAGAAATCTCAAGTGCATCATTATATTGGATCCGTGCATTCTGTCTTAAAGGGACAGCAGCCTATAAATACCAGCTGATCCATAAGCGCCACCTGCGGTCAGAGAGTGACATTTGCATCTCATTCTCAAAGCTAAAATCAAACTATTCTGTTTTGCGTCAAATTTCGAAATTATACAATCTAATTGCAATCTATATTTATAAATAAATATATCTATATTTATTTATCTATATTTATCTTCTTTTTTTATAAAAAA
>NW_015544223.1:1224272-1224506 GCF_001515605.1 Sinocyclocheilus anshuiensis | reverse complement strand
TACTCAAGTTGTTTTAAACCTGAATTAGTTTATTTCGTCTGTTGAACATAAAAGTTATTTTTGAAGAATGTGGGTAACTAAGCAGTTGCTGGTCCACAGTGACTTCCATGGTATTTTGTTCCTACTGTAAAAGTCAGTGTGGACCAGCTACTGTTTGGTTACTCACATTCTTCAAAATATCTTCTTTTGTGTTCAGCACAAGAAAGAAATTAATACAGGTTTGGGACAAAATGT
>NW_015544223.1:1214861-1224018 GCF_001515605.1 Sinocyclocheilus anshuiensis | reverse complement strand
CATTCAAGAAATTGAATGAACAAATATAAAAATAATACTCTATATACACTTCACTGTATAAATTGTACATTGATTCTTATTAAAGCAACTGTATTAAAGTTCTTCAGTCAAGAGTGTTTTTTCTCTTTGTGTTTGGTTGTTTTATTAACATTAAAAGGATAGTTCGAAATGAAAATTTGTGAAACTAAAGAAAATAGTCCCAAAAATGAAAATTCATCATTTACTCTCACTCAAGTTGTTTTAAACCTCAATGAGTTTCTTTCTTCTGTCGAACATAAAAGTTAGTTTCGAGAATGTGGTTAACCAAATAGTTGCTGGTCCCTAGTGACTTCCATAGTATTTTTTTCTACTGTCAGAGTCAATCGTCTTTTGTGTTCAGCACAAGAAAGAGCGAGTAAATAATGAAGGAATTGTAATTTTTGGGTGATCTATCCATTTAGGGACAAGCGCCTGCCATTAGGATGTTTACTACAATTAGTCTGCTGTCACTTTAAGATCTGCATGTATCTAATATACAGGTGCACATTTGGGGGTTTTTTCTCAACTGTTTACTTTCACTTTAGACATAACCAACTGTGTTTATATGTAAACCTTGTGTGTTTTTGACAGTATTAGACGCGAAATCAATCAGACGCAAAAGACAACTTAGTCTAGTAATCAGGCGCTTTTTGACAGGCTCAGTGTGAGCGCGCTTCATTAATGCGCGCTCAGAAAAAGCACATGCGGAACAGCACGTGAATTAAATGTTTAACAGTTGTAAATTTATTCATCGCACAGACCATTTTTTTCGTAGCACATGCAACATATATGTCGCACTGTACAGCCCAGTAATGTATGGAAGTCTATTTCTGCCACAGAGTGGGGGGAAAAAATAAAAAAAATAAAATTACACAGAAAAGTAGAAGAAAGATTAAAGGGATATTTCACCCAAAAATGAGAATTCTTTCATTAATTACTCACCCTCATGTCGTTCCAAACCCATAAGTCTCATTGTTAATTAGAGAGAAGGAACTGCAAGCACACACAAAAAAAGGCAAACAGCTACCCCATGTGGTAAGGAAGAATTATAATTCAATTAATATAATCTTCCAGTTTGACACCTTAACTACGATTAAAACTAAGGAAGTTGCAACCTGCAATTGCAATTTTAACTTCTTACATTTTCATTTATAGCTCAAAATACTACAAATATACCTGGCATCCTATGATCTAAAAAACGTGCCAACAGCAATAGTGCCATAAATAGATTTACACTGTCAAAGGCTGGATGATATTTAAAGATATCAAGAGTGTTAAAATGATCAGTTACTAGCTCCAGGCAATTGTAATTCTTATAATCTCAAATATGTGCACAGATCAAATATCACAGCTGTATAACTTTTAGTATAACTTAATTCTTACCAACAGTACCAAATCTTGTAGCTGCCAGGGATAATGTTTTTAAAGGGATAGTTCACCCAAAAATGAAAATTGTCATTAATTACTCACCCTTATGTCGTTCCAAACCCGTAAGACCTTCATTCATCTTCAGAACACAAAGATATTTTTTATTAAATCAAGAGTTTTCTGACCCTGCATAGACAGCAATGTAACTACCACGTTCAAGGCCCAGAAAGATAGTAAGGACATCGTTAAAATAGTCATGTGACATCAGTGGTTCATCCTTAATTTCATGAAGCTACGAGAATACTTTTTGTGCACAAAGAAAAGAAAAATAACAATTCAACAATTTCTTCTCTTCCGTGTCAGTCAACGCATGTTCACGAGAGTACCACGACGCATGCGTGTGCAATTTACTATTATAGTTATTAATGTTTTGAATAGGTTTTTGCTTTATATTTTCAGGTTTCATTTAAATTTGTTATAGTTTTATATTTTTGTGTGTTTTTTTGTCATTTATATGGCAACTAGCTGAAATAAATAAGTCTGAAGCTTTTAATTATTTTATTTCAGTTTTTTTATTTTCCCCAAGTAATGAAAATTGATGCTATGAATTTTTAATTACTGATTTTTTTTTTAAATGGTTTTAGTTTTAATTTATTTTTAGTTAATGGTAATAACCCTGATATTAGGCTGTAACCCTATTTTAGTCAAATTCTAAGGCGGCATTGCATGTGTGAAAATTTGGATGGAGTAACGACGGAAATGACAATTTTAAATATATTTATATTTAATTCATTACTGAAAGCCTTTGTGAAATTATAACTATATAAAAATGTTATAAAATATCATTTAAATGGCTATTTCACTAGCTATTTCTGTGCTCTGCATTTTAGAATTGTACATTTTTATGTATTTTTATTTTGTGGGTTATTTTTAACATATTTTGTGGTTTATTGTTATTGTCAATTATGTCTACCTTGGGGAGTTGCTGCCCTTTTTCGTCGACATCAGTGCGGCTCACTAGGCGCTGGAACTGATCTAGTATGTTCACAGCTGTTCGGTGTGTTTATGGGAATGTCGTAGACTCTTCAAAAGAAAACCCTGCACTCAAACAGTGTGTCCATCTTTCTCTAGGTGGAGTCGACCCAGAGCATGATTCGCATACTTGGTCTCTCAGCAACTCTGCCAAATTACTTGGATGTGGTGTCTTTTCTGCATGTGAACCCATGCATTGGATTGTTCTACTTTGACGGTCGTTTTCGTCCTGTTCCACTTGGCCAGAGCTTTGTTGGCATCAAGACTACAAATAAGGTACCCAGCAGCCAAGAAATCTCAAGCTATGCCAAATACAATTAGTTTTTCAGTCATCTTTTAGTCAGAAATATGAAATGTCATTGTAATTGTTATATTCTCGTCACAGGTCCAGCAGCTGCATGACATGGAGGAGCTACGAGAATACTTTTTGTGCACAAAGAAAAGAAAAATAACAATTCAACAATTTCTTCTCTTCCGTGTCAGTCAACGCATGTTCACGAGAGTACCACGACGCATGCGTGTGCATTCCTCTGCTTGTAAACAAGGTGCAGCGCATCTGGGTTCTGAGTCAGAATGCCGGCTCCTGCGTCAGCAGCATCATCACACACATGCATCGTGGTACTCTCATGAATGGCGGCAGAGACTGACCGGAAGAGAAGAAATTGTTGAATAAAGTTGTTGTTTTTGTTTTCTTTGTGCACAAAAAGTAATCTCGTAGCTTCATAAAAACTATTTTGCTTTTATTTAATGTGAATTATTCCTGTCATGGTAAAGTTTAATTTTCAGCAGCCATGTCTCCAGACTTCAGTGTCACATGATCCTGTAGAAATCCTTGTAATATGATGATTTGCCGATTATCAATGTTGCGCTACTGAATATTTTTCTTGAAGCTGATTAAAAAAAAATAATAAATACAAATATAACAATAATAATAAACTTATAGTGTATGTTTTGTTATTTGTAAACCCGAGATGTTTTTTTTTTTTTTTAAACCATGGTTTTTACCATTTGTCTTGTAGCATGGCTGTAAATAAAAATTTAAAAAACAATAATAATAACACATTTATAGCGTATGTGTTATTATTTGTTGACCCGAGATTTTTATTTTTTTTTTAAACACGTTTTTTCCATTAGTTTTGTAGCATGGCTTTAAAAATAAATAAATTAATTAAATAATAATAATAATAATAACAACACGGTTATAGCGTATGTTTTACTATTTGTGGACCCGAAATTATATATATTTTTTTTTAAACCATGTTTTTACCGTTTGTTTTGTAGCATGGCTGTGCCATGGTTTGTTGTACACATACCATGGTAGTTTTTGATTTCTGAAGACATCTTTTCACAGCTGAGTACACAAAGGTCTGCTCTCTTTCTGCTCAGAAAGACTTATTGCTGCTTAAAAGCCAGAATAAATCATGCCTGTAGTGTAAATTTGGCGTTATGGCACCATTTAAATACCATTAAAATTCATGCAGTACCATAATGTGTATCAACAGTCTAACGATCACTGTCCAGTGCACCATTGCAACAGTGTCTTTAGTGATTCTTTTTATAGTGTTGTGTGTTTGAAATATGTGCCCAGTGTTTTTTGCCTCAGTTCTGCTTTAGTTGAACCCTAACACAACAGAAGAATGTGTGTATGACACGAGAGATCAGTTCTCCATAGCTGCGGCTCATGAGTGCATCAAACGGCCGCTCTAGCAGAGGTGACCTGAGCTCTCACTGAGCCTGAGAGAAGGATTCTCTATGAGTCTTTTCATGATTCTTTGTAGCCGCAAATAGGGACTAGCTGTGTGATATCTAGATTACATGGACAGACAGCTACTGCATCATATTAAAGGCCTTACCAATCTTAGCTGTCAGCCGCACCGCAGGAGGAGCACAGATAGCACAGCTGCCTCTCTCTCTCTGTCTCAGATGCTCTGACTGTCATTAGTTTTGAGTTGTTTATTTTTCAAAACTTTAATTCTGGCTGCACAATAGCACATCTGGTAGTGTGACGGTTGTCAGATACTGTCATCTGCACTTCATTATATAAT
Source organism: Sinocyclocheilus anshuiensis (assembly GCF_001515605.1). Classification (NCBI taxonomy): domain Eukaryota; kingdom Metazoa; phylum Chordata; class Actinopteri; order Cypriniformes; family Cyprinidae; genus Sinocyclocheilus; species Sinocyclocheilus anshuiensis. The sequence goes on along the minus strand of NW_015544223.1, from coordinate 1,219,555 downwards.
TGCAGCATTGCATATAAATATGCACATATTTTACCTGTAAAAATAGTTGTTCTGAAACTCAAAACCAGCTGCCTTACTATATAGCAATTTTTGGCATCATAGCCCTAACAATGTTTTTTTTTTAATATCAAGACTACAAATAAGGTACCCAGCAGCCAAGAAATCTCAAGCTATGCCAAATACAATTAGTTTTTCAGTCATCTTTTAGTCAGAAATATGAAATGTCATTGTAATTGTTATATTCTCGTCACAGGTCCAGCAGCTGCATGACATGGAGGAGGTTTGTTATGAGAAGGTCCTGAAGCAGATCAGAGGGGGTCACCAGGTAATGTCAGTGTGTGCTGAAGACCTTTTTGTCATTTAGCAGACTGTATATACAAAATTATGACTGAAGTGTTGGGTTTTGTGAGGTGTCAAGGACTCAAAGGAGGTTAGATTGTGATCTCACTCAGTCCCGTTCCCATGTCACCCTGAATCAGATCTAAACTTGTCTGCCTTCAAACAAAAGATTCTGGGAGCTAAGAATGAGCAAGACCAATACAATCCTTAACCCAGTGGTAGTGCCCTCTTTTATAGTTGTGATGAAATGGAAGTAGCAACAGATCTTTTACGCTCAGTCTGTTTCTAAATGTAGGGTGGGGTTTTATCCATCAGTTGTTGATTGGATTTTAAGATGTGGGCGTTGCATTTAAAATTGAAGGCAGATGAACATGAGTTTGCAGGGAAGAAATAAATGATTGGAGAAGTCCTGCATAAGTCACCTGAGAGAGGTCTGTCGTTTTACTGGAAGATGAAATGACAAATATTAAATAATATTTTGATTAAAAATTACAAGGTCAAAAAAACAAGCAGCATGTACAAAACATTCACAATAAGATCAGTAACATGCATTTAGAAAATAGATGCTGTTTCGGCTCAGTTTCACCAATGACAGTAATTCCAAACAAAGCCACAGCAGAACTTTGTGCCTTTCCGTGCAACACAGAGCCATGTTTATTACTGAGTGAATCTACATTTTTGAACGAATCGAGTGAGCGAATGATTCAGTGACTCATTCATAAAGATAGTCATTTGCTTTGTTTCTGAATGAATCAGCCATTTGAACGAATCGATTGAATGAATGACTGAATGATTCACTCATTAAGACTTGTTGCCACCTCCTGAGAGATTATAGCCTTAAAGGGGATTCCCATTTTCCACTAGTTGGTATGATTCTTTAGGGTCTTTATGAAATGTCTGTAACATACTTTAGTTAACCCTCTAAGCGCCAAAGTCGCAAAATTGCGACAAGACGTCATACTTAATAAAATAGGCTGTAGATCCTAATATGGTGTAATATCTAATTTGTATTCCTACCACTAGATGGCAGACATGTAGTAACGTCGATTCTAGACCAAAATGACGTCATGTTCCTATTCAAAGTGTTCGAGGAAAGAGCAGAGCAAGTGAGCTATAGTGTTCACAAAGCACAAACAAGTGATCATTTCGACCCTTTGCCCGACGGGGAGGGGGGTGGTAGCGGTGGACGTGGTCGATGTGTCCATAGGAGAGCTGTTGCTAGAGGTAGAGGCAGCAGGGGTATGAGAAATAGGGCTGGAAGTAGCACTAGCTCTTTGGATATAGTGCCCCAAAGAGGTGGGAGTGGCCGCGGTACACAGTGGAGTCAGTGTGGGGTAGGTCTGTGCGTTGTGCCATGCAATGAGAGGTACCATACTCTCAAGAACTATAAACTGTGTCACCTAGATACCTGATTGGGCAGATAGCTGGTCAACTGATCAAAAAATAGGCACATGCATTTTACTATGGCACAGTAATATAGTAATAATTTACTACTTGCTCCTGTTTCTACTGTTGATTTCCTCTTTTCCTGATCATTTGGAATGAGGATAAAAAGACAAAAAAACATGCAAATAAATTCAAACATCCATTCAATATCTATTATTTCCTGAATATTACTGATGAACTTATCAAAAAGTAGGCTACTGTTCACATGCGTTTTACTACTATATAGTATAGTAATATAGTAATAATTTAGTACTTTCTCCTGTTTTATTGTTGGTTTCCTCTTTTCTGATCATTTGGAATGAGGATAAAAAGACAAAAAAAAACATGCAAATAAGTTCAAACATCAATTCAATATCTACTATTTCCTGAATATTATGAAATTCAAGATGACCGCCCCCTAATGTCGTCATAATATGCAAATTAGACGAGTATATTTACACCCCACATAAACTTTCGGTCATGCCCAACATTTTTCTAATTTACAGTAGATCTCTATCTTTAAGCCCTTTCAAGCCACAAGCTTTTGAAATCTTGATGTCAAAATCCAGCATTTTTCCAAAAATCCCTGGCGCCTAAAAGGTTAAAAGTCCTCAGTGGTTGTAAAACAACACCCTTTTTACCTTGTTAAAAACAACTCTGTTCACAGCGAGCTGTTTCAGTGCATGTCTCTTTAAATGATAATGAGCTCTGCTCACCCTGCCCCTCTCTTCTGTGGGGCGTGTCGACGGAAGACGTGTGAATTGCTGCCGTATATGACTTGGAGGTGGTCTTGAGTATATGACAGACGGAGCACTATAGAATAGGAGTGCAATAATTCAGGCTAAAATATATTTTTTACTAAAATATTTGTAGTTGGGCAATAAATGTGCCATGTGTATCATTTTAAACCTAAAATCAGGCTGTGTATTTTATGATAGCTGTAAATGACTATTGTAATGGGGTAATCGAAATATAATGCAATTAGTCTGTGCTTTTGTTTTTATTTCTATTCATTTTTAATTTAGTGAATTTAACTTCTGATTTAAATAGCATTGTTTTTGTTTTTAGATTGTAATATTACAATATTAGAATGTAATGTGATTTTAGCCCCTTTTTCTCCACATAATATATAGCATAGCCTACATGGTTACTTTCACTATATTTGTTTTCACTGCCATTGGACGACATTAGGCAGGATGTTAAAAAAAAAAAAGTGTTGAAATGGGTTTATTTTTTCCCATTTTAGAGAACAATCCCCCAACCCCCATGGCAGCAAATCGGAGAAGAAAAAATAAAACTTTATTATTTATAATATCACATTTCTTTATAAAAATGGCTTTTGCAGTGTCTTGGATGTAAAATGCTAGTGCTTTGCAGGAATAATATGAATGGAATAGTTCACCTACTCCAAACACAGAGGATGTTTTCATCCGTGAAACACTAGGATGAGGGATGTGAGGATGGTAATTGTAACTGTCAAGCTCCAAAAAGCACATAAAAGTAATATAATATAATAGTCCATATAATTTGTGCCATTTATAATTTGTTTCCCCTTACCTGAAACCCCCAACCTCTACCCATAAATCCTAATACTCATACCCCTCTTCCTAGTCTAAACCACAAACCTCACCTTATTACAGATCCCAATCCTATAGAAGAAGTCAACACATGTTAGCAGTGTTGGTCCTGATCTGTTGATTGGTTCAGTAACTAAAAATAACAACATGTGAGAAATGTGTCCAAGTTGGGGTTGTTATGTTCAGAGGACAGAGTGTCAGCGGTATGGGACGTTGTGACCTCATTGTGGAGGATGTGAGAGAAGAGCCCTGATCATATACCTCATTCTTGCATGTCCACATGCTGTATGTATCGCTGTCTTTGATCTGTGCACCTGATCATCATTTGTCTTTTTGAGTATGTTCAGGAAGTGTCTTCTCAAGGAGAAACACAATGAAAGGCCTTCTCGGGAAGGTTTTGCGGTTTAATTGAAAATCATCATTCCTGTATTCCAGCTCTGAAGGTCACAGACTCTGCGGTAGCTGTGGTATATTGTGCCCTGTGCCTCATCCTGAACTCAATTTCTAAATCTCATAAATCTCCAAACAACCCCACTCTTACCACCACATAACCTCCCACCTTGCAAATGCTCCGTGTGTCTCACACTCCCGTCTTCTGTTTGATTTATTTGCAGGTTTTTTTGGTGTGGTTTTTAGATTCTGTCCATATTCTTTCTTGCTCTAAAGACTAGATGAGTTATACGTTTAACTGCTTGTCCTGGTCGTGGACATAAGTGCAGTATACATGGTCTGATCTAATCTTACACTGTCCACTGGTTTAGAGGATCTTTAGGATTTTAGTTAAAGGACATGCCACATACAGCGGCCCAAAAAAAGTATTTGGACACAAAAACAACACTTAAAATTTCTGAATGCCATTGGATTAGATAACAAAATTTCAAATAATGTGATGTTTTATTTTAAATGAAGATAGCACTTTGCAAAGCACAAAATCAATAAATAAATAAATAATAATAAGTAGGGCTGTGCAATTTGGGGGAAAATATCAAATTGCGATTTTTTTTGACAGATATTGAGATTTGATTTGCAATTTTAAATTTGCAAAGTCAAGCTTCAGCTCAATATTGTCAATAATGCGCAGCACAGTATGAGTATCATTACCCTGCTGAAAAAAACAATAGAAACCATCACAGAAATTCTTATAGTTTCCATTAAACCATTACAAAATTCATTTTTGTTTTGGGCATTATTCCAATAGGAATTACTGTTGTTCTATTGGTTGCCATCTGCCAGATTACATCCCACCAATAGAATCCATCAAATAGACACCATTATAGTTTACATTAAAACCAATACAATTCCCATTATAACCCTGAAATCCATTACATTTGTTATTGTGTTTTGGGAGGGGTT
>NW_015544223.1:1212489-1214734 GCF_001515605.1 Sinocyclocheilus anshuiensis | reverse complement strand
CGCAGGCTTTGCGATTAGGAAATCGCAACGTCTCAAATCGCGATTTCGATTCGATTTCGATTAATCGCACAGCCGTAATAATAAGGCTTTAAGAAAAAAAAATGATACTGTTTGAAATGACAAATATTTCTTACTATGTGCACTTTGTACTATTGCACAATTTACATTCATTTTTGTGTGAAATAGTTTTGCAAACAAAAATAATAATAATAATAATGGCTTAAAAAATGTAATTTGGTTTGAATATCAAGTAATCCACCTAGTGACAATTATTTTCCAAAAATAAAAAAAGAAAAGAAAAAAATATTTTTCAAGGTAAAAAGAAAAAAGAATTAAAAATGATTAATTCATGAATTTTAAGTATGATATACATAGTACATAATGACATGGTACATAAACAACAAAAAATATTTAATGTTGTAATATATTTTGTATATTCATGTTTATTAATTTAATTTTAAAAATTATGAATTTTAGAGGTTTATTCAAGACATTGTACGAACGCCACATTAATGTTGTTGTTGTTTTATTATTATTATTATTTTTATTTTTATTTTTTATAAAAGAATAGATAGGATGCTTGCCACATTAGTAAGAATTCAGTTTATAACCGGTCACAGGTTGATGTATATATCAACTGTATTTCAATAGCTTCTAAAATATCTAATTCTGTCAGATTTCAGAGATGGAACTATTAGTGCTCTAGCAGCTATTGTAACTGGGTTAATGTTCCTACCCCTTACGGTTTAGGGAAAAAAATTGGTTCTTTTGAAAGAGCCATGATTTAATGTGCTCCAACCATTAAATTTAATTTTGAACTAATCATTTATAAGTGAAATTGGATAAGATTTGGTGAGTTGAAACTGGAAGTCAGCTGAAGAGAGGGCAGGCTTTCTCTTTCCGTTGCAGTGTACAGTGGGGAGCGTCTCTCTCAGCTTGATATTAAATTGTCAGAAGTGGCTGTGACATATATTAATTTCATGTGGGAGCATGATGGATTGAATTTTCTTTATGAAATGCCCCCTTAGCCCCCCTGTCGGGCCAGTGGTTGGCAGACATGAGGCAGATGGAACTTTAATACGCTTACGGGGGCAGCAGTTACTGTAAACTGTGCTTTCTCACAGCTTTGCAATGATGAAAAAAGTCTAATAAATAATATTTGCTGAAGAGGTCTCTATGGATCTCAGTAGGACTAGTCTGCGCCGTCCGAGAGAGTGAATATAAAGGAATGCCAGAGAGAGATGGAATTCAATCTCCATGCATACGCTGACAAGATGAATAGTTTGAGTGATTGTATCTGTATGTGCAAATTCAAGTTTCGAGAACTCAAGTGGCTTGCAAATGGACAAAAAAAGATGAACTGAGTACAGATTAGATTTACATCTCCATTTCTTGTTCTGTGTCAACGTAATATAATGCATTACTTTCAATAAAAAGCAACGAAGTAACACAATTAGTTACTTTTTTAGGGAGTAACGCAATAATTTAATGCATTGCTTTTAAAAGTAACTTTCCCCAACACTGTGCGCAACAGGAACAAGTGCAATTGACAACGGAAGGTGGCAAACCTTACACAGTAAGTTGATGAGTTGTTGGTTTATCCGTCTTGTAATATGCCTTTTTAGATGGATGCCGGGGCTTTATAGGTCAGGTAGAATCTGCAATCTCTGACCCAGTTCATTTGCTGCCTTCCATGGCTGAAATATGTTGTGTTTTCCGCCAACTGGCAACCCTGGGTGTCTATTGAGTAAGTTGGCAGTGGGCGGAATCACACAGACCAAAACAAAAACAAACATTCCGACACAAAATGCACATCTATAACTGGCTTTAACGTTGTTTTCAGATAAACAAGTATGTGAACTTAGCATGGTGCCTAAATGGTGACCGTGATTTCACCAAGTACAACATGTTCCAGGATCAACATCCTTGTTGATCCTGGAACATTCCAATCAACCAATCAGAATTGAGGGATAACTTAACAGGAAATATCTGTTTTAGGCTTACAATCAGGGTTAGGTGCTTCTACACCCTTGTTAATCAGCTATCATTTCACACTGATTTTAGGAATAAATTATGGGTAAGGTTAAGTTTAGGGGTAGGGATTGGGTTAAGTCTGTATTTTGGACAGTGATGTTGATCCAGGAACATGTCTTACTTGGCAAAATCACGGCGACCCATCAGAAATATCTCAAAATAGTCATACATGAAGTATGTTCCTCACAAAGCTATGGTTAGCTTTAAAAAA
>NW_015544223.1:1212067-1212380 GCF_001515605.1 Sinocyclocheilus anshuiensis | reverse complement strand
GGTTTAGGGGTAGGGATTGGGTTTAGTCTATATTTTTGGACCGTAATGTTGATCCAGGATCAACAAAAGATGTTGTCTTACTTGGCAAAATCACGGCGACCGTGCCTAAATATCTGCTAATGTTTTAGTACAGTCAAAAAATGACATACAGCACCTTTAACCCCCCTCCCCTCCCACACACACACATTTAATAATCATTAGCAGGGCTAATTCTAATGTGTTGGTGCATTAATTCAAACTGAAATGTCATGCAACTTATGTCAGCCATGAACAACAAGGATTTAATGCAATAGGAGGAGCGGATTTTTTAAAA
>NW_015544223.1:1209727-1211887 GCF_001515605.1 Sinocyclocheilus anshuiensis | reverse complement strand
AGCGTCGTGGTTTTCACTCGCTCCAAGAGCGCTCCACCACCGCTCCATCACGGGTACAATTCATGCCAACGACCTGTAATATAACTGCATATTTAGCAAGAATTCGCATGTTAAACATTTAGCTAGCTTGATAGAGAAGGATCACTCAAATGTTCCTTCTATACTGAATATTTTCAGCTGAAAGCATGATTTAAACAAGTACTACAACACTTATTCACACGCAATCGCTCTATCAATAATGCATTCAAACAAAAGTAATACAGTGCTACTTCATCTGTATCCGATTTCGAATGAGCAGAAATCTGTAAGAAATGCATCGATCCGTAGGTAAAATAACTGACGAAAATGTAGTTATTTTCATCACAAACAAAATTTCAGCAATTATACCTTTTAATGCTGACAAGACAACCATGTTATTAGCTTGTCATGTGGTAGGAAAAAAGTTTGCACACTAGTGTTCCAATAAGCCACTTTGAAACTCTCCTGTTATTTTATTTATTTTATGTTTTAATATACGTTATGAACAGAACTGTCATATGTCATACTTTAGACGCGGAGTGTAGGCAGAGCACAGTCTGTCACAGGCAATTCTAGTTGCATTTTAGTTGCAGTTGCAAGAAATATGATTTAAAAAAATAAAATAAAAAAATGTGAATGACGTTTAAAAATCTATTTGTGCAGCTGTCATTTTCTAGCTAGAGCCGGGAAAATAACCAACCAACGCATTCGTAGAGAGGGATTTTTCTGCATATAACAACTAAATGGAGCAAAGGATTTATGTATGCATTTATTTATTTAAATTAATTTTAGTATAAACTAAACTATTACTCAGTTCATTATATTCAACAGACTGAATAGGTCCTGTAGAGTCAATTAAATTGTATCAATCAAACCTGGACAAATCGAGTGCCAGTCATAGGGCCAGTCACAATTAACAAAGCTTATTGGTGATTGAAAACGTTATCATCCAGTGTGATGGTAAATAGGCTTTCCAACTAATGTAAATCAATATTTACATAGTAGTAAACTTATCTCTCACACAAGTGTCGTGCATTGTCCTGTAAAATCACATCTACACGGTCACCCTAGTACCCAGTGTGGACATACGTGACGATTTGGGAGTGAGAATGTGTTTTGCTTAAAAAGTACAGCATGGAAGTTGAGTAAGAGAGGTATTTCTGTAGGATCAACAATAAAACACCCTGCAGTCAAGAGGGATTATTGAAAAGAACACTGAAGTACAGTCAGACAATTCCATATAAATCCTTCATGCCTCTCATTGTCCTTCAATGTCATTTATTGTTCTTTTGTGACTTTTCTTCTTTGTCACAGTGATCAGCTCATTAAATATGTTTTCTAAAGAGTGTTTCCACATCCTTCCAGCCCCAATAACCACATTTTCCTTCCCCCCCTCTCTCTCTCACTCTCGCTGTGCTCTGAGGAAGAGCAGATTGCGGTGAGCGCTGGTGAGAAACATGTTGGCAGGTGGTCAAGGACATGTTTGTGTTTTTTGGAAGGCTGTTCTTAAATTAGCAATCATGAATTAATTAGCTACCAATTATCCACAGGCCCAAACAATTGTGATGAATGCCAAAGTGCTGGCTCTGTTTCCAGGTACTGACCGTGGCAAAATCCAGCCCAAAACAAACAGAACAGTGCTCAGCACATCTACACAGAGCAATTCAGTGTGGCACAGAAAACCACTTCTCCACTGGCTTCAAACCCTCATTGTGGCATGTCTGGAGTGGTGCTCATTTGCGTAGTCAAATGCATATTACTGTGAACATCATCTTGCTTTTTGTTTGATTTCATGGTTTTTGATATTTTTATTTGTGCAGTGTGTTTTGACTATTATCTTACTATCTTATACATTTACAGTTATACAGTTTAATCAAATAGCTTAGCAGCTTTAACAGACAGTTGAGCAGTGCAAATTATAAATACACTATCTATTTTCAATGATTTATTGACTACTTACTAGATGATAAATTACAATACTATCATAAATAAAGATGCATCTTAAAAGCTTCTAAAGGTTTGATGGTCATCTTGAATACACCGTTTATATATATATATATATATATATATAATATATATATGTATGTATGTATGTATGTATGTATATATGTATGTATATATATATATATATATATATATATA
>NW_015544223.1:1196227-1209349 GCF_001515605.1 Sinocyclocheilus anshuiensis | reverse complement strand
AGTATTAATTTTCAGAGATTTCTGAGACTGTGTTTCTGAGATGTTTGTTTGTTTTTTCATTATAAATATTAGAATAGTTAACATAATGCTAGTAGATATAATAATGATAAGCACATAAATATAAACAAGAAGCATTTTTGAGGACGCTTCGTCTGTTTTTTTTTTCTTTTGATTTAGCGAATATTTAATTTAGTTTAAATGTTTTCCATTTGCTATTGAAACTGTGAAAAATTACTAATTGAAATCATTAAGATTTATAATAATACTTTTATTTAAATGGATAGTTCCTTCAAAACTAAAAATGCTGTTATTTAATCACCCTCATGTCATTTAAAACTGATATCACTTTCTTCTGTGGAACACAAGATATTTTGAAGAATGTTGATAAGCAAAATTGACATCCATTTTATGGACCCAAAAAAATCTAAAAATACCTTAGTTTATGTTGCACAGTAGAAAAAAAGTAAACTGTAGGGAGTTAATATGTTAGAATATTATGTGCAAAGAGAACAGTATGTCATTTTTTTGGTCTCCCACACCATCAGTTCATTCAGTTAAAGGACAGTGAGAACAGAGAGAGAGAGAGAGGTCTTTTTGCCATCTCATAACTGTCTTGCTTTTCTGTTATTGATTGTTTTTGTCTGGGGTATTGACTGCTTTGCAAGGGCAGCCTGAGTGTAATAGGAAAATTACAACGCTCTTTTGTCCTTTGACTAATATGGCACATAGACACCGCTCTGCCCTTCTGCACATCTGATGCTGCTCACTGTGGATGGAGCTTCTGCCTTGTCAGACTGAGAGAGAACAATCCAGAACTTAAGAGGCCAGATGCACTTGTTAGCTTTTGCATGTAAAAGACCCACCATAATACTGAATTTGTTTTTTTATTAGTTTGTTATTTTTTATTAGTTTGTTTTTCAGTACTGAAAAGTACAGTATTGATAATCAGTTCATTACAGTGGCGAGGCCAGAAATCTCCAAGTGGGTCAGTAATGTGAAATTGGATGGATGTTTATTCTGTGCATCATTATCCAAAGGTATTATTTATGATTTTATCAATGTGGGTTTTTTGAATGAGTGAATTAACCCTTTAGGTGCCAGGGTTTTTTGGAAAAATGCTGGATTTTGACATCAAGATTTTAAAAGCTTGTGGCTTGAAAGGGCTTAAAGATAGAGATCTACTGTAAATTAGAAAAATGTTGGGCATGACCGAAAGTTTATGTGGGGTGTAAATATACTCATCTAATTTGCATATTATGACGTCATCAGGGGGCGGCCCTCTTAAATGTCATAATATTCAGGAAATAATAGATATTGAATTGATGTTTTAACTTATTTATTAACGTTTTTTTTTTTTTTTTGTCTTTTTATCCTCATTCCAAATGATCATAAAAGAGGAAACAACAATAAAACAGGAGAAAAAAAATTATTACTATTTTTAACTTATTTTTTAACGTTTTTTTTTTTTTTTTTGTCTTTTTATCCTCATTCCAAATGATCATAAAAGAGGAAACAACAATAAAACAGGAGAAAAAAAATTATTACTATAGTACTATACTATATAGTAGTAAAACACATGTGACCAGTAGCCTACTTTTTGATCAGTTCATCAGTAATATTCAGGAAAAAATAGATATTGCCCTGCCACCCCCATCCCCGTTGGGCCAAGGGTCGAAATGATCACTTGTTTGTGCTTTGTGAACACTCTCGCCTTGCACGGCGGTACCATTGCGCTGCAAAGATGTACCGGGAGAAGCGCAATTATTAGACGACCGATCGTCATTTCCAAAAGGCAGTTATTCCCCTTCAGAGTCAGAATCGGCGAATAACATTTGCAACACATCCTCACGGTACAACTTTTTATTAGCCATTTGGTGATTTTCTCTCACAAATCTCACAGCTTACACGCACGCTATGAACTGAACTGCTTCCGCATCAATGACAGATAGCTCACTTGCTCTGCTCTTTCCTCGAACACTTTGAATAGGAACATGACGTCATTTTGGTCTAGAATCAAAGTACTACATGTCTGCCATCTAGTGGTAGGGAATACAAATGAGATATTACACCATATTAGGAACTACAGTCTATTTGATTAAGTATGACGTCTTGTCGCAATTTTGCGACTTTGGCGCTAAGAGGGTTAAAGCATTATCAGTTGAGTTTCTAACAGCTCCCTACTTTGGGTACGTTTACACAAAATTGTGCTAAAATAGTTTTTCGCATACAGACGACAACGTTGTCAAAACGATCCCCATTCACAAAAAAAAAAGACTTGAAACACTATATTATGCATGCCATGCCAGTAGTTGGCGATGCCACTTTCTAAAGAAACATTTAATATGGATGCTCATGACATCACCATTTTCACAAATTTGTGTTTTTGCTAGTTTACATGGAGACGATAACGGTATCATTTTCAAAAACTTGCACTTTGAAACCCGTTTTCAAAAGTTTGCGTTTTCAGACCCCCAAAACGCTATTGTCATTTAAATAAACGGCCAAAACGTATAAAAAGTTTTCCATTTTTAGTTGAAAACGGTGCCCTTTAGATATGGCCAAAATCATTACCAAGTCATTTTCAACCAAAATATTTACCACAGTTTAATTCATTTTCATCCACTGCAAGGAACAACATCATGAAATAGTAATTGCCCGAAATCAAAGACATAACAAATTGAAATGATAGCCATTAAAGCATCACACTTTTCAGACAACTGATTATATTATTTGTTCTCTTATAGTATTTTTACGCTTGTTTAGAACAAAACTGACAAATAAAATATAAATTAGGGTGACAGCATCAAACTTGAAAAGATAAATGTATATATTTCTAAATATTTAGTAATAATAATAATAATACTGAGTTGAAGACATACTGACTCAAGAAAAACTGAAGATTGATTGATTGATTTCAATCTGTTAATTTATAAGAAATGTCTAAATTCATCAGAATGAATTGTCTTTCCCAAAATCTAAATATGAGAATGAGTCGTTTAGTATCAACCAAATCAATAAAATGACTTTGATGACAAATGAAAACAACTCAAAAACTGAGGCAAAACCATGTGACAAATGATCTGTGTTGCATTCATATAAATAGCAGTTGCAACACTAACGGAGAGCCAAGCCGATCCGTTATAGGCACAAAATAACATTATTACGTCTTTGTAAAAATACACAAATTATAGATGTGGTTATTTTGCAGTTGTATTCATATTCTCGCTGCTTTGATTGGGTAGAGCAGACATTATTCTGTGCAGTGGCCTCGTCCTGGGTTCAGTGTATTTAAAATGGTCTGTTTTACCTGGTATTTAATGTATGGAATTGTTCCTGCCTATGTACAGTGCTTGAGTTCAGTCATTTATGATGTGGTCAGGCAGCTCACCGTCAGGTGATTTCCAGACCACAAGCGTAACTTAACCAAGTGCTGCTGTACTCTCTGTTTGTTTTAGGTGATGGTGTTTGTACATGCCCGCAACTCCACCGTCCGCACCGCCATGAGTCTGATCGAGATGGCCAAGAACCGGGGAGAGCTGTCATTCTTTCAGGTCGACCAGGGTCCAGACTACGGCCAGTGTGAGAAACAGGTAAATGCTTGCAGTACATATCAAAGTACATTTCACACTGTGCTTTCCAATCCCTTTTTCATTATTATAATTTGGTGCAAGGATCTTTTTAAAGATCCACGCTTTTTCTGGACAGTTGGCGCCTCGGATCTGAGGATAAATAGAATAATCTCTTCAGCGTTCGCTTTCCTACATATTTTATACCCATCATAGAAAACCTGCATCGCACTTCTGTTTAAGACAAAGAAATTCAGAGCGGGTTCTCTTCAGCCGGACTCGGACGCAGCCAAACAAAGCGGTGTTATTTATGAGCAGTTATTCACCGGCTCTGCAGGAGAGAAAAGTGAGAGAAATTGAGGTCAGTCACCTATGCTAGCAGCGGCGCTTTCTGAGAGAATGGTAAACACTGGCGGGAGACGTACCTGTGAGGGCCGAACGGGTGCGGACGCTTTGAAATGAAACCTGAAGATGATGCAGCACTAAACTTTTGGATGCTGCCCTATTAGCTGGAGTGGGTGTGCAATTAGAGCCCCCGCAGAGGCTGACATTCAAACGCCGCTCGAGTGTGCTGTCCTGCTGCTGTTTGAAGATGCACTTAGACACACTAGATGAGACCAGAGCACATTCACATGCGCTTTACGTTTTGTCAGAGGAATTGCGCCGCACTTTAATAGTTGGAAAATGTTTTTAAAGGTTCCAGTGAGCCCACTTGTGATGTCAGTCAGGGTTTCTTGTAACAACAAAAGGCATAATTTTGATTCAAATTTCAAAGGATTTTATACTCTTTCTCTGACCCTTATAACCTGAAAAAAAAAGGATCAGATCTTCTATTCTATTCAGATGATTTTGGTGCTACTGTACCTTTAAGACACTCTTATAATTACCAGGATGGCATTCATGAAAGCAAACCAGGTTTCTAAACACTTAATAGGCGTTGATGTATGCATTTTTTTTTTCATTTAATAGCAAGATAAACAGACAAAGACAAAGTAATAAAAATGGCATATCCTTTCTATGAGCTATAGAAATAAGGTCATTAGAGTAGATGGCATACTGAACTGTGATATATTAAAAAGAGTGAATGAATGAATGAATGAATTCATGTTTTCTTTCACTTCAAATCGATACAGATTTCACAATTTGATTCAATTCTAATTCACAAGCTCTAATTATTTTATTTTATTTTTTTATTTTTTTTCAATCTGGATTCAAATATGATTAAATTGGAAATATTACATGTACAGGTCCATTTTTCTTAGGGAAAAATCTCAGCTAATGCTGTAAATTACATAGGAAACCTTATAATATTGAAGTTTTGAATTAAATGGCTATTTATTTTTTATTTTTATTTTTTATTTTATTTTTTATTTTTTTATATAATCAACACAGTTGTATACAGTCTAGGGCAATAATCACACATTTCTGTGATTCATCATGGCTGATCGCACTAAACATCAAAATTTGTAATCATATATATGTTTTCACATTGAATCTCCTACTTAATGTGGAAACAACATAAAGACATTATTTTAAATATTTGTTTCTTATCAAAAGTAACCAAGCACAGCTGGTGCACTACAAATAATGTTCAATAAAGTTTTATGGCAACACTTTACAATAAGGTTCAATTAGTTAATGTTAATGTATTAACTAACATGAACAATGAACAATAAATGTATTAGAGTATTTGTTAATCTTTGTTAATGTTAAAGGGGTCATATGATGCTTTTTTAAAGATTAATAACAAAACATACTTACAGTAGCTGATTCAGAAGCACCAGATTGTCATAGCAAAGTCAGAATTACCTCCTCTCCTAAGTTCATGAAACGGTCGTCCATAAAATGCATTGCTGTTCTGCTGTAAGTAATCTTAAAAATTCCTAAATGCATCTACTTTCGGAAGGCCAAACAAAGTGCTTTTGCTTTCGCCTAGAAACACACAGCGTTTTCCTGACATGGCTGCTTCAACACTAACTGCGGTTACTGAAACCACGCCTTCTTAACTTTGAGTCTTAACTTTGATAAAGAATATCTCTTTGTCATGCTATACGTAATTATTTGTCATGCTATACGTGCATTCAGACGATGGCGGTGTTGAAGCCATTCTTTTGTTTGCCGTCAAACGGTTGACCACTGCCGTGTGTGTATCCTGTCGCAAAATGTGGTGAAAAGTCCTACACGGCGGTAATAATGTGATTAAGGTGTGTACATGTCTTTACTGCACTTAAATAATGCAACTAAAATAGGAATACTCCACATGTCTTAATTCGATTAGTGTTTACTTCGATTATGACTTTAGCCGGATTAAGGTAATCAAAAATCTCTGTTTACATGGTAGATTCTTAATCAGAGTATTGTCTTAATTGTATTAAAATCTGAGTATTGTTGTCCATGTAAACGTACTGACTGTGCAACTGCTTTGACATCATCTGTATTGTATAAAGAGCTGTAGAAATAAAGGTGACTTGACTAGACTAAAAGATCATTCTTGAGATTTAATAATCAGTATAAAGAAGTTCATGGTTGTGATGTCATAACCACGCAGATTTCTCAGTCATTTATGTAGATTTGTCGTACACCGCTGCTGTTTTCCCCTTTAATAGCAAGGTGAACAAGGTTTTCTGATTATCCTCATGTTAATGTGCTGTATAAGCAGTGGTGATGTTCACACAGGTCCAGTGGTTAGGACCGACAGCGGGGGGGGGGGTTTGGGTTAATGGTTCCACTTGCCTGGTGTTGACTGTGTCCAGGTTTCATTAGTCACAGACTGGAGCTAGAAGAGCGTCAGGCCTCTGAAGAGGTCTGTGATAGATTTAGCTGATTCAGACCTGTGCAGACAGACAGACGGATCAATAAACTGCTGGACTCGACCCACTGCTACATCACCTCAGGTCCAGACTGCATGCTGGAAACACGGGACCAGATGCATGTATGTGTGTGTCTGTGTAGAGATCATAGCTTCACGTCTTAAACCCAAGAATGACGAGTGCGGCTTTTATTCATGAAATCTATCAGGATGGCTCTTGCTGCTGTGGTTAACCATCTGTTAGCGGTGGGCGGTATGACCAAAATCTTATATCACGGTGTGAGGAATTTTATATCATTTATCTGGTAATTGTATATGTATCACAGAAATCCAATGCAAAATGTTTTATAACACAACCATAATGGCTCTTTTTGACAATCAAGTGAATTAAATACTTTACAAATTAAACTCATTTGATTATTTTATTTCTTGGAGCAACTTCAAAAACAGATTCTAATGGTGTAACACGACTCAAGGCTGTAACACATTGTTCTGTGTGAGTGTTCTCTATTCTATATTAATTCTCGTCTACAACCGATGCGAGCAGTGCCGTCGCCACATGAAATAACTAAATAGCTCAAATGTAAATCAAATAAAGCTGCCTACAATGGAAGTGCTTGTCTGCAACAGTCTGCGTAGTTCATAGAAGTGTTGTCACAATACTGGAACTTCTCATTATGATACAATACCTTGAAAATATTGATGTATGAAACCATTTTCGATGCCACTGGGGGAAAATGCCATTCATAAAGACTAAAGGCCCGTTCACGCCAAGAAGTTATAAGTTCTAAAAGTCATTCTCAATATTAAAGAATAGCAGAGTTCACACCACAGCTATAATGATAAAGGCACAGAGAAACGATATCGTTGTAATCACTTTCAGAACGATTTTTTTTTCCAGCTGATGAACGATAAAAACAATGACAGCCAATCAGAATCAATCCTGCTGTGACGAGCTCAAGAATTTAAAGCAGCAGATGCGCGTGTGCTTAGAATAAACAGACGATACCGTTGACTGGTGTGTACGCTAATATCGTTATCTTTATAGTTATCTTTATAGTTATCGTTCTTGGTGTGAACGGGGCTTTAAGGTTTGTTACTAGGGCTGCACGATTTGAAAAAAAAAATCGAATTTGTTTATTTTGGTGGATAACCGATTGAATCTTTCTAATTTCTCCTTTGTTGTCAACAAATTTATAAATGCTTCTGTGAAATATTTGGTGCGATGTAAAATGTGTTATAAGTGACGCAAACTCACGGCTCTTGCAGATATGGAAATTGTGTGAAGCAGCATTAACAGCGAACCAAGCCGCTCTGAGACACTGAAATCATTATCACGTGCTGCTCACGTGCAAATGAACACAGTGCTGCGCTTCACTCTGAAATACAAGCATGTATTGTTGGAATCGCATTGAGAACAATTTTTCCAGCTGAACAGCATAACTATAGTGCTGGCTTAAAGCACACTGGTGTGGATTTTGATATAGTTATCATTATAGTTATTATTCGGGCCTTTAAGGAAGTACTTTCTGTATGAGATGCGGGATATGTACACACATAAAGGTGGATGCACTGCTCTCTCTAAACTCACAACACTTGCAGAGATGGAGATTGTATGAAGCAGCATTTACTGCAAACCAAGATGTTCCGAGACACTGAAATCATTGCTATCATGAGCTGCTCACATGCAAATGAACACAGTGCTGCACTTCACTCTGAAACACGCATTCATTTAAAATCACAGCCTTTGGGAAACAGTGCCATGCAGTGATGTTGATTTTATTTCAATTAATCATTCAGCTCTTAATGTTACTATAACGATGACTGTAACTATAAAGTTTTAATCATTCCGCTTCTATGAGAATAGCAAAGACCACACCACAACTATAACAATAATAACACTGAGGACCAATATTGTTGGAATCACTTTCAGAGCAACATAACTGCAGTGCTGGCTTAAAATAAACAGCACATTGTCATGCATTGGTGTGGACGTTGATATAGTTGTCATTATAGATATCGTGGCGTGAATGGGCCTTTAATTAAATACTTTCTGTGAGTGTGTGTGTATTATAGATGAGTTGTGGGATATGTACACACAATGAGGTGAATGCACTGCTCTCGAGGCTACAGTCACACTATAACTCCATATTTAAATCTCCCAGCAAAAAGGTGGAGTGATACATTTAGTAACATTTCTGTGCGTCCCACGGGCTCGGCCAAGACAGATGCCGGCTTTAATCTACACCCCATTTATGTGACGCAGATATTAAATACATGAGACCATAGTGTTCTCCTCAAAGCCACTGCTTAGGCAAAAATAGGTTTTGTATGATAAATAACATAAATTCAACAATATGTTGTGTGTAGATGTCTGCTATGTTTTAACGTGTTACAGAATTGTGCTACTCGTAATAAACTGATTACGCTGCTTTGTTGCATGTATTTGAAATGCATCTCTGGTATTGTAGTACAAATTCAGAAAGTGTCACTTGTTACTTTGTTGCTGTGTTCTAACACATTAACAGCACTGACGATAAGGAATTGGAGTGATACATTGATCACCACGAAGAGCTCCGAGCCAATAAGTGCAATTTAAGTGGTGTTTCTTTAAGGATTTTGGTGATATGTTGTAGATTCTTTCTCTTCAGGAGCAAGGAGCCCCCAACTATGATACCTCTGATAAGCATTTAAGGCTGTTTGTAAGGATTGTGAGGTAAAGTGTGCTGTAACATCACTATATCTTTGCTTAAACCTTAACAACACACACTCACACACAGAGAGAGAGAGAGAGAGAGAGAGAGAGAGCTCTCAGTACTCACCTTCTGATAACACACAGCTTATTTACTTAGGAAAATCACCCCTCATTAATATTAATGTGCTCTT
Source organism: Sinocyclocheilus anshuiensis (assembly GCF_001515605.1). Lineage (NCBI taxonomy): Eukaryota > Metazoa > Chordata > Actinopteri > Cypriniformes > Cyprinidae > Sinocyclocheilus > Sinocyclocheilus anshuiensis. Next base: position 1,200,088 of record NW_015544223.1, on the reverse strand, counting down.
AATCTCACATATGAATATGGGTGGGGGGAGGGACAGATCATCTGTAAGGTCAGTTATATAAAGTGGGATTGTTTATAATTCCGTTAAAGTCAGAGGTGAGCATACTCCATAATGCTCATTAGTGCGTTTGAAGAGGCTGTCAATCAGGCTCAGATATCTTAATGCATTCTCTAAGATAAGAGCCTCTATAAGCACTTTTTCACCCTGTGACTCTAAACGCTCACTGGTAAAGAGCAGGAATCTCTAACTGTGTGTGTATATGTTTGTGTGACATTAACAAGCTGGTTAAGTGTGTTTATGGGTGTTAATACTAGTTAATCGCAGCACAAAAACACAGCGTGTAGAAAAATACTCTGAATTAATTATCTGTTTGCTTGTATTATTTATATTTAATAAAATATATTTTATCTTTATATTTTCCTTTTAATCTTTTATGTTTATCAGGGCTGCATTTATATAGTAAAACTATATAAAAATAAAAGAACTATTTTCCATTTTATGTTTTTATTTATATTTTAATTTCTTATATTCTAAGTTTGATTGAATACTGTGATGGCAAACGTGAATTTAGTCACATGACCCTTTAGAGATCATTCTATTATTTATTATTATCAAAGTTAGAAACAGCTGTTCTACTTAATGTTTTTAACATTGTTACTGATGTATGTATGTATATATTTATATATATACTGTATATCTCCTGTGTGTAATAAAATCTTCAAATCTTACTGTCCTCAAACTTTTGAATGATAGTATGTTGTATTAATTGGTTCCGAAAAATTTTCACATTTTTATTTGACCAGAGTAATTCATATTTTCAAATTAATTAACTAAACTTCACAAATGTTATATTTTTAAATTATTGAAGTTTAGTGAAATATTTCAATAACACCTTTATATGTGTCCATATTTTTGTGCTGATGCGTGTGAATGTTACAGACAGGTTCAATAAGTCCATCTCTCAGGGTGATCTGCTTGAAGGACTCAACATATTAATAGAAATGATGAATCGAGATCCTTTCACATGCCCTCTGACTATTCATATCCCATTCACACTCCTTAAGCACAGAGCAGCCCATCAGTAATGCCACGTTACAGTATTCAGGAGACAGCACCTGAGGTTATGTTTTCCCAACTATTATGTTTATGTAGGTGGCACAAGACATACCAACATAACCAGCGCCATCACGATGAGTGATGTGCTTTACTGCGGATATGAACCTGAACCCTCAAAACTGCATGTGATTTATTGCAGTCAACTGATGGGTTGCAGACAGCACTAAAAAAACAATTACAAATGAAAATTGAATGCAACTAATATAATTGTGCATTTATAATGTCAAAAAATATAGATTTATAAACAAAATGACAGCTACTCTGTTTTGGGGTCTTCCTCACTGATCTGTCTTGCGTTAAAAGCATGACTTAGTTCAAACCCTTCTGATGACCTCTGTCACGCACTCAGATTTCACTCTTTCAGACCGGAGCCCCTCTGTTACGCTCCTGTGGTCTCCCATACAGCCTTCTGTCCCTGCGTCAGATCCTCCTCTCTCTCATCGGTGGATGAAAGGAGACACCTAGTGCTCAGACCAGCAATCCACATGAGCGGTACAGAGAGAGAGACGGCGCTGACGTATCACAGAAGATGATTAAAGCAGTCTAATGCCGTCATGGCAGTCTGTAGAATCTGGCACGGACAGATCGGTGGGAGCTGTTAAGGTTTTTTTTTTTTCTTCTCTGTGAAGGAAACATCAAGTATGACAGCAGGCCTTCTCTCAGACGGGAGAGTGTCTCTTTCTGTCTTCTGAGCCCCCTTGGCCTCATGGGACAGGTCTGCAAGATTTAGCGCATTCATTTCTTTTGTTTACGCTTTCAACTATTTTTAACTTCTCTCTCTCCTGTGAGGATGGCGTTATTCAGTGCAGGACAAAAAGGCTTTGTTGTCTTGTCTGCACAATTAAGTCAACCAAACGCTCAGCCAGTCTCTGCGAAAGCATGTGGAAGTAGAGCACTTCCAGGAAACAGCAGGAATGCACTTTGGTTTGAATCAGTTTGACCACAGTTAATAGAAATATGTAATCGTAAATATGTTAGAAATCAGATCTTTTTTAGCGTATATTAAGTGTTTTTCCCTTCTCATTTTTCCTTTTTATTTTCTCTTTTTCATTTACTCTGTATTCTTTTCTCATTTTTCTTTTCCTATTTCCTTCCCCCATCTTCCCTCTTTCATTTCCCTTTCTTTCTCCATTTCTCTTTCTATTTCCATTACTTCACTTTCCTTCATCCTTTTCTTCACCTCTTTCAACCTTTCCTTTCCTTTCCTTTCCAACTAGATTTAATTTCAGCATTTGTAAGACAATAGAAAGTTGTGCATCTCTTTTTATTACCATCTTTACTTTACCAATGCGACCATTACCCAGTAAATTACTTTAACTTGTCAGTTTAAAGAAGTACTTAGTGTTTTATTCTCTATCATTATGCATTGAAATCCAGCTAAAAGAGATGTTACAATATTTGTAACAAAATATAGTATGTTGTCAGCTTAGAACAGAGATGCAGCAGAAGTGGTGGAATGGACATTGCCAAAGCTAAGAAAATCACCATGTGTCAGTGGGAATGAAAGAGATTGTGGAAAAGAAAGAATTTGAGTGTCGGGTCAAATGCTCAGTAAATGTCCCTGTCAAAGTAGACATATTAATACTCGTAATGTCTTTGCGTTAGCAATGAGCCTCTGTTGATTTCTCAATTAGGTGTTTTTTTTTTTCCTGAGTGTCATTTGAGAATCAAAGGTCATTGTGTTTGCGATGGCCACAGGCTGCTCGCTCAGATCTCGTCATGTCTCAGTATCTATATCACCCCAGAGGTGTGTGCCATGTCTCCGTGTGGTATGGCTACTGTCTGCTTGTGTTAAGGCAGAGTAATGGCTAATCAGCGCTGTCTGCCGCGGCCGGTGGAAGGCAGCTCCGGCTTCTGCTTAGCGTGCAGGGAAATAATCTCTCTTCAGCGGCCCTTAATCAGCCTTGATCAGAGAGCCGATGCACTGCCATCTTGAATCCAACCTCCGAACGTGGACGCCTGCCCCAGCCTCACTTTAACTTACACTCAGAGAGCGCTGCATTAATACTCTGTGACACCTCAAAGCAAACTCAATTAGAGCCTCCTGTGAGCCTCGCGGTGCCCTGGAGAGCGTATGCCACTCCTCACCATCTCAAACACACTCTTGCATGCGTTTCATTGGATATTTCTCTTTTTTTACCTTTTTAGGGCCCGAGCACTGCGGTGCGAGGACCCTCTTGGAATTGCTCCGTTTGTATTCCTCCTATATTTACCACTTTAAATGCATAATGCTCGCCGTTCGCTGTTTTACTAAAGCCACCCCATGGCGGTGAGCCCGGGTGCGAGGGCCCGTTCATCGCTGCTTGCAGCTTTAATTATTTATTGTGATTACTTATATATAAATATAGATGATGCGTTTTCAGCTGCTGGTGAGTATAGGAAATATGTGATATGTTTAGAGAAACTAAAACAGAGCTGCTTTCCATTCTGGGCTTAACAATCACCAGATTGTTGAGGTGAACAAACAAAAATATATTTGTAAAATCCAGATCCATGATTTTAGTGTTAAACTTCATCCAGATTGTTTATTTTATTTTATTTTTTGGCATTGTTATGTTGGTAATGTTTTACAAAAAGGTATGTTTTATCATCAGTTAATGCAGTATTTAATAAACTAACTTATTTCTTATTTTTTATTTTTAAGTAAAATGTATTTATTTATTTATTTAGGAAAGAAATTACTTCGTTTATTCAGCAAGGACACATTAAATTGATGGAAAGTTACAGTAAAGTATTTTACATTGT
>NW_015544223.1:1189952-1195853 GCF_001515605.1 Sinocyclocheilus anshuiensis | reverse complement strand
TGTATAAAACCCTATCTATGTCATCTAAATAAATGGTGTTAATTTGAACTTTCCTTTGATCAAATAATCCTGAAGAAAAAAATATCAGTCTTGGCAAAAATATTAAACAGCACAACTGTTTTCAACATTAATAATATTAAGAAATGTTTATATATAATTTCTATATAAAAATATATAATTTATACATATTTTTTTCATGATACAATCAGGGTGAAAAGAAAATAAACAAATAAATAACAAAATAAAAATAATAATAAAAAAAAAAATTGTCTGGCCAGCAATGTAAGAGAGCAAAGCAATGTAAGAAAAGCAATAAAATCAGCAAAATAGCGGGGTAGAAAATAATCAGCAGGCAGGACACCAAAGAGGCCGGTGAGGGGTGAATATTTGAAGAGGAAATGACTGAGAGAGAATTGAAAACAGACAAACAAAAAGAGAGGGCAGGGCAAGACTGAAACGTGCATAAGAGTGGCAGGACTAGAATGGCATTCGGTGTAGATGGCAGGATTAATACAGGCCAGTCTACTTTCAGACCAATATGTTCTGTGGACCACTTTACATTGTATCACTCCGTGATGAGCACAAATAGAAGAGGAATGAACCCGATTGAGAATTGCTGCCCAGGTCTCTTCCTCTATTTCTATACCAATGTCTTGGGACCCAGTGATAGGAAGCGAGATGAACAGATAAGAATTTAAGCTTTTATCCCCTCTCAGATCAAATCAAACATTAATCAATGCATACATACAAAGACTACATCAAAAATAGTGAGACAGATGTCATGTTGTTTGGACATGTGACATGCTGCAACCATGACATGCTGTAAGTGATGTTAGTTAGTTTGAGGTTATGAGGGTAAGTAAGTGATGACAGAATTTCATTTTAGGGTTAACCATTACTGTGAATCTAAACATTGCAACTTTTATGCTTTCAACATCTGTTTTAAAATTTTTTAAACACGAAATTGCAAGCTATTTGCAGAAGAACAATATTTTGTATTTTACAAAAGTTATGTTTCGACAAACCCTCTGAAAATAGCTTACTTGTCCAACAAGAAAAAAAGCCATCTCTGGGTCAGTCTTAAATCTCTTCAGATCCTGAAGCTGGTGCCACCTCTGGAAAGCCATGCTGATATTGATTCTTATTTTACAGCAGGCTCTGTTGCTTTCCCTACTTGCATGTCCCTTCAAGGTTGTTTTTTGAAGAGACAAGCAAGATTTCAAGTTTATGTATGTGTGTGTGTGTGTGTGTGTGTGTGTGTGTGTGTGTGTGTGTGTGTGGCTACAACAAGTGATTTTCCAAAGGCTACCAGTTGGAATGATCCATGATCACTACTAGCTAGCTGATTTTCAACTTCTACACAACTGCCCCCTCTAATTGTAGCCACAAGCCGAACATGTAAACACACAAAAACCACTGACGTAAGCATGCAGTTTCCCAGAAAATCTGACCCGACACATTTTATTAAAAAAAATTTTTTTTTAATTTACAGTTTCTTATTTTATTTTTTAGAGCTCCAGAAGATCATAGAGACCTGGAAGTCAAGTCAAGTCACCTTTATTTATATAGCGCTTTATACAATACAGATTGTGTCAAAGCAGCTTTTCAGTGTTAACAGGGAAAAAAATACACTGATAATGCAAGAGGACAATAGAAAACAGTCAGTTGATCAGTTAAAGTCAGTTCATTGTTGATTCAGTGATGCCATCATTCAGTTCAGTTCTGTTTCTATAGTGTCTGTGCAGTCAAGCCAAAGGCTACAGTGGCAAGGAATCAAAACTCCATCAGTGACAGAAATGGAGAAAAAAACCTTGGGAGAAATCAGGCTCAGTCGGGGGGCCAGTGCTCGGTGTGGTTTAATTCCAGGCTGCAACATAGGTCAGATTGTGCAGAGGACTCGTCTGGTTCTCGTGGTCTTGTGCCAATGGTTGTCGAGGTGACGAGGTCTTCACAGGGGATCTGTCTCTAGGGTTCGTCTAGTTGACATGGTCTCCGCTGACATTCAGGGCTGTAGAAGTCGTCTCTAGATCCACCATCTGGTCTGGATACGGACTGGATCTGGGTGGCTACAGTGACCTTTAGCGTAGATGCCATTCTTCTTACGATGTAGCGAGTACATCAGGTGTTATGGGAAGTGTTACCGCTTCCGTTTTACCTAATTTATGCAGCCTAACAATCCTTAAATGGATTTGAATTATAGAAAAGTAAACTCTATTTAGCTCTTTAGCTAGTAAACAACTACATAGCAACGCCCCAACAACCACTCAAAAAACAAAATAAATAACAACTGCATAGCAATTCCTTAGCAACCATCTACAACACCTTAGAAACCAAATAGCAGTCTCCAAGTAACCACTGTGCTCACCTTAGATATAGGACTTGGTATTGACACAGATTTCACAATTTAATTCAGATTTACAAGCTCTTGATTCGTTTTGTTTGTGATTTCATTTCAATTTGATTTATTGATTAGTTTGGATATATATCAGGTACAGTTTTTCTACAGGAGAAAAGCTATTGCAGTAAACTATACAGAAAACCTAAATTCGATTGTTATTTATTTTATGATATAATAATCAAAACTCAAATAAACAGTTGTATACAAACATTTAATTTGCACAAAATGCAGTTTTATATCAACTTTATTTCTAATCCAGTTTGTATATAAACATTTAAACCGTGGCTGTCATAAGTTTTTATAACTGATTTATTCAAACATGCATTAAATAATGAAGCATGTTAAACAAAAATATAATACTCATATTTATTAAAATGCTGATTCATGTTTATTTTGTGCTATAGCTAGTAGTAAATAGTAAGATGATCGGTTCACAAGCCATATAAACTGCGCTGCCTACAGTGATCCTTCACCACACATTAATGAATTTTGTTATAAAATTGACAGAATTTGAAGGCTGAGGCTTTGTTTTGGATCAAAAGTATCAAAGCACAAAGCGTATTGCAATTATTGGAGCATAGACTAAAAGGTTAATTCTTGGGATTTACGAATTAATGTCGGTTCATTAAACTGAAGATTTGTATTGTCAACCCAGACCTGTTTAATATCCATGTATCAGTGCCTTAGTAACCATGCAGAACACCCTAGCAACCAAATAGCAACATCAAAATAACCACTCAGCTGAGCTTTCTGATCTGATTCTGGTGCTTTAGCGGTTTTACATTTTGAATTTGACAAAAGCAACAATGTCAAATTCACACATCTGAAATGGCCTCATGCTGGTAAATTGTGTGCTGGTGATGTTATTAAATTGCATATGACATAACATGGCAATGATACAAAATGACATAATCGCTTCTTCGAATCTCACATCAGATGTGTAATTTAGCACTTTAGATTTCATATGGGGACCTGCATTTGAATTCAGAAAAAAGGCTCGGAAGATGACGTTCAGCTACTACTCCCGTCTTTGTCCCCTGAACACTGCTGCTGTGCCACAGGCCACTTTAAACCAGAGAGCAGTGCTCTCATCATAGCTCTGATAGGATCCACAGATCCACGGAGACCAGCTGATTGGAGCCCCAAATTGACCTAGAGAAGAACAGAAATAGCAGAAGAGCTGAATGGAACTGAATTTCTTATGAAGGGGCAATTCATTAAAGCAGTGTAATGATCAGTGGTAAGCAATGAGACGTTTATCTCAATAAGACAGGATGATATTTTTACACCTGTCAATATGTAACAGATGGAAGCAGCTTGATGAGGAAATGTAGTGAAAGCTGTCATAAAGGACTTTTATATTCAGTCAGTCAGCATATTGATCACCAGATATATGAAGAAGAGAATAACACTTATTAATAGAGAGAAAGTGGCCCCTAAAACTGAATTGTGTGCCACTCCAAAATTACAAGTGTATTTTTGTTTGTTTGTTTTTTACCAAAACTAAAATTGAAGTTTTCGTTTAACTTAAACCGAAACCAGAAGTAAAGTTTATTTCATAAACAATAAATTAACCACATTTATTTAATAATCAACACTCAAATAAAACTGAGTTTTATTGAACATAAGACAGTTTTTTATATCGATTTAATGATATAATTACGTTTCGACTCCGGTTTGTTGTTGAAATATAAACATTTAAACGGTCGCTGTAATAACTTGTTTTCATAACCGTTTTATTCAAACATTAAATAATGAAAACCAAAATATAATAAATATGTGAAATGATGCATTTATTTATCTCTAGAGTTATTTTTTTCTAGACGAGTAATGAGTTTATGGACATTGGCTTTCCTGAGGTAAATGTAATGTTAAGTGACATATTGTTTACAAGCCGTTTTAATGATATCTTTCCATGGTTGAAACACTGAGTGATTAGAGAGAGAGAGAGAGAGGAATTGATTGGTTGACGTGTGCTCTGTGCTCCTGCTTGAACTGAGCCGGCTACAGCGATCTCTCACGCCACATTAAAGAGCATCAAAACATTTCTTGTTTAAATGTTGTTATAAAATTGACCGAATTTGAAAGTGTAGATTTTGCAACATATTGAAATGAACAAAGCACAAAGCTTATTGTGATTATTGGATGGTAGGCATGCTACAAATAACATTTAGTGAAGTTTTGTTTGCGTATCAAGTGAAAACAGCATTGGCTAAACGATCTTGGTTTGTCAAAATGAAGATCCATTAAAAATGAGAAATCAATATTATCAGTGCAGCCCCAGCGTCCATACAACTGACATGTTTATCTGTATGTTATCCACATTTTGTTCATGAAATAGACACTGACACGCCATCAGAAAAGTGCTAAATAAACATAAACAACACTGTTTCGCTCAATGATTTCAGCCCTCCAGAACTGTTTCGGACAAAACCGAAAATTCATTTTTGGTCGAATATTTTCAGTTTAGAATATTTTCCACTTTTTAAAAATTAAAAAATCGAAAGTGCTGTCCAAAATATATTTGGTCCATAGTAGGGATGCACCGATACTGAGCTCCTGTACTCGTACTCGTAAAAATGCCCCGATACCAAACGCCGATACCACACAGCATGTGATAAGTGCCATATTCAGACAAAGAAACACCAACAACAGACAGCAGAATGCAGTTATTAGAGATTAAGGATGTCTACGAAGTATATGTATGCAATGAATATAATGTTAAACATTCAGTATTAACACCTGTATAGCTGATGTGCGCAAGTTGATGAGCAAAGCACGCTGAGTGGATTGAGCGCGCGGTGGCGCAGATGCGCGAGCTTGTCGAGTGAATATATCTTTCTCACAGACATCACTGGAAAGTTTGTAGTTCGGTCGATGTGTCAAAAACAAGTAAAACAATGCACAAGTTACTTAACGGTAGGGAGAGAGAGAGAGAGTGACATACGAGCGCGCACACTTCTGTTGTGTGATCTTTGATGTTCACTTCACTTAGCACACGCATCATTTGGATTAAAACTAAATTGTAAAAATAAGACCATTTATAAGGGCATTCACTATAAACATAATTTATTTTCAACCTTAGGCATACACGACTTTCTGGCGAAAGTGAATCTAGCAGCCAGTGTGAAATGCGCTAGGCTGTACTACTGTCCTCTCATTCTGCATCAGTACAAATGTGTGCACGCATTGCGCGTGTTTTGCTTGCTTGAGTGTTTCTGAATTATATGTTTAGCTTTGGAATATAAATCGCAGCACGCTTCAGATGAAAAAAACGCGACTTCTATTTCTGAAAATATCACAGTTAGGATATTTATAACGAGTGGTTCCCTGCATTATTACAGCAAAGCGCGTGATTACAGTACTAAGCTGCTGCAATGGAGCAGCTCTAATGCTATTAAATTAAAGATGATGTACCATAGAGCAAAAAAATGAACCGTGAAAGTAACAAAAACTTGTAAAATACATTTTAATGAGCATAATTAAGTGTGAAAATAACCGAA
>NW_015544223.1:1185444-1186074 GCF_001515605.1 Sinocyclocheilus anshuiensis | reverse complement strand
GGCGCAGATGCGCGAGCTTGTCGAGTGAATATATCTTTCTCACAGACATCACTGGAAAGTTTGTAGTTCGGTCGATGTGTCAAAAACAAGTAAAACAATGCACAAGTTACTTAACGGTAGGGAGAGAGAGAGAGAGTGACATACGAGCGCGCACACTTCTGTTGTGTGATCTTTGATGTTCACTTCACTTAGCACACGCATCATTTGGATTAAAACTAAATTGTAAAAATAAGACCATTTATAAGGGCATTCACTATAAACATAATTTATTTTCAACCTTAGGCATACACGACTTTCTGGCGAAAGTGAATCTAGCAGCCAGTGTGAAATGCGCTAGGCTGTACTACTGTCCTCTCATTCTGCATCAGTACAAATGTGTGCACGCATTGCGCGTGTTTTGCTTGCTTGAGTGTTTCTGAATTATATGTTTAGCTTTGGAATATAAATCGCAGCACGCTTCAGATGAAAAAAACAAGACTTCTATTTCTGAAAATATCACAGTTAGGATATTTATAACGAGTGGTTCCCTGCATTATTACAGCAAAGCGCGTGATTACAGTACTAAGCTGCTGCAATGGAGCAGCTCTAATGCTATTAAACTAAAGATGATGTACCATAGAGCAAAAAAAT
>NW_015544223.1:1172028-1185079 GCF_001515605.1 Sinocyclocheilus anshuiensis | reverse complement strand
CTGTGATATATTATACCCAAAAATTCTTCATACAGTGGACTACCAGTAAAACTGATACAAATTTGGGACCAAAAATTATTCAGACCGAGTCTGGGAAAAAAATTGGTTTCAGGTTTGCATGAACCTGGATGACAGCATGCCCAGGAGACTACAGGCTGTCATTAAGGCTAAGGGTTGCCCGACTAAGTATCGATAGATAATTTTTGGTTGATTGTAATCCATTACATACATTTCTATTGAAGTTATCTGACATTATCAAGCTGAATTTGTTCTGACACAGTTTAACTCTGAGTTCTTGTCATATCTTATTACATTTTCTAAACTTTAGCGAATAAACTGTGATAATGTGAGAAATGTTGAAGGTGTCTGAATAAATTCTGGTTTGACTGTATCTATTTGATAAATTAAGTTAACCAAATAACATTATACATACTCTTTTGGTTTCTGTACCCAATATGTTAAAAATATACAAATGCAATAAAAATATCGGTATCGGTACTCTGTATCGGCAACTACCAAAAATAAAAGTATCGGTATTGGGCGAGTACTGGAAAAAGTGGTATCGGTGCATGTCTAGTCCATAGTTTTATTGATAAGGTAAATGAAACTAAATTATTAATAAAATTATCCTACTACCATGTTTTTTCGACACACTTTGGGTACAGTCTAAATATTGTGGTGAATGAATATGGTAATCATTCAGCACCATATATCCAAGCACCGTGGTATTCTCATGTGATACCATCACTGTACCACGGTAGAGCACAGTGTTTGCATTGAGGAGAGACCGCAGTAAGGCAGATTTTGGTGTAGTTGGTATTCTGTGTGGGTTGGAGAGGGACAGACGTGTCTGTAATGGGCTGTTCTCAGCAGCACTGAGGCCTTGTTGCTGTTGACCTCCATTTAGACTCAGGCAGAGTGAGATCAAAGCGTCTGATGGTGAGGACGTTACTGGTCACGACCCTCATCGGCAGTCAACACCACGCACATCTCAATCACAGCGCTACGAGCTCGGCCACTACTAGAGAGATCCAAATCTTTCTGCATGCTTTTATTTTACGCATGGGTTTTAGTTTTAAAGCGGTTTGTCATTTCTGCCAAATGGAATTGCAAAAAACACTCCCACTGTCTGACATGGTGGAGAAAACAGGAAGTCCCGCCTCTCCCTCATGCCACTGGCTGCATCTGAAATCGCTTCCCTACTACACAGTAGGCATAAAACAGTGAGCCCAGATGTCTGAATTCACAGTATTCATAAGTACCCGGATGATTTACTACTTCTGGTGAGAAACTGAAGAGAGTAACACTTTGTTTTGATAGTCCACTTTAGACATTTTGTCAACTATAAGTTACTATATTGCGACTACATGTCAACTAGCAGTCATTAGAGTATTAGGAGACCTACTCATTCCAGACCGGTGTGTGTGATGATGTGTGTGCCACAGGTGCAGCGCTCCAGAAACAAGCAGGTGAGGGAGATGTTTCCAGACAGCTTTGGCATCCATCACGCCGGGATGTTACGGCAGGACCGCACGCTCATGGAGAACATGTTTTCCAGAGGATACTTGAAGGTTCTGGTGTGCACTGCCACGCTGGCCTGGGGTGTTAACTTACCCGCTCATGCGGTCATCATTAAGGTCAGAGCTCGTCGCTGCAGGCTTGTGTGTGTGTGTGTATGAAACTCTGCTTTGTTAAACGTAATGCTGGAATCTTCAGGGTGGGCTTTAAATGGTTCCTGTTTCTCTGCAATCAGGGCACTAATATATATGATGCCAAGCGTGGTGCATTAGTGGATCTGGGCATCCTGGACGTGATGCAGATTTTCGGTCGGGCTGGACGGCCACAGTTTGATAAGTACGGAGAAGGAACCATCATCACGACCCATGACAAGCTGAGCCATTACCTGACGCTCCTGACTCAGCAGAACCCCATCGAGAGCCAGTTCCAACAGAGTCTCGCCGACAACCTCAACGCTGAGGTACAACCCCACACACAGCTCTATTGTGATACTGTACATACTGTGCCAGGTCTATAATGACCTGTGGCATAAATCTGCTGTTTCAGTCTTATCATTTTCAATTACATTTACTATATAAATTCAGTACACTACCCATCAAGATTTTGCAATAAATCATATTAGTTGGAATCCCATTATACCTAGCATATGCTTCTATGTGTCAAAGCAGTTGTAGAAGACAGTTATTATTGTTTACTAAAACCATAAAAAAAAAAAGAACGTATTTTAGTTTGGCTAGTTACCAAAGCAACATTTCTCATTTTCATTTAGTTTAAGCTGAAGTACTATAGTAAACTAAATAAACTAGAACTGTTAAATAAAACTTGCTATATAAACTTATTATAACAAATAAAAATGGCAAAAGCATAACAAAATTATTAAAACTTTAACCAAAATTGAAGTAAAAACAGAAACATCAAAATAAAATCTATAATAAACAATAAAGCTGAAATAAAATACAATGCAAATAGTAGATGCAAAACTTAAACTAAATGAAAATTAGAATTGTTGTCATGGTAAATAAATACATTTTAGTTGAAGCACAAATATTACCTAATAAAAAACCCACTAAAACTAATAAAAATGACAAAAGCATAACAAAATTATTAAAACTTTAACCAAAATTGAAGTGAAAACAGAAAAACAGAAACATAAAAATAAAATCTATAATAAACAATAAAGCTGAAATAAAATAAAAAACAAATATTAGATGCAAAACTTAAACTAAATGAAAATTAGAATTGTTGTCATTAGATAAATACATTTATGTCGAAGCACAAATATTACCTAATAAAAAATCCATTAAAACTAATAAAAATGACAAAAGCTCATTTTGTCAAACAAATTTACTAATTGTTTTCATTTGCTTTTCATCAGTTACAGTAGAACCACAAATTGTTCTAACACTAAACTTACAGTTAGGCGGTTTCTCTTTGTATTAAACGTAGTTTCACTTTAGTTTTTGCTTGTTGGCAAACTTTAATTTTATTTTTGTTAAAAAAATGACTGCTAGATTTGATCTTTGTATTAATAAACTTAAATGAGCTTAATAAACTCATCAAAAAATAACTTAATTAACTCATTAATGAAATGGGCTGTTCTTCACTCCGCCACATGATGGCAGCATCTACAAGGCCTTTTCAATAGAAACTCATGATCACTTTGTCCAATAGATGGCGCAGTGACATTAGCCATCAGCTGAAGGCTAGATTAAAATCCTTTCAACATGGATTTCTGTGTTTATGCATGTCATATCAGTTATCATATAGCGTCCAAGATCTCAATTACATGAATAGCAATATCAAACATAAACCCCACCTCTAGAAAAAACTTGGATTTGGTTTAATGTGAGTGCTGTGATATATAATGCCTGCTTGTTTTGTGCAGATCGCTCTAGGGACAGTCACTAATGTCGATGAAGCCGTCCAGTGGCTGAGTTACACGTACCTGTACGTGCGAATGACAGCCAATCCACTCGCTTACGGGATCAGTCACAAGGCCTATCAGGTGCTCATGCTCTCATTATCTGTTGTTAATATTCTCAATAATCAAATCTCACAGCAGTGTCGCCAGACTGTCACTATTCCGATGCTTTTCAGTTTCTATTCATATTTTTATTGCAAATTCCTTTCTTGTTATAGTTTATTATGACAAATGAGTAATTGTGAAGCATTTTGATAATAGTTAATGTTGTGCTGTTATTTAGATGGATCCGCAGTTGGAGCTCTACAGGAAGGAATTAGTCGTGGAGTCCGGCAGGAAGCTGGATAAGGCACGGATGATCCGTTTTGATGAGAGAACTGGTTATTTTGCATCCACAGACCTTGGCAGGACAGCCAGTCACTTCTACATAAAGTACAACACCATTGAGGTGAGAGATGCTACATACAATACTGTATAGTTTTGTAGATTGCAATTCATTGGCTGCATGCAGTATTTAGGTCTCAAAGAAAACTTTGCAAAAATCTTTACACTTTAACATTCCAGTCGAAAACCGATAAGATTCTTACTGCTAGGCTTAATGTGTTTTAACATTGGTTCTTTACATTCTACAGACATTCAATGAGCTTTTCAACGCGCAGAAGACTGAAGCAGATATCCTGAGCATTGTTTCAAAAGCTGAAGAATTTGAGCAGGTCAAGGTGAGATGACAGATGACCATAGTTTCATTTTTAGTGACGGGTAAATAAAGTGTGTATTTTAGAGGTGTGTTATAGTGTTAACGTTGTCAGCTGTTTTTTTTAGTGTAGTCTCAGTCCTGTGTCAAATGTCTGTTTAACCAACCTATACTGTTTTTTGTGTAGGCAAGTTTTAGTTGACTTTAGTCTAGATTTAGTCAATGAAAACTGGCTTATTATACTTTCATTTGAGCAGAATATCATTGGAGATCACTATATTCCAACTTGTACACAAGTAAAATGTAGTCGGTGTTTTCAGATCATCTGCACTTTTTCCTCAGTGTTTAGATAGAACATGTGCCAGTGGTCGTGAGATCAAATAAAACCCTGGGCAGAAAATGTGTCCTTTTAAGAGAAAAGCTTTGTTAGGGAGACTTAAACTCTTGATATCTCGCAACGCCAGGCATGAAAACATATATGAAGTTCTATATTTTTCTCTTTTTTTTTTTTGATGAATATTTTTGAGAAAATAGATAGAGATTTTTACATGTAGAGAGTATGTATTTTTTAAACTACATTTTCGTCTTGCCTTTTTTTCTTTTTACGATATAGCATGTTGATATAGTCACCGTTTCTGTTTAATGATGTTGGTGTCGTCTCATCCTCATTTAGTTAAAGTCATGGAAAACAAATTGAACACTAGTGTGTTGATGGGTTTTTGTGTACCACACGCAGGTTCGGGACGAGGAGCTGGAGGAACTGGAGAAGCTGTTGTGTAATTTCTGCGAGCTGCCGGCGACTGGAGGAGTGGAGAACGGCTACGGCAAGATAAACATCCTTCTCCAGACGTACATCGGCCGCGGGGAGGTGGACAGCTTCTCCCTCATATCTGACCTGTCTTATGTAGCGCAGGTGAGACACAAACACAGAAAGAGATTAATGCACATTGTCTTTATTTTATGCTTCTTAAAAGTGGATTGCACATTGCTAAATCAGTCGAATAGAAATATAGCAATTAAACTACACAAATCATATGTAACTGTACATGGTATGAGGAAGTTTATATTGTGTCGGAAATAATCCCATCGTGTTTCTTCACTTTAAACATTTAAAAAAATCAATTCATTCAATAAAATGTAGTATTTTAAAGAAACATTCCATCTTAGTATGAAAAATATGACATCACTTTTTTTCGCCTCATGTCTAGTGTTTTTTAATTATTGGCATCAGCCAATATTATTATTATTTTAATTTTATTTTTTTTATTTTTTTTTCCCCTGTTTGGCTGATATGTCGGAAGCAGGACTTTTATTTTGACAGCAGTGAGAATGCCAGCACCTGAGCGCACAGAGCTTCCATTCCCCGTCTTCATTAGTTTACTGTCTCTGTTTGAATGTTCAGACTAATGCATTATTAAACACAACTTCATGTCATGAATGTAAGATTAGCACTAACTTGTCTTTTGAAAAAAAAAAAAAAAATGATTTCCAATGTGCACAAACAAGCCAGATTTCTGAGTGCACGTTTTATTTATTTATTTGTGATTTTTTTTTTATATGTATATAAAAAATATTTATTTTAGAAAATATTATTTAAAATAAATTTAATTTCAGCAATTCTTTTGCATGTGATTTTTCTATCTTTAAATTAAGTAGTGTGCTCATTTATAACAGGGCTATTCAATTAGTTTTATTTGAGGGCCGGATTATTGAACTGAAATTTTGAAGGGGGCCAAGGGGGTGGGTGGCTGTCCCGATCTCTTTCTGAGGGGCATGTGTTTAATGGCATCTTTTTACTAAGTAGCCTATTATTAACAATGGCCAGTATTTTTGATAACAATGCAATACTGCTACTGATGTCTCTATTAAATGCATTTTCCCCTCAATTTTAGTCATTAATTATAGCAATTCAAAGTTACAGTATAATTGAAAGCCATTATTTTTAACATTCAGTAGGTTCTGAAAAATATCATTTTTAACTTTTAATTTACGTGAACTTGAAACAATCTTCACATAAACCAGAAATTGTATAAGCATAAATTAATCTTTATTCAAGCTACAAAACTTAATCAGCGACTAGAGCAGTCGAGTGATTTCTTTTCTTTTGTTCTGTGATTTACATCAATGAGACTTCATCAGATTTCACTTTAAAAGCAGCGCTGTCACTTTAAAATCTGATGCACATGACGCGTATCTTGACACACATCCGATTTCTCCCAACTCTTCATGGTCATTTAGGACTTTATAACTCATTTAAGACCGTGTTTACGAGGTCACTAGCCAAAACCCAGCATTTTGACATAATTCTGTTTTTGTCCGTTGAAGCGCTACTGGCGCGCTGTCTGAAGCGGCTCAGATTACAGCCGAACGCGCAGTCTTTCAGACTCCATTCGATAATCATCTTCGTCCAGTGTCTGCGCTATTTCTCGACAGAAGTTATGACGGACAACACTGCCTTTATACTCCTTTAAACTAGAGTTGTGGATATGTCATAACCCCCTTACGCAAGCGCTGCCATTCATTGATGTTAATTTGCGATTGTTGTTGTTGCGTCTCTCATTCTTTTATTTTGCGGTTGTGAAACAACGGCCCAGGCCAGTGTTGCCACCTTGTGGACAAACTAATTAGTGCAAAAACAATTCAAGGTGTAATGTGCGACCTTGCGTGTACTCTCCCCTCGGGCCGGATGAAGATGAATGGCGGGCCGCAAATTGAATAGCCCTGATTTATAAGATCGGCCACCCTGCTAGATACTGGCATCGGCCATCAAAAAAATAATCAACAATGTTATTCCAAATTCAACTTTCTTCCATGAAACAAAATCAATGACTAAATACATTTTTGTTGTATAGAAAAGAACATCTTAGACATTTTGAACCAAGATCTTCTTTGTGTCCTCAGAAATAATAAAAAAGGAAGGAAGAAAGAAAGAAAACAACAACATACTTGGCTCATTCAGCGTAATTCTGACCACATTTTTGAGTGAACTATATGGTAATGTTTATCCTCTTCCCCACCATCTCTTCAGATTCTCTGTGGAAGCCATCTACTGTATCCCTGATATCTGCGATTCCATTATAACAGCTTCCATGTGGTCAGATAGTGGAAATAGGTCAGAGAAATTCCCTCTTTGCTCCTAATTCGGCTGATTTCAGATGTGCAGCTGGGATCCGGCAGTGGGAGTCATTTCCGTGTCAAACATATGTTGAGTTTAAATCCAGACCCTCTGTGATGCTCAGGTCTGAGAGATCTCTCTCCGTCACCCGTCAGGGATTTTAGATGTATATGTTTAGATGTATATCTTTCAATGGTTTTTGCATCTGTTCAGAGAGGAAGACTCTTCTCATCATTCAGCTGTAGATCAAAGTGGCTTTGAGCTTTCATTGGTGAAATTGACAGCATGTGATTGCAGAGATTATTTTATGATGATAGATAGATAGATAGATAGATAGATTTGCACCTTTAAATTTGTATTTATCTAACTAGTTGCTTATTAGCATGCATATTACCAGTATATTGTCTATTTATTAGCACTTATAAAGCACATATTAATGCCTTATTCTGCATGATCATATTTTAGATCGCTTAACCCTACCCCATACCTAAACTTAACAACTACCTTACTAACTATTAATAAGCAGTAAATTAGGAGTTTACTCAGTCGTAGTTAGTTAATAGTGAGAATTGGTCCCCAAACTAAAGTGTGACCCAAAACACTATTAAGTAATCAAATCATTGGGACGAATCGTTCAAATTAAAAATTGTTTTCTGAATCTCTGACCGCACAACACTAAAGATTCACATACATCCCAGCAGACGGTCAGTCCACAAAGCTCATCTGAATTTCAAAGCCGTGCATGTAGTGTGCTGTGCTTTCACTGAAGTCTTGTGAATTGGATCATGGGGACTGTTCTGCAGGTACTCATCCATTCGAAAGAGTTCGGTTGCTCTTGAGGCCTGTTAAACAGCAGCATCTGGGTCAACAGGTGTTTGTCCTCCTGCTTCGCTAACAGTCGACCATTTCTGCTCAATCAATCAGTGACTAGATCAGTCCATCATAGCAGTCAGATCTATGAGTAAGCCTGCACCTTATAGATCAAAGTAATGTTAGATTCCCAAAGCCATCTGAACATAACTCACACTCCACCATCAAACATACAGCCGCTTGGCTCTGATTTATACCCTCAGCAGTCAAAGCAAATGGACATTAGTCATTCCATAAAATGTGTTCTAGATAATGAACCAAATTTAAAGGTGTCCTTTAAAAAGCTGTTCCCCAAAAAAGAAAACAGTACTTGATAAATCTGTTTAAAATGACGCTCTCGCATTAGACAAGCTATTTTATACTTCATAAGGTTGCCCACCCCCAAGTAGCTCTTATTCAGTTACACAGCCAGCTGAATACCTCTCACTTTATTTCAGTAACCTCTTATTAACAGACTTTTTTTTTCAGTTGTGCAATAAATTAATCATAATTATGTGACTAATATGCCTGTGAATAAGGTATTTCGACAATGCATGTGTTTGCGCGTATACATAATGCTCTTAAAACGATCTCATTATAAAAATCAATTTTAATGAATTACATGCAAACCAATAAAACAAAAACACAAGTTGTTTCCTATAAACAGCAGAGTTTCTCTGAACCTCTCTGGATTATCGCTAGAACATATCTGGTTGGCATGGAAGCACATTTCTGCCACATTAAGGGAAAAAATGTTTTGGTAAATCCTAATTATGACATTAGAAGTTATGAGATTATGAGAAAGCAAGTCATAAAACGTTAAGATTCAATCATGACATGTTAAGGCTTTATGACATATACCCCCGGTTTCACAGACAAGGCTTAAGCCTAGTCCTAGACTAAAATGCAAGTCTGAGCTGTTTCAACTGAAAGAAACTTGCATTGACTGATCTTAAAATATATCAGTGCCTTTGTTTTGTCTCAAGGTGCACACCAGTAATGTTTTTTTTCTAAGCACTTTCATAAAAATTGCTTAAATGTCCTAATTGAACTTTGATCTAATCCTGGCTTACTCTAAGCCCCGTCTGTGAAACCGGGCCATAAAGTAGTAGTTGATATAAAAAGTAATAATTATGACTAGTGCTGGGCGGTATACCGGTTCATACCGAATACCGGTTTTTGTTTTTGTTATGATATGAATTTTAAAAATACCGCAATACCGGTATATGTCACTTAAACAACGTTCGGAACGCGACACTGTTTGAAAGGGGTGTTGCACTGTGGTGAGGGAACAGCTGTATGTGTTACTAAGCGTGAAAGTTCCGAAACTGAAGCTGTAGAACTAATAGAACGTGATGACACAGAAGAACTCATCCACAATATCCACATTGACCGCCACAAATATCCACCGCCCCCTGCCATCAGCTCCCGCGTCTCACACACACGAGCGCGACTTTAGCACTAGATTTAGCAACTTTCAGACCCTTTTAGCGGCTTTTTTCCATAGAATATTCATACTGACAAACCTAGCGACTTTTTTGGATAAACCTTAGCTATGGTTCAGTTGGAAGATTTCGCCAGTACTGTCCCGCGAACGCGAGGTCTGACTTTCCCGGAGAAGTGTCACCTCTCTCGTGTGTGTTCTATGCAGTGAGCGGCAGAGAAGCAGCACATTCAGTTGGCCGCACAGCAGCCGACTCGTCAATAAATGAGTAGATGCATGTTGATTTTATCAGATGCCGCGATTATAAATGAGAGTGACTCCTGGTTAACATGTATTAAAAGGGGTTGTGTTTAGTCACTATTTAATGTGGTATTTTTTGACAATATTCACTCATCATGACAGTAAAATAGGGCATTCTAAGTCAATATACTGCAGTATTTCCTCTCAATCAGTAGAAAATATGGTTAACACCCGGTCATGCATGAAAAAAAAATACCGTCTTGTACTGTGAAACCGGCATAATTTTGAAAAATACCGTGATATACATTTTTGGTCATACCGCCCAGCACTAATTATGACATATAAAGGTTGAAAGTCAAAATTATGAAATGCTCCATCAAAGTTATGAGATTAAAAAGCCAAAATAGCTACATAAAAAGTTGTGATACGTAAGTCATACTAAATTACTAAGTAGTTATTATGAGATAAAATTCAAAATGATAATACTAAAACTTGAAATTTATGAGAACTCATTATGACAAAGTCAAAATTGGAAAAACAATTTACAATACATAAGGCGAGATACATAAATCATATAAGTAAGATGCAAAGCCATTATTATGCAATAAGTCAAAATGATGGCATAAGTCAAAATGATGAGATAAAAAGTTATAATTACGACATAAGCCACAATTTTGAGAAATCGTAATTATGAGAAAAAGTCAAAGTTGACAGA
This sequence comes from Sinocyclocheilus anshuiensis, assembly GCF_001515605.1. Classification (NCBI taxonomy): domain Eukaryota; kingdom Metazoa; phylum Chordata; class Actinopteri; order Cypriniformes; family Cyprinidae; genus Sinocyclocheilus; species Sinocyclocheilus anshuiensis. The sequence continues at coordinate 1,174,583 of NW_015544223.1, read as the reverse complement.
CAATTTATGTCTACATACATAAGTCATATACTAAGTCATTGTTATGAGATTAAAATTGTGACATAAAATCTTGAAATTGACTTTGATGTCATGATTTTGACTTATTTCATAATTAGTATATCGTCATTTCAACTTGTATGTTATTCTTGCATCACACCTGGGGAAGAGAGACACATGTATTTTCTCCATCTCTGATATGTTTTCAGTTACTGTATTTCAGCTACTGTATGTATAATGACAGTGTCAACTATTTAAAACCGACTGGTTATTAAAAAACTGTTCAGTTTATAACAGTATAATAACAACTGTTTGGTTCAAGTACATGATTAATGGCAGCCATATTTATCTGCAGTGTGTACGTGGCTTCTGTGCAGTCCTAGACTGCTGTCATATCGGCTGGTGATCCGCTTGATTGACTTGATTGTGTGATTGAGAGTCTCTTTGTCGTTTTTGTGCAGAATGCTGCTCGTATCGTGCGGGCTCTGTTTGAGATCGCTCTGAGGAAGCGCTGGCCGGCCATGACCTACCGCCTGCTGAACCTGTGTAAAGTGATTGACAAGCGTCTGTGGGGCTGGGCCCACCCGCTGCGGCAGTTCAGCGCTCTGCCCCCTTCAGTGCTGTCCAGAATGGAGGAGAGGAATCTCACGGTGGACAAACTCAAAGACATGGGCAAAGATGAGATCGGTCAGTCTGACACAAGAAAATGATGTGGATTTGTCAGTTTTAGACTTCATCAGGCGTTTAAGGATAAATATTCATTGTGTGTGTGTGTGTGTGTGTGTGTGTGTGTGTGTGTGTATAGGTCACATGTTGCATCACGTGAACATCGGCCTGAAGGTGAAGCAGTGTGTTCATCAGATACCCGCCATCCTGATGGAGTCCAGCATTCAGCCAATCACACGCACTGTCCTGCGCGTTCGCCTCAGCATCACCCCAGACTTCAGGTGGAATGACCAGGTAGCCATGGCAACCATAGCCAGGACTTTACATGCTGCTGTTAGTCTTTGGAATATCTGGATTATTATATACCATAGACCAGCAGATCCCAAACTGTAGTGCACGTTTGTCCACAGATGAGCCAAAAATTATTTTAATAGCTGAATATTAATTTCAAGTTTGGTTTTAATAAACATTATATTTGGTTTTATATACATATGTATTTTATATGCATATATATACGTGCATAAATACATACATTTGTACACATTATGCACAATTCCACATATCCTCCACACACACACACACACACACGCTCACAGTATGTTAGGCAGGAGGAGCTGAAGGAGTCATTGATTTGTCCATCTCCTCCCTTGCATTTAAGAGCACAAAGGCTTGAATAGGCCCAGATCTGTTGCTATTGTTCTCTTGAGGGCCAGTGCTGTGATGGGCCACAGATGGGCCGCTCTGTGCCTGGTACTCCTGTGTGACCATAACTCGTCCAGCGTGACATCCAACAGCTGGATGACCATCAGCCAACACTAATCACCCGCCAACATGCTCTGAGCATGACCTGCACTCTGCCACATGAATGCGTCATTAAGAAACATTACATTAATCCACTCAGTAAGGCATGTATATAAATATAATACATACAGTACATTACAAACCTTTGTTTTATTATTTTTTATTATTATTTATTTTTTTGGGAGTAAATGAGTGAATACTTGTATTCAACAAACATTAAATTGATGTGACACATTTTTGTTACAAAAAAAATTCAAATAAATACTATACTAAAGAAATATGTATTCATCAAAAATCCTGGGGTGAAAAGAATGGTTTAAAATAAATAAATAAAATGCTGTTTTCAACATTGATAACAATAATGTTTGTTGAGCAGCAAATCAGCATATTAGAATGATTTCTGAAGGATCATGTGACACTGAAGACTGGAGTAATGATGCTGAAAACTTATTGTGAAAAATGGAAACAATAAGTGCATTGTATTAAATTATTAATTTAAATAAAAGTACATAGTTAAGGATGCTTAATATAAAGTGGGTGCCAAACATTTTTGGTTTTATTGTTGTTGTTGTTGAAGCAGCATCAGTTCGCTTGCCCCATCACTGTCTCTCTTTCCATGACAAACTCACAAACCTATTATTTAAAAGTGTATAATTTTATGTATTCATTTTTTTGTTTTTTTCAGTTAGCTATGTTCAGTTCAGCTTTACTCTTGATTAGATTTATGTTGTTGGAATCATGTTTTATTTCTTAAATGTTTTCAATAAAATGTGTTAAAAATGCTGTTCACCAGCAGGCTTCAATTCAGATCTCTAATGTGAATAAAGCTGTGATTCAGCTTAGATTCAGATTCAGATCAAACAGCTCAATGATGATTTACTCACACCATGGTCATTCAGATGCTTTAATGAAAAATACGAGCTGCCTGACGAGCTGCCTATACGTATATTACTCGCTTTAATGTAAAACAGGCTACAACTCAACAGGCTATAAAGATTTCACTCACTTTAGAGCTAAATGCAAGCCATCCAATATAACAGATTTCACTCTCTATTAGGGCTGCACGATTAATCGCATGCGATATTTAACGC
>NW_015544223.1:1137524-1171783 GCF_001515605.1 Sinocyclocheilus anshuiensis | reverse complement strand
CCGGCTTTACTGATAAGATGCGCGTTAAATATCGCATGCGATTAATCGTGCAGCCCTACTCTCTATAAAGCAGTGAATGTGATTAGCAAGAGTTTGTGTGCTCTCATTAAGATTTCTGAATGTCAAGATCCTGTAACACCATTTTTAATTTTGTATCAGACTTTTATAAAGTTTTGCTGTTTTTCATGCAATACGAATGTTAAATGTATCATTTATGTGTGGTTTGGTGTCCGTAATGTAAGTTTGGTCATGTGGTTTCCATGGAAACAGTAGTTTTTACTTTCATGAAGGTTTTTAACTTATAAATGGACATCTGTTTGAAAAAATGCATGTTGTTTTTTGTATTCTCATTGTACCACTTTTATGACACAACATCTGGTCCTGCTCAGGTCCATGGCTCAGTGGGAGAGCCCTGGTGGTTATGGGTGGAGGATCCGATCAACGACCACATCTACCACTCTGAGTACTTTCTTCTGCATAAGAAACAGGTAAATATACATGCACATCTTCTGACACGAGCAAACCCAAATGTATAAACCCTAATACCAGATCGCAGCATGAAGAACGAAACTGGAAGTGTTGCTTTGGCAACTAACTAAAAAAAAGTATAAGTAGTAAAATTAATATATGAAGAGTTCATTTGCAAAAGCCGATAACCGATAATTTATTTTTTTTTTTTTTCAGATATCACGTTGTTTTTATTGCGCATTCCAAAGTAATATCAATCAAACTGCAGTAATAATAACTTAAACAAATACAGGTAATTTACAAAATTAAAGTTCATTAAAAATATGTTTTTTTTACATATTAAAAGTTTGTTTTATAGCAAAAGCAGATAACTCCAGCAGTCGTTTTTTGGCAAAAGAATATAACTCCACATTTCATGTTTTAGAGTTTAAAAAAACGCTCGTTTAATCTTTGTAATTTCCTCAGATGACAATGTAGATGCCTGACAAATGTTGTTGTTGTGATCATAAACTGTATGGATGTGATTACACGAAATACACGGAGCTTTTCCCTCACCATTGTAACGCGCTGCTTTTGCAAGGTTCCGTGAAAACGTTTCAGCTTTTATTTTCCTTTTGCGCCCTGAAGAAGATATCACAGGTTCATCAAGTTCATCGAAATGATCCATCCTCGATCACTTTTATTTAGCTTTGACGAAACTCCTCTCAGCTAACACGTCTTTTCAAAGTGAAAGTAGCCTTGTCACCTGACCTGAATACAGCGCGCTGATTCGCTAAAATGGACTTATCGGCTTCTGTTCAAAAACAACAAGGGCGCTTATCGGCTTCTGCAGTAAAACGTGAACTCGCGATGCCTTGAAAGTGGACAAAACCAGCTTTTTTGACAAAACATGTTTAGGGTTCAGATCGCGGTATATGTGGAGAATAATGCACGGCAATCAGCTCATTTTTTTTAAAGTGGTGTTTATCGGTTTTTGCAAATAAACTATATATATATATATATATGCGATAAAATAAATTACAGCTAAATAAAAAAATGACAAAAGCATATAGCAAAATGTCTAAAACGAAAATTAAAATGAAAAACGAAAATATACAAATTAGCTAATCAATATATATATTAATAAATACTATAATAAGCATACAAATAATGCTAAATTAAAATGCAAGTATAATTTCATTTTGTAAAGCATGGAGATTAGATTAATGACGGTACATGTGGCTCTTGAATGAAGACGGCACATCACACAATGTCACACAGTGAGCCGGAAATGTGAAATGCATTGCGGTGTGCGTTTCTAATCATATATTCTCTCTGGCACTGTCAGGTTGTGAGTGGAGAGTCCCAGCAGGTGGTCTTCACTATACCCATCTTTGAGCCCATGCCTTCTCAGTATTACATCCGAGCCGTGTCTGACCGCTGGCTGGGCTCTGAAGCTGTGTGCATCATCAACTTCCAGCATCTTATCCTGCCTGAAAGACACCCGCCACACACAGGTGCACACATATTTCAAGCTGTGAACAACTTTGTCCTTCAATTACTTTGTTATTTGGGAGGAATTACTTGAAATTCTTATGAAATAGGGTTATTTTAGTTGAGATACTAATTTTTATTAATATTGTAAAATTGTTAATTTTAGTGTTGTAAAATAGTCAATTAAGTTTTAGTAGTTTGTTGTATGTTTTTGTTATTTGTATTAGTTTTTACTTAGTTTTCTTTTAAATATTTTATATGGCTTTATAGTACATCAAGTTAAATGAAAATTATGATTTTTATTTTGTATTTTCTTGTATTTTCTATATATTTCGGTTAACAGTTGTTTTATTTCAAGTAACGAAAATGCTACAGTCTAAGATTCACCATAAAGACCATTCATTCACCAGTGGTGAACTATCAAAGGCTCACGATTTTTACAACAGTAGAACTCCTTTACTATCCCAGAATTGTTTTTTTTGTTTGTTTTTTGAGTTGGCAAAATCATACAGTGTGCACCAGACTTTAGTCTATGAGATTTTTTCACAGTGCGCCAGAAGAAAGTTGCACACCCAGGTAGTGCCCCTCAATAAGTGGCACAATTTGAGATTTCAGTTGTCTGTTATGTGCTGAAGTTTATGCTTTTAAAAAATCAAGATACACTTTTAAAAATGAAATTTTTTTTTTATTGCCATCTGTGGTTCCATGAAGAATCTTTAACGTCTTTAAAAACCAAAAATGGTTCCTCCATGGCATCGCTGTGAAAACCTCTTTATTTTTTATGAGTGTGAGTAATAGTGTTGCTTGCTTTGCAAATGCCACTAATTACATCATCACCTCACCACAGTGAGAGCATTAGAATGCATGCGAGCAACAGGTAGATGTCACCTTTTTTCCTTGTGTAGGCAACCACAGTGGTCCCAAAACCATGTTTGAGTGACCGCATGTGAAATAAACTTCAGGCTTCAGACTTTATAATGGAGAAGCCATGCAAATGTTCTTTTGTAGATTACCATTCTCATATGCTTCATTCCAGAGCTCTTGGATCTTCAGCCGCTGCCTGTGACTGCATTAGGAAACCGGGAGTATGAGAGTCTATACAAGTTCACGCACTTTAATCCCATTCAGACGCAGATCTTCCATACACTCTACCACACGGACACCAACGTCCTGCTGGGGGCCCCCACCGGCTCCGGCAAAACCATCGCTGCAGAGATGGCCATCTTCAGGGTCTTCAACAAGTGCCCCACCTCCAAGGTCTGAACCTCTGCCATCTGTTGGGGTTTAGTTTTAGTTCTTATGAGATGGTTTAACCGGCATGTATCTGTGTGAGCAGGTGGTCTACATTGCTCCTCTCAAAGCTCTGGTCCGAGAGAGGATTGCGGACTGGAAGATCAGAATAGAAGAGAAACTTGGGAGAAAGTGAGAGTGTTTATAGATTCTCCGGGCAAATATGTATCTGTTATTATACCCTGACCTTTGTTTGCTCATTATCATACACTCTCTCTCTCTAGGGTGGTTGAGTTAACAGGTGACGTTACTCCAGACATGCGAGCTATCGCACAGGCTGACCTGATCGTCACCACTCCAGAGAAATGGGATGGAGTCAGCCGCAGCTGGCAGAACCGCAGCTATGTGCAGAACGTGGCTATTCTCATCATAGACGAGATCCATCTTCTAGGTAGAGGCTCTGGCAAAGTTCTTTTTTGTTCTTCGCTTGGGGTAAAACGAAGTTCAAAGTACCTGAACAGCAGTGTACTGTCAGTGAATATCCTAGTCACCTACGCTGCTGGGAGTGGTGCTTAGATTAAATATGTGACCCTGGAGCACAAAACCAGTCTTAAGTCGCTGGGGTATATTTGTAGCAATAGCCAAAAATACATTGTATGGGCCAAAAAATATGAATTTTTCTTTTATGCCAAAAATCATTAGGATATTAAGTAAAGATAATGTTCCATGAAGATATGTTGTACATTTCCTACTGTAAATATATTAAAACTTAATTTTTGATTAGTAATATGCATTGCTAAGAACTTCATTTGGACAACTTTAAAGGTGATTTTCTCAATATTTCGTTTTTTTTTTTTTTTTGCGCCCTCAGATTCCAGATTTTCAAATAGTTGTATCTCGGCCAAATACTGTCCTATCCTAACAAACCATACATCAATGGAAAGCTTATTTATTCAGATGATGTATAAATCTCAATCGGAAGATTGACCCTTATGACTGGTTGTGTGGTCCAGGGTCACATATGTGCTGCCATCCTTATGGAAACATTATTTCGTTTTCCTCTAAATAATAAAACGAACACCAATAGAATGACAGTGGTGAGAAAACAGCAGTTAAGAAAGCATTTTATCATAGCGATGTGGATATGCTTGCACCAGCGTCACAATTTGGCACTCCAGTCATTTCACTTATATTTATTTAGCACATTATACAATAGATGTTCTCAATAGAAACTCCCAATCGCACAGACTCCTATTGAAATGAATGGAATTGGAGCAAATTCCAGCAGGCATGTTCCAACATCACGTGGAAAGCTTTCCCAGAGGAGTGGAAGCCATTATACTGCATCAAAGGGTCAAACAAACCCACTGTTGTTAATGCCCATGGTTTTGAAATTAAATCTTCAACAAGCCCATGAGTCTGGAGTTCAGGTGTCCACATATGTTTGCCTATGTAGTATAGCTGCTAGCAACGTATTAATGTCAAGGACCTTGACATAAATGAATTGGACAGCTTCAATCCTTCTTGAAAACACAAGTCCTGAACCGTGTGTAGTTGGATAACAGTGATAATGCCCCTTTACTCAGGAGTGTCTGCATGCATATACACACGTGTATGGGAAGTTCTTGATTTAGTAGACTGATTTAAGAGTCTCCCTTCATCCATTAGCCTCCTTCAAGACTCTTATTTTTCAGGGATGAAATATTATTTTACATACAATTCATCAAACAAGGAGTACTGTTCTCCACAGGCCTGCATTAGTTTTATTATTTTGTCAAGACCTACAGAAATGTGTATATTCATGTAAAATAAAGCTAAGCTCACAATTCAAAAAATTGTGGTAATTGATAACACTTGCAGTGAAATTTATGTTTCTCCAGTTTCAAACAAAAGCTGAAATGACAATGCACTCTTTTATTAAAAAAAAAGCATAAATATTGTTTTAAAGTTGCACAACTTAACTTGAACTGAATGGCCTTTTTATCAGCGTTTGTGAAATGTAAAATTACATTGATCACCATTTCAAATGAATCTAGGCAGTTAAAAAAAAAATCCAACAAAGTGTATTTCAGAAGAAAAATGTTATCTAAGCAATTAAAAGGAATGGTTCAACCAAAACTGAAACTCACTCTCATCTTGTTCCACATAAATAAGTCTGTTGTTCATATTCAGAACACAAATGAAGATATTTTCATCACTTTTGTCCCTCCATTGAATGTTCACAACTGAAACTTGCATCGAAAGGTATAAAAAGTATAAAATGACATGACAAATGTAATCCTTATGAATCATGTGTAATCCTCGTCTTCTGAAGAGCCACAATTGTTTAAAAATGATTCAGTTTAGGCTTTTATTCATATATAAATATTAATCAACACATACATAGAGTACGTTATATTTGATAAACGGAAGCTCAACAGTACTTATTCAACGCACAAAACAAGCCTCGTTGGTTCTTGTGGAAGCTGGAGCATGCTTGTGTGGACCATGAGAACAAACTTCATCTTTAGCGTCAAGCAAGCACGATTGAGCTTCTGGGTGAATTATCCCTTTGAAGTTATTGGTGTGAACGGGCCTTTATTGTAGTAAATCAGGATAAGTTAAAAAGACAAATTTGAACACTGAGTTCTTATCTTCCATAATGCAGCTTTAAAGCACTATGTAGCCATCAGCTCAAAATATACGTGGTTCTTAAAGCTTTTTGACTGTGCCTGTAAGCATTAATTACTACTAATATTATGAAAAATTATATTGTCATATTTTTGTCTGACGCTGTTGTCTTCCGCAGAGCAGATTATAGCTGAATCAAATGTGTTTATAATTGTTGAATTTTGCAACACTGTTATTGAACTGAGTTGAATCAACATTGAACTGACTGAAGCTGAATAATGACACTACTATCTTCAGTAGAGCTGCTTACCGCTGAATTGAACTTGTTTTATAATTGATGAACTTTACACAGTAATTGAGAACTGAACTGATTCAACACTGAAGCTGAATTATGACTGTTTTTTTTTCATATTTGATGAAGTTTGCATCACTTATTCTGTTACTTCATTGTTTATTACTGTAAAGCTGCCTTAAAACAATCTTTATTGTACAAAGCGTTATATAAATAAAGGTGACCATTTTTACCTTTTGTTTGACTTCACAGGTGAGGACAGAGGGCCGGTTCTAGAGGTCATTGTGTCCAGAACCAACTTTATCTCATCCCACACCTCAAAACAAGTGCGAGTAGTGGGACTCTCTACCGCGCTGGCTAATGCACGGGATCTAGCCGACTGGCTGGGCATCGGACAGGTTCGAAATTCACCGCAATACACAACCTGCATCCATTAGCTCATCTCAACTTTCACGTACATATACCCTTTTAACGCCACATCAGTATCTATTACATTTGACGAAAGACTTGTGATACTCAAATCGCTTTTGGAGTCAATCCATAGACTGTTATGTTTAGGCAAATTAATGTTTTCTGGATCAGTGCTCCTACCTCTTCTCGAGTTTGATGTGATTTACATATGATTCATGGCGATTCAAATGAAGCAAAAAAAAATTGAAATCTTGGCTAATCAGGTTGGATGTAATTGATTGGTCTTGTTTCGGTGGAATCATGCTTCACTTGCACCCATAATGATTAGGGATGAAGTCAAAAGAGTAGAATAACGATATTATCTGTAACACTGTACTAACGGTGCTGTCATGTTTCCATTACAGAACATTCATGTCAGTCGTTTTGCGTATAAATGCATACGTGTGCACATATGAGCACGCAAGGGTCTATAAATAAGCAGCACCCCTCTCCCAGCGTGTAGCAGCATGTTGGCGCTGTGGCCACATCAGGACAGACAGCAGTGGTAATGTAAACGTTGTTTTACTATTGCTGAAATGTCACCCTGCTAGACAGACGGGGAAGGAAGGGCTGGGGGTCTCCATAAATCTGACGTGTGCTGTTTGGACTGAGGCGCGTCTCTAGCTGCCCAATCCATTATCCAGCCCTTTAAATATGTGCGCACACGCACCCAGGCCCGGGCCACTTGTGTGAGACCGCAGTTGTGGGACAGGGGACAATGACAGGCTGTAATTACCCCCAGATGGGCCACTCTGTCAGGCACACAGCCAGCTGGACACTCCATCTCTCGCTTTATTACTGTCTTTCTTTGCTTCTTCTCACTTTCTGACCCTGTTTTTCTTGCTCTGTTTTGAGGCCCTGTCCTTATTCATTTCTGTCTGTGTCTCTTTCAGGTGGGACTGTTTAATTTCCGGCCCTCTGTTCGCCCAGTGCCGCTGGAGGTTCACATCCAGGGCTTTCCGGGGCAGCATTATTGCCCTCGTATGGCCAGCATGAACAAACCAGTCTTCCAAGGTACAATACTACAGTAACATGCACACACATTGAAGGAAATGATCATGTAAAAATGCAAATCCTGTCCATTTTTACATGACACAAAGTTTAGTCTTACAAATGGTATTTTTTTTAATGAAAATATAAAGGACTCTTAATGTTTTTATGCAATTTTTTTATGTTAATACTGTGTTAAAATGTGGAAAAGTGACTTTTTGCAGACTGTGATGATGCATTTCCACATTTTACCACAGTATTAACATCAAAAAATAGCATAAAAGCATTGTAAGAGTCTTTTATATTTTCTTTTTTTTTTATTGATTTAATATCTCTCCTCTGACTCCTATAATCAAGCTCTTGATATTGGTTTCCTCTTTCTTAGATGTACTATAATGGATTTTATCTTTTGCTGTTGGATCAAATGAAAACGCTAAATTATGTTTGTTCTAGTTTACGACTTTCCGTTCACCATTATAAAAGTTTACCCAACTATGATCATTTCTGTTTCTGAAAACCTTAGAAATGTTTAAAGGATCCATGCTCATAAGCTTCAGCAGGAACAGCATGAACATTTTTCTTTTTTCTTGATTTGTTCATTGTTCAATTATCATCATTGTCAAATGTTATTGTTGATTTGAAATTTGCATTTAGAACACACTCTTGGCCAACAGTTATGAAGGTTTTAGGCCTTCCCATTCAAGTACAGTAGATGGGAGCTGAAATTGTATTCATATGTAATAGATGCCCCAGGGATGTTACCATGATATGGCCTCCAGGTTCAGCCAAATTACAAATTATTCTTAGTAAAAATGCTAATGTATCGACTTGCAGTTTTATTTCTTTTGTATTTTGTCTTTTGTATTGTTATTTTTTATTTAGATCGTTCATGCATTTTGATTGTTAAATTCATATTTGGATTACACTCTGTATTTCCACTGTCCTGCAGCCATCCGCACTCATTCTCCTGCCAAACCGGTCCTCATATTTGTGTCGTCGCGCCGGCAGACACGGCTCACAGCTCTGGACCTCATTGCGTTTCTGGCTACAGAAGACGACCCCAAACAGTGGCTCCACCAGGATGAGAGAGAGGTCAGAAGTCATCCTCAAAAGTGTTGTTATATGTATTAACTAATGTGTAAATACATTACTTTTTAAATTTACATCAAAAGATCTGAGTTACTTTTTCAAACAAGTAACACAATCGAGAAATCTAGACGAGAGTAAGGTGCTCAGGCGTTGTGTATTGTAGCAAAAAGGGTGTTAGCTTTCTAGTTCTGCTTTTTTGCATTGCTTTTGTTGTACACTAGAATAGAGCTTGCAAAATAAAAAAATTATATATATATATATAGCAAACCCAGCATATTGCTCTATTGGTCTGAAAGAGACGGAAAGAGTCAAAGCTAGGTGAGATAAAACTAATTTACAAACAAGAAAATTTGAGTGTAAACTAGTAAATTCAACAATACTAAAATCGGTTTTGTATCTTTAACATAAATTGACAACCACCATAATAATGCAGCTGGTAAAAGAGACAGCAATGTGAAGAATCAGTTCATCACAAGTAGCTTTTCCACAAGCTGAAGTATATACTAATATATAGAAGGCACACAGAGTCATTCACGCAAACACTAAACACCAGCATGATAGCACACACATGACACTTAAATAATGCAATAAACATTCATTAAACAACAGAAGATGAAACATAAACCCACATCTACATAACTGATAAAAAACATGACAAAACTATTAAAAAGCATGATTATTTAAACAAAATACTTTCAAATGTGGAGTGTCACGCTGGGAATTCTGGGAATATCAGTTTACAGTTTTTGTACTGTAAATTATACGTTTGTTCTTTTTTTACTTCTAAAAATTGTACAGTTAACAGCATTTTACTGTAAAATTACATGAAATGTCTGGTTAGATCTTTTACAGCTTTTCCCTGTATATAGTAAGGAAACTTACTGTTAACCTATAAACAGTTTTTTTGTTGTTTTTATTTGTACAATATTTTACAGTTAAAATTACACTCATTTTTTACAGTGCATTTAATAATCTAGGTTCATTTAAAATAATAAATAGACTATTATTCATTGTTAATTCATGTGTGTTTATAATGCATTAGCTAATATATTTATTTAGTATAGCTAATGTTAACATGTACAACCTTATTGTAACGTGTTACCTTAAGTCTAAAATGATAGGAACACATTGTGGTTGTGAAGCATTAAATTACTGCCACAGTTTTAAATAAAAATGTAATTTAAAATGGATAGTTCTGAGAAAACTGTATTGAATGCCTTTCGTTTCTGTTCAGGCATGCAGACATTTCTGATAGATGAAGTTTTGAATAGCTTTGGTGTAAAAGATCTCGTTTGCAATTTGTAACAGACTCGCATCACTGAGCGTGTGAATAGGACTTACACTTTTACTGCCTCAGTTCCTTGGCGTTGCTACTGTTACTTTCTCTCTCTTCTGTCTTATACTCATTCTTTCCCAATTCCACAATCTCAAGAAGCTCAGTATCTCTTTATCGGTGATTACAGTACGGCTCAGAGCAGATTCTAGTGCAAAAGCCTGTGTCATATCTCATTAAATTCCTCTTTCCGTTCCACTGCATGCCTTCAGATTATTTCAAGATGTGAACAAACAGCTTTTTCGGCTCGCCACCACAGATGTGTGCTAATATTTTCAAAGCGCTCGATTAGAGAGCTAGTCAGAAAAAAAGGAATGGTTTTCTCATCCCAATCACAAAGTAATTACATACAAATTGCAGCCTTACGGAGGTGATAATTTCTTTAATAGTATACGCATGATACACACATTCAAACGGTACAGAGAGCAGAAATACATCTTTAATGTGTTTGCTTGAACACATACACACGTTTGTGTCAGCAAACTGCCTTCTAATCTGTCGTGCAGCCAAAAGTTTTGGAATTGAACAGCCCTGATAAGCAATGTGCACTGCTGCACAGCCAGAACAATTATTAAAGAATAATTTGTGTGTGTGTGTGTGTGTGTGTGTGTGTATGTATATATACATATATATATGTATATATACATACACACACACACACACACACACACACACACAAATTATTCTTTAATAATTGTTCTGGCTGTGCAGCAGTGCACATTGCTTATCAGGGCTGTTCAATTCCAAAACTTTTGGAAATTATTTGGAATCTGGGTTTTGGAAATTATGATTTATGTTTTCAGTTCTTATTCCAAAAAAAATTTTTTTTTTCAATTGTGTCTCTACAAATACTGGAAATAAAAAAAGATCATTGTTTCTAAATTAAAAATTCCATGTTTTTACTACATTTTGTATAAATAAATAACACATTTAAATTAATTTGGTAGTGTCAAATACAATAATAAACAGTCAGATTTAGAAAAGAAATTAAGCAAGACAATAAACATGTAACCATAACTATGCAAATAACAGTCAAGTTACTACAGCGCTATTGCTAGAAATGTAGACAGTGTTTTATGATAACATGATAAAGAGCATAAATATTATATTGTGTAATATGTATATATGTTATTAGTTTCCCAAACTAACAAGGTTAAGGCTGCTTCACACAGAACATGGTTTTGCATTCCACTGTACTGAAGTTAAACTTTTAAGAATGTCTCTCAGAGCTTTACCGATTTTAATAGTTTCTCTATTAGAAGAGAGTTCCTGGAGTGGAATCAATTTCAACCTTTGGAATTGACTCTCGATTCCCAATACCTCAGAATTAAAGAATCAGTTTATGTAGAATTGATTCTATAGTGGATTCTGTATTTGGTATGGGTCACAATTTTCAAATATTCGATTAGTTGATTTAATTATAGAATATCGAATAGGTTGTGCGATTGTCAAAAAATAAAAATTCCCCATGTCTTCGGTGGTGACGCGTTCATGTAACTAGAGGGTGGAGCTGCAAATAACACACCTAAAAGCCGTCAAAGACAACAAAAGAGCACATTGTCTCGTGCAGCACAGCAAAAATAGACTCGGTGCGGAAACGATCGCTGCACTGCTGCTGGAACGCACTGCCGGACAGCAACCGCTTGCAGTGTGAACGCTCTAAATCCGTTAACAAAATCCGTTGAAGACAGGAGCGCAATCTGTTCACAATTAGTCCTGCCGCAGAGAACACGCCAACTCCGTTTGCACAATGTGCATGCGTTGCGTATTTTTTCTGCGCCTGCGTCTCATGAAAATGCATATAAATAGTACGCCAAATAAAAACGCGTGGTATTGATACGCAAAAATGGGCTTTGGCGTGTATATGCTACGCACGTGTTTGGCGTGCATATGATGCGCAGTTTTCGTGTGCATATGATACGAAATTTATTGGCGTGCATATGAAATGCAGTTTTCGCATACATATGATTCACATCTACTCCACAAATCGGGTTGGTAGCCTATTCATGTGTGCGTGCGTGCGGGGGAGGGTTGCGATTTTCTAATAATAATCTAATAATTCTTAGCGACCATCGGATGTTATTTTTGCTTGAAATGCCCATCCCTATTCTGTATGCAACTATGTATGACCGAATCTCTCAGTCTGATTCTTAAAGGGATAGTTCACCCAAAAATGGTATTTTCTTGTGTGAGCTGTTCCTTTTATGAATGCGGATTTGTGTAAAACTGCTTTGACTGTTTGAATTGTTGCGCAGCAGGCATTTATGAGGCAGATACTGATGTTAGTGGCCTATCTTTCTATTACACAGACTGCGTGTAAAGGCATGCAGCCCCATAAAGCGTGTTAATGCCTGTCTTTTATGAGCCTACCCTGTTAAAGACCCAATAAAAGACATTACACATGTAACATTCAGAGAATAGGGAAGGCTGCCGTTTATACTTCTATATAGTAGAGATAGAATTCAAGTCTGGTTTAAAAGAGTTCATCCGATTAAAATTCTCTCATCATTTATTTGCCCTCATTATTATTATTCATTACTTTTTACAAACTCAAGGTCGCTTTACAAGTTACAAATATACTACTGTCAAAACCTTGGGGTAAATTATTTATTTTTGTTTTTTATTAATTTTCTACTTTTATTTAGCAGCAGTACATTAAGTTGATCACAAGTGACAGTAAAGACATTTATGTTATCAATGTTACAAAGTATGTTTATTTCAAATAAAAGCTGAACTTTCTATTCATTAAAGAACCCTGGAAAAAAAGTATCACAGTTTGTACACAAATATTAATATTATAAGCATCACAGCTGTTTTTCAACATTGAAAATAATAAATTTTTCCAGAGCACCAAATCAGCATATTAAAATTATTTCCGGAGAATTATGTGATGCTGAAGATTGGAGTAATGACTGCTTTGCATCACAGGAATAAATTACATTTTAAAATATTTTCAAATAGAAAAACACTATTTTAATAATAATAATAATATTTCACAGTATTACTGTTTTTACTTTATTTTTGACCAAATAAATAGTGATGTCTTTAAAGAGCATTTCTTACGGGCTTTTCACAAAAAGATATTTTTAAGAACTTTCAAAAAAAAAAAAAAAAGCTATCAATGTCTTAAGAAAACTTGGAATATAGTGTAACACATTTATACTATTTTCATAGTACTTCTCTTTTTTTTTTACTATGAACTGCTATTTTGTAAAAAAAAAGAGCATGATTAAGATTCTTCAAAATGTATCTTTTTTTATTCCATTAAAAAGATAATTTTAAAAAACTGCATACAGGTTTGAAACAACATGAGGGCGAGTAAATAATGACAGCATTTTTATTTTTACATGGCACTGCAGCAGTGAGGTTCAGGCGCGTGAGCTCCATGTGCTGATAGCTCCAGCGTCCTGGCTGTGTGTTCCAGTGATATACGGGGCGTCCCGCTGGTTCACTGCTCTGAAGCGTGTAACGACCCGAAACCCTGCTGTTTGAGTGACAGCCGGCTGCCGTTAGCTGTCCATCTCACATCTAACAGCACTTCCCTCTATTTGTTTCCACTGTTGCCCATCCTAACATGTCCATCCCTTTTCACAAAAAGATATTTTTAAAAAATTTAAAAAAAAAAAAAAAAAGCTATCAATGTCTTAAGAAAACTTGGAATATAGTGTAACACATTTATACTATTTTCATAGTACTTCTCTTTTTTTTTTACTATGAACTGCTATTTTGTAAAAAAAAAGAGCATGATTAAGATTCTTCAAAATGTATCTTTTTTTATTCCATTAAAAAGATAATTTTAAAAAACTGCATACAGGTTTGAAACAACATGAGGGCGAGTAAATAATGACAGCATTTTTATTTTTACATGGCACTGCAGCAGTGAGGTTCAGGCGCGTGAGCTCCATGTGCTGATAGCTCCAGCGTCCTGGCTGTGTGTTCCAGTGATATACGGGGCGTCCCGCTGGTTCACTGCTCTGAAGCGTGTAACGACCCGAAACCCTGCTGTTTGAGTGACAGCCGGCTGCCGTTAGCTGTCCATCTCACATCTAACAGCACTTCCCTCTATTTGTTTCCACTGTTGCCCATCCTAACATGTCCATCCCTGTTGTTTCTATTTTTTCTTTTCTTTTTTTATGAAGAAAGTGCATAGCGTCTGCCAGGGTTTCTAATGTCTGTGTGTCTTGTTAGATGAACGATATCATCGGCACTATAAGAGAGTCAAACCTGAAGCTGACCCTGGCGTTTGGGATCGGGATGCATCACGCGGGACTTCACGAGCGAGACAGGAAGACAGTGGAAGAGCTCTTTGTCAACTGTAAGATCCAGGTGAGACCTGCTGTTAGGTGATGTGTGATTCACCAGCAGATCAACCTTTTCCACGCTGATCCCCAAAGCATTTTGAAAGAAACTGAATATATGAACTATTTTTGGGTAAATAGCTGTCAGCTGAGAGATTGTAAAAGAATCATAAATATACTCATGGAGAACTTTTGTTGGCATTTTTGAGTGATGAGAGATGAATTGATTTATTCAAATCCAAATGAAATGTTCTTCTTAATGCAGCTCGCTGTTCTCGTGGGTTTATGTCTTCAGAGGCCTGGCTGTAAAATGTTGATATAATGCAAATGTGATATTTCACATATCAGTATGATAGCGATTTAGCATGTGAAGCACATCTGAAGTACAGAGACACTCCACGGATAGAAGAAGTCTCTTATGCTCATGCATTTATTTGATCAAATATTGCGAATTGCGGTTTACAATAACTGTTTTCTATTTGAATATATTTAAAATGTAATTTATTCCTGTGAGGCAAAGCTGAAATTGTAGCATCATTACTTCAGTCTTCAGTGTCACATAATCCTTCAGAAGTCATTCTGAAAAACAGGAATCACAAAAAAAACAGGAATCAGGAGTTTTGAAAAACAGGAATCATGATCTGGCCTGTGATATGATTATTAAACTTCAGAAGGCTCTGATGGACTGACCTGTTGCAAGAAGGAAAGAATAAAACAATATTTAACACACTGACACAGCACATAGATTTTACTAGAGTTGGCACATTAATCTGTTCATTGCCTGTCTTTAAACATATTGTATATATTACAAATTAGCAAAATACCACATTTGTCAACCTCTAATTCATATGTATTGATATATTAGTGCATAAACAAATTTCAATTTATATGTACGGTATATATTAAGTAAAACATGTCTTGTGTATTCCAATAATTTTCGAATTGTATTTCTTTTTAATTACGTAAAAAAATCGTATGGGTTTGTTCTGTGTGGTTATACAGTATTAATTTGCATAGTATCATACAGTATTTTATTTGTTCAGGGTCTGAAAAGGTCTTAAAAGTCTTTAATTTATTATACAAAAAATAATAAAAGTATTAATTCCTTAAGAAAAGAAAGAAATCTTACTGACCCCAAACTTTTGAACTATAGTGTGTTTTTGGCCATGAAAACTTTCCTTTAAAATCTTCAGTGCCGTCACAGAAATAGGTCTGATTTCTTACAGTAACTGAGGGGCCGTTTACACGACAACGTTTTCATCCAAAAACGGGAAACTTTTTATGCGTTTTGACTGTTCGTTTACACGACAACAGCGTTTTGGGGACTGAAAACGCATATATTATAACGTATACACCCAATACGGGAATCTTTGAAAACGGTGACGTCATGTTCGTGCATAGTACGTGTTAGGTATGTAGACATGCGCAGTACATGTTGATTTTAAAGGCAAGCGTGAACAAACGTACACAGCAATGGCGGTCGTACATGGTACTGTTGTTGCTGCTCAAGAGTTTGCTAATGCTTCTTCAGCAAAGTGTGGCTTTACTTCACCAATATTACAACCAACAGCAGAGACGCATCATATACAACATATAATCTTCACTTCCCTACAGGTACTGTTTGCTAACAAGGTGACAGCGCCAACTACTGGCCTAGCATACGTAATACAGCGTTTTTGGCCGTTTTTGCGGATATGTGTAAACGCGAATCGTTTTGAAAACTTTGTCTTGTATACGTAAAACTTTTTAAAAATGCAAGGGAAAAACTTTTCCATTTTTGACTACATCGTTGTCGTGTAAACGTAGCCTAATTCAGTGGTGTTTTCTGGTACTACATAAGATAAGATATATGAATTATATGAGATAGATTGTAAAACAGCTACAACCCTACAAACAAAATAAGGTGAAATAACATTGAGATAAGATTTGACCCTACATATTCCTTTGACTTCTCGCTAAGGTGTTAATTGCAACCAGCACACTAGCGTGGGGCGTCAACTTCCCTGCTCACCTGGTGATCGTGAAGGGCACAGAATACTATGACGGAAAGACCCGCCGCTACGTGGATTACCCCATAACAGGTAACATCTGTTTTTATATGTGTGTGTTTGTGTTTTCGCTGACTGTCCAATTTCATTGATCTCTATCATTTCCATTCCAGATGTTCTTCAGATGATGGGTCGAGCAGGGCGACCGCAGTTTGATGACCAGGGCAAGGCTGTTATCCTTGTGCACGACATCAAGAAGGACTTCTATAAGAAGTTCTTGTACGAGCCGTTCCCTGTGGAGTCTAGGTGTGTACAAAGCAATAAATCTCCCTGTTTCGTGTTAGTACTCTAAGTGACTGTGTGATAATGACAGAAGTGGTGTCTTTCCTGTGTATCTTCAGTCTTCTGAGCGTGCTCTCCGACCACTTGAATGCAGAAATCGCAGCAGGCACAGTCACCTCAAAACAAGACGCCATGGATTACATCACCTGGACGTACTTCTTCCGCAGGCTGGTCATGAACCCAAGGTACTGCATGTCGTGCATCACTCACAACATTCACTGTCTCATCCCGGGTGAAGATCCTAGTTTTGAGTCTCATCAGTGATGTCATATGGCTAGGATACTTAGTTGTAGTGGTCAACTGATACATAGAAAGCAGGATGGCCATCATTGCTAAGATTAGAGATGGACATGTCCCATTTGGCACACATGGTGTTCATGAAGATAGTTTTTGCTTTCATGAAGATTTAGACTGCATTAGGTATCATAAATTAACAATGAACAATATGGACTTTTATTAATCTAGCTGTCATAAATCATTGCATGCTGTCCCAGCAATAACCAATTAGACCTCAAGGAACCATACAAAACGGCAGCATAAATCTGAAAAAAAGTGGTTATTATTATTTATTTATTTTAAATCTACCATCATCTAGATTAAATATAATATACAATCATTATTTTTTATCATTGCTGTCACTTACAAGTACTCTGGTAGATTATGTATTTTTAATGGTTGCACTTTATTTTTACGGTGTCCTTGTTACAGTGTAATTATACATTTAAGTACTGAGTAATAATAGTTAACTACTTGTACTTACTATATGATAAGTGTTGGGTATAGGGTTAGTTGCATTTAATTATGCATAATTTATAGTGCTGTCAAATCGATTAATCACGATTAATCGCATCCAAAATAAAAGTTTGTTTTTACATAATAAATGTGTGTGAACTGTGTATATTTATATGTATATAAAAATATACACAATTGCATATTTAAAAAATATATGTAATATTATATTCATAATTATAGATGATTTGTAAATATGCATATAAATATACATAGTACACAGTACACACACATATTATGTAAACACAGACTTTTATTTTGGATGCAATTAATCGCAATTAATTTATTTGACAGCACTAATAATTTATTGTTAAATGTAAGGTGTAACAAGGACACGGTAAAATAAAGTGTTTAATCTGTGTCACTTTATTACTTTGGCTATAAAAAGCTTTTTTTTTTTTTTTTTTTTAAGAAAACCATTAGCACATGCACATAATGTATGTGTTTTGCTATCTAGAGGTTGCAGTATATGGCTCTTCAGATGAACAAATAGAAAATAGTCTGGCTCAATAACTTAAATAAACAATGTAAATTCAAGGAAATTTAGAATTATGTTTTATTAATTGGCCTAGTGGGAAATCCAAGCTGTTGGGTGAAACCGCAGTGACTAAACTGCAGCAAAAGACAGAAAAACATCTTCAACTGCTTTCACATGGCTCATTACTTACTGTGTTTCCATGGCAACGTCATCGCTGGACACAGTGGCCACAGTCCAGCCCCGACAGTTTACACCTCCATCACAAAACAAGGGCTAAAAGATCACACACACACACACACACACACACCAGCCTCGCAGGGTCATATAGGGCAGCACAGACATCTGCGATGAATAGAAGAAGATGATTCCAGAACATTCCACTGACATTTGCACGCCTGTCAGGCCACATTAAACATAAAGACCTGTCTGTGCCCTCTCCCTTACTGCAAACACCCACAACCCAAAAACACACGCTGATTCCTCAGCTACTCTAATGACTAAGGTAATCAAACTCTTTATATGTGCCATATTCTACACTTTTTCATTTATATTTTTCCCCCTGAAGTCCACTTATAATTTTAGCCAACAGTCATGATTGCGTTTTTCATGTCTATTTTTACACCCTTCTCTCTTACCTTACAATTAAACAAATTGTTTTTGCAACCGTACCTTTAAGATTATGTAAATTATATGCCAATTACTGCCAGCCTTGTTGCTAAATAGTGAACCAGGTGTTTGTGTAAATGTGGGCAGTTATATGCTAATTGATGTGATGTCATCATCACACAGGAGTTTGTTTGGTTGGTCTGTTTTTAGTACTTTAGCAAGAAAGTTTAGTTAAATCATGTGATTTCACTGTGTTTCTTGTATTTTCGATCCCTATTCAGAGTGTCTGCTGGTCTTTAAAAGTCTTAATTTCACTTTTCCACAAATTAAGATCTTAAAAGGTCTTAAATTCAAGAACGTCTTAAAGTCAAACTCATGGCATTAGATGTTGCTTGCATTGCAAAAAATGATTATCATCTTCAGTTTTGTTGTTTTCCATCACAAATATCGAAGGATCCTTAAATTAGAGATGCAAAATGAAGAAATAAACTCTTATTTTCTGAGAAATTAAACAAGTTTTAGTGAGTTTATGCTTAAAACAAGAACAAATATCTGTAAATGTGGTAGGAAACGTAGTTTTCCCTTTGAATTAAAGGGTTAGTTCATCCAAAAATAAAAAATGAGGCTGTGTTTTACTCACCCCCGAGGCATCCTAGGTGTATTAAAAATATAGACAAATATATTTATCAATGACATGTATGAGAAGTAACAATTACAATAAATAACTTAGCAAAATTGCTAAAGATGGAGTGTAATTATGACAAAATATTCAAAATATGCAGATTACCATATACAGTATCATTCCAAAGTTGGGGGTCAGTATTATATTTTATTATACATATTTTTAAAGAAATTAATTAATTGTTCTGCAATTAAATATATCAGAAGTGATAGTAAAGACTTTTACATTGTTACAAAAAATATATATATATTCAGTTTCAGATAAATGCTGGGGTTTTTTTTTTTTTCAAAATGTATCACGGTTTCTACAAAAATGTTAAGAAGTGCAACTGTTTTCAACATTGGTGATAATAAGAGTGTTTCTTGAGCAGCAAATCAGCATATTAGAATGATTTCTGGAGGATCTTGTGACACTGAAGACTGGAATAATGATGCTGAAATCACAGGAATAAATTAATTAGAAGAATCTTGCTAAACTTTTGAACAGTAGTGTATGAGAGACAAAAATTAAAGTGATTGCGCCGGCGCCGCATGCGCGCACACAGTTAAGCATTGCTACCTTGACAATGCAGCCTGTTCATTATCATAATAAAATACAGTCAGTCAAACATATGGAAAAATGTAGTAAAAAATTATGTAGTAAAAAATATGTAGTAAAATCTGTGCCGTTAAGTGTTATCACAGTACCGCCATGATGTTATGCAAAATATTTAGTTTTATGTGGATATTGGAACGCAAGTGAAGTACATAATAAATAATAATTTGCCATTCAAATACATCGTGAATAAAGAAACATTTGATTTTGTGTGGAATGAGAGACCCAACGTTGGTTTCAGTTTCGTTTTAGCCTAAATGAATTAGTTTTGGCTTGTCGTTTATATTGCTATAGCTTCTTATATTTTTAATTCTTGTTCTTTTGTAAATACTGTTAATTGAAAGGATTTGTTGTGGAGTGAGTGCAACTAAAATAGCCTAGCTATGTTTACAGTGTTTATTATAATGTTTTAAACATTTTGCGTCGGCATTAGGCCTATTTCTGAATTAAATCATAAAATGCGACTTATACGCGACTTATGTTTTTTTCCCCCTAAAAAACACTTTTTTTTTTTTATACGCATAGCGTATTTTAACCATGCAGCAAACCTTTTTAAATATTTTGATAAATTACTGAAAGAATAAATAATTAAATGGCTTTTTAAACCGTTTAACTGATTGTATTAATCGGTCAAAATTCTTACGGGCGGTTAACCGTAAAATTAAACCGTAAAACGGTTCAAATTAACATCCCTAATTAAATTTTTCTTTTTTTTTTAATAATATTTATTCATCGTTCATTTATGGCAATGAATGACCTTCTTTATCCAGCCTATTGTGTTTTCTATGACTAGTCTCACCATTTTAACTATAAGCTTACAATGAGGCTGTGGTCTGATGATTAATATAATTTACAAGACTCTTTTACCAATACTCGCTTTTCACTTTTATTTCATCTGCAGTATGCATAATTGTCTGTTTTTGATAATGATGTTGTTTAATGACAAACCATATTTTGCAGGAAAAAAATATTGTATTGGATTGAATTTAATTGGATTTTCTACTTGCTAATGCAGTAACTGCTCTACATATAATCTATGGTGTGTAGCACCTACGGCTCTGCATATCCTTTAAGGGTGGAACCTGCAGCCCTGTGGTTTGTCTGAACAGTCAGTTCTTTTCTTAGCTAACTCCCAAAGGTTTGTTTAAGACCAGCTGTTGAACTGTGGAATAATAATGCGATGCTATGAAAAATTCAGAAAGAGTCTGTAGACCTGTGGACTTTTAGTCAAAGACATGTCCTTTCTCACACTGACACACACACATCAGGCCTCCTGACAGGCAGTTACCTTCATGACACCTCTCTCCACCTGTTGACTGGTTGGAGATTTCCACATTGTGCAAGCTTGTACCAGCCAAAACTGGCTCTGTAAATTATCCTTCCGGACACAAAGCACTAAAGAATAGATGTGTGTGTGTGTGTGCATGGACATCTGATCATTATTTACATGGACATCTTTATTTACGTCACCATGATTTGTTTTTGCAAATTATTAACACACACAGATCATGTTCTTAATACTTCATTGCTTGAGTGCTAAAAAATGAGCAGTTTCTTTTTTTCTTGCTCACAGCAGGAGAAATGTTTGCCGTCACTCAGAGTTAATGAAGTGCATAGTTGTGTGTGGATCTCATGTGGTGGCTCTTAGAGCTTTGCGGAGCATGGAAGTGATTTTAACTCTCCAGCAAACCTGGGAATGATTTACAGCGTAGCATTGCTTTTCTGGAGGTGTGGTGGTGTTGTGTTTTTGTATATACACCTACCAGTGCACGTATCACTAACAGTATAAAATAGGGATGCACGATATTATCGGACTGATATCGGAATCGGCCGATAATGGCTTTAAATGTACATATCGGCATCGGCCCGATATGAAAAATGATGTCAATATGTCTTGCCGATAAGAGGAATACGTTAACTCACATGTGCTCAGGATGAGCTAGTGATTAGATCACGTAAACAGTGTGACTCATTCTTGAAGCAAAGTTTTGTCTGAATGATGATTAGATTGACTATTTTGGATCGCTGCATTTAATCTGTGAAAGCACGTACAGAATGACGTGTTCGGTGTGTGAAAGAGTAAACAGTAATAGCACATGCAGTGGCAGCAGTGAAAGCCTCCCCATGTCCTAATGCCCGCTCAGTAAGGAGTTGTAATCTGTAGCAGTTGTAATGGGGCGCTGTTTGCTTACTTCTAATTAAATTAAACATAAAATAGCCTACACAAATAACATTTAGGCTGTTTTTCTTATTAAATAATGCAGTAATTGATGTCATAAAATAATGAGTATGTTTTGATTTAAAGGTCATGAACAACGGCTCTGTGTAGTTAATGCTGCTCAATGTGAAAGCACGCAGGTGATGGAGATTTACCGCTGATTACAGACCGGCTTTACTGATAAGATGCGCGTTAAATATCGCATGCGATTAATCGTGCAGCCCTAGTAGAAAATTAGACTATTAGTTAAATACATTTTTAATGCTACTTTTTTAATGCTATTCTGTAATATTTATATGATTAAATACCAAAATAATTATCAGATCTAGCAAAGAAGGATCTTATCTTACAAAGCTATGAAGGCCAGTGGAAAAATCACAGCTTGGAGAGAATTACTAGACATGTGATTGTTGTTCATTAGGCACTTTTTGTTTCGATTTTAATTTGATTTTATCTTAATGCTGATTAATTCTTTTAACAGTATTTGACTTTAGTAAAAGATTTGCTGTTCACTTTGAGCTGTTGTTTGAGTGCTGTTTTCTATATCCAGGAAGAACAGGAGACATGCATTAAGAATGTGTCATTATTTCTGGCTTTAAATCTACTTGAAAATAATTGAAATTGATTTGACACATTACTCTTAGGTTTATTGTGCCTCATATCAGCATTGCATTATCCAGCAAGTTTATTATATTTTTCTCTGTATTGTGCAGCTATAGTGTGAACTGTAAAAAAACAAAAAAAAAACAATATAAATCAATCAATCTGTTGATTTTGGCCTCATTTTTTATAATAGTGCTTCCCTATTATTAATGCACTTCAAATAATAATAATCTTAATGTCTTTTTTGCAGTAAAAAATATCTAATCGTTCTTCAAAATCAAAACTTCACCTGATTTGCAAAACTGTGTGAGAAATTAAAGCTTTTTTTAGAGGATCTATTTTTAATATAATTTGGGTGGTTTTTTTTTTTTTTTTTTTTGTATACTTTGTCTTTGTTTAAAACGAGAAATATCTGCAAGTGCCACAATACAAAATACACTTACATTCAAGATATATTCATATCTTATCTTATCCAAGATACTTTCATACATTTTGCTGTTAGCTTGTTTTAAGGATCTTTAGATACACTAGATATGCATTATTAAAGATACTCACAATGATTAAATGTACTCAAGAAGTATTTGTTTGTTTTTTACAGTACAATATTGAAAACCAATATAATAAGTGGATTCTACTTTGTGTGTGTGTGTGTGTGTGTGTGTGTGTGTGTGTGTTTCTTCCACTTTTAACTGCTCTCTCTTTGCTCTCAGTTACTATAATTTGGATGACATCACCCATGAAACCATTAACAGATACCTTTCAAACCTGGTGGAGAGGAGTCTGAGGGATCTGGAATGTTCCTACTGCATGGAAATACAGGAGGTAGAGTCATTTTAGCGTTTACATTTTTATGTGCTGCCCAGTTTTTTATGTTTTTTTTTTTAATAATAATTTACTTATATCAGTTATTAATAATAATCTGTTCACTATTACTGCTATTTTCAGATATTACTACTGCAGTATCATGAGTGAGCGTTGAGAGAGTTGCTGCAGAGTGTTTTATTTTATGTAGAATGCTGCCTTTGTAGACAGTGATGCAGAGCACTGGATTTTTGGAATGAAGCTAATAGTTGTTCCAGAAGTTGTCTTTTTGCTGGAGGACTGACAGGGAATTTCATCTTTGACCTGCCTGCTGTACGGCTGTATTTTGACCTCTGGTTTGTTAATCAGTGACCGTCTTGTTTTGTTCAGGATGAGCAAACCATCGAGCCGCTGACGTACGGCCGCATCTCATCCTACTATTACCTGAAACACCAGACCATCCGCATGTTCAAAGAGCGTCTGAAGCCAGAGCTGCCCATTCAAGAGCTGCTGGCCATCCTGTCGGTGAGCAAACATTCATTTTGAAAGGATCCACTCTTTCCTCTCATCTTCTGGTCATTGATGCGTTCAGGGACGGTGCACTTTAAACACCAATGCATCACCACCTTCACTGGCCAACATCCTGACACAGTTAATGATTATTCCATGAGTCCAGTTTGGCTGGATACAGCTGAGCACTCACACACACACACACACACACATAATTGCACCCCTAAGGGTTGGTGTGAAAATTAGCAGCTCTTTACGTTCGCCTCATTAGAGTGACGCCCCTCTAGAGTGCCGTGGCCATAATTGAGACATAAAGGCTTTTCACACTTCACTGATGTCCTCACCACATGACATCTGTCTCATAGTAGAGGCGCTGCAGACCTGATGGAAACTCTCA
Source organism: Sinocyclocheilus anshuiensis (assembly GCF_001515605.1). Lineage (NCBI taxonomy): Eukaryota > Metazoa > Chordata > Actinopteri > Cypriniformes > Cyprinidae > Sinocyclocheilus > Sinocyclocheilus anshuiensis. The sequence goes on along the minus strand of NW_015544223.1, from coordinate 1,147,542 downwards.
AAGAAGATTGTTAAAACATGTTCTTGAACAGTTTTTATAACCAGTCCTGATAGAGCAGTTGAGATTAGAGACCGAGCAACTTCAGTATATAAAAGTAATGGGAATATGCTTTAAATTGAAATTCCACGAATGTGGTATAAAAGAAATCGCATATCTTTTATTTTAACCAGTTAAGGCACAGATCTTACTTTATTACCAAATTAGGCGAGATCTGAAATCCTGTTAGCCATTCTGTCATTTTTGTTTGTTTGGTTTTGTTGTGTTTTTGATTAAAAAAAATATATTTCCTTTGGATGATTATTTAATGGTTATTGATAGAAAATAACAGATTCAATTTATAATTTTAGACATGTTACCAAATATTGATGACATGGTTGAAATCAATGAAATAAATGAAGCATTTTATATATATTTTTTTTATGTCGAATAAGCAGCATTTTTGTCCAAACGTTAATTAAGCTTCGTTATTTATTTTCAAGCCATTTGAAAAAAAAAATATGTGACCTGTTCCATTATTTTAAGTCGCTTTGACCCAGAAAAACATTTTTTAATTGTATACACAAATGTAAAAAGGTTTCCACTCAAATCTGTTGTTGATGTGTGGAAATTGTTTAGCATGATTAAATCATTTATTTAATTAGTTCTAAAATTTATAAGAAATATATTAAAAAAAAAATTTCATTTGGAAATTTTATATTTAAAGGACATCAGAAAAAATACTAATAAAATTGGCACAATTTAAAAGTTGAAATTTCAAAACTTTCAAAAATGTTGCTTAATTTAGTGTTTCTTCATAAAAGCCCATTGCAACTTCCAATTTCTTGTTTCTTATATATATATATATATATATATATATATATATATATGTAAGTAAAGAAGACATCAGAGACCGTGACTGACCGCTGTGTGACCTGGGCAAACAAACTACTAGAGGCCAGCTCAGATTTCCTGATGTTAAAGACATCGCCACAAATGCTTCATCTGCTGAACTGGTCAAAATATAGAAGGTCTGAGAGATGAGAGAAGGTTTGAGTCATGCCTGTGAATTTTAATGCCGGCGTGTTTGTGTGTCAGTAATAGGAAAAGAGCACATGTTAATGTGGTAATGTTGCCTGAGGCAGCAGGGATAAATCACTGATCCTCACAGTTATATGTTTCCCGCTTGATTATCCACTTACCACTCAGTCATTACATCTCGCTGTCTAACGCTCACACTGGTTGCTTAACAAAAGCATGACATGAGGTGGGCAGGACCCCCATTTTCACTCTAACCAGTCGTTCAATAGCAACAAATGACCCCTCCACATGACGCCTCCCCCATCAGCCCCTCTTTCACCCTTATTGTCCTCTAATTACCGTGGAAGGGTTCATAATTAGACACCAAGTCAAGGCCGCCCCTCACAGTTACAAGAGCTCCCCCATCCCAACACAATGGTCTTGACCTTCTCAGTTGTATTCAGCAATTAAAATAATACAACATAGCTATAAACTGTTAAACTGATATGCAATTCTTTGCAGTTTTTTTTTTTGTCTCTGTGTCTATGGTGCTATTAACACACGCATTAAAAAAAAAATGCATAAAATAAATATCCTGCGATTTGACAACCTCCCTGTAGCTGCATAATTCCCCCCTTTTACAAAACTTAGAATGTTCCATGAAATTTGAAACGTTATGTTTTGATGTTTCGTGAAAAGCAATGTACAAATGTGAATTGAATTGTATTGAATTGAATTGAATATTGGCATTTAAGAAGTAACATTATTATTATTATTATTATTATTATGTAATGTATGAAAATTATAAGTAAATCTTCAAAAAAGTATTTTTTTATTTCTTTTAAAAAAGAAAAACATTAAAATAAGGTGTTTAAACTAGTTTTTACAGTTTAAAGTTGTAATGTGATATAAAATATGTTAATATATTGTATAACAATCTTGGGACTTATATAACTACAATAAAACAATGAATATAATATTTCATTTTCAGAGGTTCACCTCTCTTTTTATTGATTTTTTAAGCCAAGTTTTGTAGGGCAGCCTGGAAATTCACAGAAAGTGCAAACAGGCTTTTTAGCTCAAAGAACTGTAATGTTTCTTTCTCTGTAAATGTCACTGAAAGATATGGAGTCAAACTGAACTGAACAGTTTGGCCTCCAATTACATTTATCACTTTTTTTTTCGCTTTATATTCTGTACAGTGCAGACTTCATAGAGAGATAAATCTAAGCTCAGGTTTAAACATGTTTAATAGTAACGGGTAGTGGTAGAAGAATATGCCTCATTGCTTCCTGTTTCTCATTGAAATATCTTCTACAATTGGAGATTTGGGGGTCAGTAATGCAATATATTTCTTAGTAAAAGAGTATATTCACTGAGAAAAAAAAGGTTGGGTTGGACTTTTATTCACTGGCAGTTGATTGGATAGTGAAAAGTGGTTGCTGTTTGACAGATGGCTGGAGAAGAAGGTTGAAAAAGATGACGTGATATCATCCTAACTGAAAAGTCATTGAAGAGACTTGTTACATTTTGATGATAGAAAAACTGCTTTTTTTACATTTTTTTTTATTTTTTATTTTTTATAACATGCAGTTCTGGATTGTGTGCAATATGACCAGGCTTTATTCTAGTTGTTAATTTTGTTTTTATGACATTACCTTTACAACAGGATGTCGTTCAATATTCAAAATATCGTAATAGTTTAAATCTGTCTATGGCATTTTTCAGTCTTTGATAGAATATGCTGGATGTGGATTGGCGGGTAGACATAAAAGCGAGTGAGTGGTGTTCAGCGGATGCTTTGTGTGTGTTTACAGGAAGCAGAGGAGTACGCCGAGCTCCCCGTACGCCACAACGAGGACCAACTGAACAGCGAGCTGGCCCAGCGGCTCCCCCTGCAGGTCAACCCTCACTCGTACGACAGCGCGCACACCAAAACACACCTGCTTATGCAGGCCCACTTCAGCCGGGCACAGCTGCCCTGCAGCGACTACGGAACCGACACCAAAACCGTGCTAGACAACACCATCCGCATCTGCCAGGTGTGTGTTTATCTTCATCTGTGTGTGAGTGTGTTTATGTATTACTGTTTCTTTCAAATCTACAGACTTACATTGACTCGGGAACAGATTCTCGGGAGCAGTTCTAGTTTTGTTCTGATAATAGCAGTATATCCCGCATATCCAGTATATAGATGACATGAAATCTAAACATAAAGCCTTTATAGAAATCTTTGTTGATTGGTAAAAAATGTCAATGAACACATTATACTGTATGTCAACTGCCTATTTGTTTGTTTATATTTATATAGTGCAACATTAGAATAAAACTCAAATTAATTGTTTCACTACTGAACTAGATTTTTGCCAAAAATGTATCTTAGTTTTTAAAATGTGCTTAATTGCGAATTGTGTTCTTGTTAAAGAACTACACTACCCATAATGCTAAAGAGAGATCTACTAATCAGAGGCGACACGTGGAAATGAGATTCACAGCAAGCAGTGTTGGCTTGAGTTTTGGCAGACTAGGGAAGCTAACAATAGCTAACTAGTTAGCTAGCTAACATTAGTTCATGTGGGATGTTTTTGATTTTTGTGTTGATATGCATGAGTATAAAGTTGTTGATGTTGTTGTTTTTTTTCTCTGAATAAAGCTATAATGTTTTGTCATTTGTTCACAGAGTTGTTTGGTTTGGTTCAAGGCTTAAGGCCTATTCATGCCAAGAACAGAAACTATAATATTAAATATATTAGTTTCCACACCAATGGACCATAATTTTCTGTTTATTCTAAGCACGCTTTAATGTCAGATGAGCTTTGGCTGTCAATGTTTGATCATTTATTTCCTGTTAATAATCGCTCTGAAAGTGTTTCTAACACACTTTCATTTATTTTCATGATCTGAGGTAAATTATCAGTTGTTGCTTTAATTATGTCACACGCAATGATATTCAAGCTGAAATTAAACCCTTTGATTATAATATTAAACTGTCAGGGTCTGTCAGGTCTACTCTACTCTGTTAAGGTCAGTTTAGCAAATACAGTGTTAGAGCAGGAAATAATAGCAAAACAAGATTTACTTTAGAAAATATATGTCCTTTTTTAAAGAAGAATTCACAACCTTAATTTTTCTATTATTGCTGTGGTTAGTGTGGGTGTGTTTGTGGGTGGGTGTTGCAAAAGCTAACAAGTTGCTTTTCTGAGACCGCATCTTAATGGTGCTCTGCCATCCTGTGTTATTCTGACGCGTGTAAACAGAATCACAGTGCAACACACTGAGGACAGAGTGGCTGAAGTGTGGATATGATTTATGGATATTCTGCTGTCAGGTTGTTTGGAACGTCATAAAACACTCGCCTCAAGGGCAGCCATAAAAAAGCCTGCGCTGCCTGAGCCGGCCAAGCAGCCTGATGTTGATTGCCTGATGGCACACCTTCGGATCTGTTTGCAAGTGGCTTTGCCTGAGACCGCACTCTTGATTTTCTTCGGCCGGAGACTGGACAGATTGTCCACGCTGGCGGTCCGGCTCTGCCAACGGCTCATGTGTGCGGAGCAGAGCGAGTGCCTGTGATTCTCTATGTGTGTGTGTGTGTCTGGGCGTGATTGGCTATGCTTCTACATGATGTGGTTACTTTTCTGGGTTCCCGCTGTGGCAGTGTTGCTGGCAGCCCCATGCATTCATAGCAGTCAGTCTCTCACACAGCTGAGCTCATCCTGCAGTGATGTCAGATAATTAACCCTTCCCATGATGCCCAGCTGTGATGATCACATTTGAATATTTATTTGCTCTCTCTCTCTCTCTCTCTGCATTTGCCATGAATTATAGACTATCAAAGTGTGAGTTATTACAGGAAGATACACTATCATTCAAAAGGTTGTTTTTGAAAGAAGTCTCTTACTTTCACCAAGGCTGCATATATTTGATCAAAGATACAGTAAAATCAGTAATATGGGGAAATATTTTTACAACTACAATATCTGTTCAGCAACCATTACTCCAGTCTTTAGAACAGCATGTAATTAAAATATAAATCTTTTGTAACATAAATTTTTTTACTGTCACTTTTGATCATTTTAATGCATCTTTGATGAATAAAAGTATTAATTTACTTAAACTTTGAAATGGTAGTGCAAAATCAAGAATTCAAATTGCTGTTTTGTTTTTGATGGTTTTGTAATTATTCTCAAATATTTCAAGTTATATACTTTTAGAAATCGTTCAAGTTAGAAATGTTTTACAATTTAAATGTGACATGTATGAATGCAAACAGACATGTTAGGCATCTTTAGCTAAGTTTCCATCAACATTTCCATCGCATTACTAAACATTGGATGAAAACATCACGATAAGCATAAAATCTTAAAATGCACATAAAAACCTTAGGTGCTCATTTGAGGTGATTTTTATTTTTTTATCCAATAAGAAAAAAAATGGAAGTCCATTTATCTTATAAATTCCTTGATGTGCAACAAAAAATCAGATCATGCTATTGGATAACTGGTCCATCAACTTTCATTTCATTATGGATACTTTTCACCAGTTTCCCAGGAAGTGACGATTTTGTCTGGTTGAACACATGGGAGGTGTCATGCGATGTTCTAGTTTTCCACATAAGTTTAATTTGCAACTTTGGATGGAAACATAAATATTGAAGGAGTAGTAATTGTGTAAATTCACTTCAGATTTTCAAACAAAGTAGTCGATGAATTTTCACAACAACTAGTTTCTTGCGGAAGCCTTGTAGGCTGGTTTACGGTCATGTCCAAACTATCATCAGTCCTTACCAAAAAAAATGGATCGACAGATTGCTCACAGTATATATTCTAAGAGGGTTTTTGTTGTTGTTGTTGTCTTATAGCCATTTATTAATTATAATTGTGACACTAATTAGTAATATCAGTAAATAAAATGACCTTAAATTACCTTGTAACAATTTAGTTAACACGCTGTCTTCAATAATTAAAAAATAAATAAATAAAATCTATATAAACGATAGTCTAGTCTAGTTACCTACGATACGATACACTTTATTGTCAGACTGAGTCTGAAATTTGTCTTACGTTACAGCAGGTTCACTCAAGGTTACAATACTTTATCACATAAACGACACAGAATGCAGAGCTTTCACACACATACATAAAAAAAAAGGACATTTAATTTTTATATGAGTTATTCAGCGCTAATACAGCTTGATGTACAAATGAATTCTTTAACTTCATTTAAACCGTTCAATAAATCATTTAAAACTTCTTTAACCTGCTAAACAGTCATTGGATGACTAGTAACCCGTTCTGTTTATTGTCAGTCCTCTGAGCTTTATTTGATTTATTTTTTAAAGAAAAATTACTATTATTTTTGAATGCCTGTCTGTCTCTTTCTTTCCTCACGGAAAGGTTTGTCCCATCATCCTGTTGCTGTCCTCAATTTACTCAAGCAGCTACTTTGAAATGTTAATCACAACTTTAATTTGTACTGCATTAGCATTTTGATTAACTTGCAGGGCTTTCCGGTGCTCTTCAGGTGCTTTTTACTCATAGTTACAGAGGAAATGACTTTTTGATTAATTAAGTGTGTTAGCGCAGCTGAGCTCAGCAAACTTTAACCTTAGATAGAGGAGGAGAGACTGACAGAACCACAGAGAGAGTGTGGAAATCTAGAAGACGGGCTGACATATAAATAAAGATATACCAATAGTACTCATTGATATTCCTAGTGGTCTGATTGTTTATATTCAATATCAGCATCACATAGTTTATCTAAAGGTAGGAATATATTTGCATTAAGATACTATCAAATGCCATGATTCTATTTTATACTGTGTAATATTTAGTTTGTGGGGTGGGTAAGACCACCAACGCTGCATTTATTTGATCAAAAATACAATTATTGTGAAATATTGTAACATTTCTTATTACTATCAATGTTGACAACAGTTGTGCTGCTTATTATTTTTGTGGAAACCATGACACATTTTTTTTCAGTGGTGTTTGATGAATAGAAAGGTCAAAAGAATAGAATTTATTTGAAATAGAAATATTTTATAACATCTTAAATATTACTTTTGATCAAATTAATATGTTCTTGCTGAATAAAATTATCCATTTCTGTTATTTCAACAACAAAAAAACTATTAACCCCAAATGTTAAAGCGTAGTGACTGTGTTGATGTTGTTCTCTCTGCAGGCTATGCTGGATGTGGTGGCGAATGAAGGATGGCTCGTGTCTGCGCTGAGCATTTGCAACCTTGTACAGATGATCATTCAGGCCAGATGGCTTCACGATTCCTCCCTGCTCACACTTCCTCACATCCAAAAGCAGGATCTCTATGTCTTCAGGTACAAAAACTTGTAAAGCATCCTGTACCGGGTCCGTTACTGTACATCCTTATTTCATCAACACTCATCACTCATTTTAACATCTGTCCCTACACGAATATTCCAGAACAGGTACTGTGTACAGAATCCTGATATAATAGAGATTAGAAATTATGCTCAACCAACATCAGTATAAAAAACAATATATTTGGGTAGTATTAGATGTCATTTTAACCGTTTTTGAAGTAATTTAAACAGTATTTTTTCTGATTCTTTTATAGTTACTCAAAGGGATACTCCACCCCAAAATGAAAATTTTGTCATTAATCACTTACCCCCATTTCGTTCTAAACCCGTAAAAGCTTCGTTCATCTTCGGAACACAATTTAAGATATTTTGGATGAAAACCGGGAGGCTTGTGACTGTCCCATTGACTGCCAAGTAAATTACACTGTCAAGGTCCAGAAAAGAATGAAAGACATCGTCAGAATAGTCCATCTGCCATCAGTGGTTCAACCGTAACGTTATGAAGCGAAGAGAATACTTTTTGTACGCGAAGAAAACAAAAATAATGACTTTATTCAACAATTCGTCTCTCCGCATCACTGTAGCGCCATTTTGGAGAATATCCGCTGGACGCAAGCAGAGTACACTCTTCTGTGTCAGCCGTGACACAAGGATACGTTTTCTACGTGTATTTACGATTTGAACGAAAACAGCGCATCCGTGCAGCGCGGCTGACACAGAATAGCGTACGCTGCTTGCGTTCAGTGGTTATTCTCCAAAATGGCGCTACAGTGATGCGGAGAGACACAGAGGAGACGAATTGTTGAATAAAGTCGTTATTTTTGTTTTCTTCACGTACAAAAAGTATTCTCGTCACTTCATAACGTTACGGTTGAACCACTGATGGCAGATGGACTATTCTGACGATGTCTTTTATTCTTTTCTGGACCTTGACAGTGTAATTTACTTGGCATTAAATGGGACAGTCACAAGCCTCCTGGTTTCATCCAAAATATCTTAAATTGTGTTCTGAAGACGAACAAAGCTTTTAGGGGTTTGGAACGACATGGAGGTAAGTGATTAATGCCAAAATTTTCATTTTGGGGTGGAGTATCCCTTTAACATGCAATTTTTTGTAGTGTCATTAATTAAAAACATTGAAAACAATTTGATGTAGGATTTACTTTGAAACAATTTTCACTCATAAATTGCAAGTAAATTTCACGGGGAAAAGAAATGACAAGTAACATTAAATGTGAAATTCTGAAGTAAAAATACTTTTTTTTTTTTAAAGCCTACTCCAATAATCTTACAACTTTGCAAAGTTATAAAAAACAAAATCCTAATGAAGGCAAAAAGGTGTTTAGAAATGGAAAAAAAAAAACTGTCACCAGTTACAGGACATATAAAAGAGTTGATATCTGTTTTCTCACAGCTGTCTTATCACAGGACAGATCATAACTAAAATTACCAAATGTGAAGTTACTGTATTTTCCCTTTGCTCAGTGGAATGGGGTAATTATGGTGCAGGCATCTTATAACCTGTAAACAAATCCAGATGTTGTATGTAGCGTGATCAATCCTATAGCTCCAAGATAAAAGACGTGTTTTGTTTGTAAATGGTAAATGTCCCTACTTGACACATCTAGTACACAAAGAGCTTGTGAAGCAGCCAGTGACGGGATGTTAACCCAGTCCTGCTGCAGAGCCTGATGGAGTTCCTGGGTCACGTCTCCAGGTGCTTTGATCCAGGGTGTCCCAGAGGTGCTGATCGTCTGCACACTCCTGAGGACAGCTGTGACCACAGCATCTGTGTGGCCTTCCATTGTTCTGCTGTTTACCTCACAGATTTAGTGTTTGCTGCACAATCTTATCATGAATCTCATCAATCAAATGGAGATACCTGCTGTACGTCTAACCAGAAGACCCTGATTGGGGCCAGTAGAATCATTTGGCCCTTTCAGTTCAAAATGTTGAATGCCCTAGAATGGCCTATAAGTTATAGAGCATCCTAGCATTTGTGTCATAGCATCTGATGTGTGGTGAAGCTCATAATCTACATACACGAGTGGACTGACTACAATGTAAGACAACCATGTTGTTTTACAGTGGGTTTGCATGCCAATTAAAGGCTTGGAAAATTGATGCTTTTACAATAAAAACTATTACTTATTGATACATCTTGCTATAATTCTGATATGAATGATCTTTAAAAAAAATAATGAAATTAATGACTCAAAACCTTTTGTTTTATTACATTTATTATTTCATATTAGTTACGTTGACTATATTGATGAATTACAACATGGTTTTGTACGATATAAAATATTTTTAAATATCTATATTTTGATATTATATGATATCAATTTACTCATAACATGACTACTGTTCAAACGTTTGGGGTTGGTAAGATTTTGGGGAATTTCTTTTACAGTATTATTGTGAATAATATTGTGAAATATGATTAGAATTTAAAATAACTGTTCATATATGAATATATAGCGAGAGAGAAAGGATTGATTGATTTTTTTTATGTACTTTTCAGAATTCATTCTAATATTTTATTTGGTGTTCAAGAAATATTTCTTATTATTGTCATGGTTGGGGTTAACATTTTTTTGGAAACTGAGGCATTTTCTTGTGGAGTTTTTATTTTACATTAAAATCTTTTGTAACATTTTATGTTTAAAATATACGATGGG
>NW_015544223.1:1135811-1137293 GCF_001515605.1 Sinocyclocheilus anshuiensis | reverse complement strand
TGGCAGGCAAAGTTTTTCCCTATTTTATATTGTACAGGCTTATTGACTGTTTCAGAACATTCTTTGCTTTCTCTTCTCCTCTACCCATGTGTTTTCCGCTCGCCTGAGTCTGAGCGTATCCTAACACGTTGTCACAGCGAGAGGCAAGTGTTCACTTCCTGTCGGCGGTGTTAAAGGGGTGCAGAGCTTCTCACCTGTGGCTCGCTGATTATGACAGTGTAACATGGCTTAGCGGCTAATCCCGCCGCCATCTCTTATCTAACTCCGCAAACACCATCAGCATCACTTATCAGCGGTGACGCCTCCCCCACAACCGCTCCTCACACATGCACACACTAACATCATTGGCGTTGGATTTTCTCTCTCCCATAACACATTTCGCCGTGCCCGTGTCCCGCGGCGAGTGTAATTTGGTGGAAACACAATAAAAATGGTAAGAGAGGGATCAGGCCAGGCAGGATCCATCACGCTGTGACAGCAGGAAACGTGAGCTCAGCCAGCCCTTACATGATTGAAGGCAGCGTCACGTGACCGTCTCTTTTCCTTAACAGGAGGTGGAGCGCCAAAGGTGCGAGGGGCGGAGGTGGCTATCGAGGCCCAATCGAGGGGCTTCCCGAGCTAATGGCCGCCTGCGACGGGAAAGAGGACAACTTCACGTCGATGGTGAAGGAGGTGCTGCAGCCCAATCAGATCTCTCAGGTGCGTCATCTTATGTACCCAAGATGCAAAGTAAACAGCACTCGGTTTACAAAGACTGCATTTCTTGACACCGTCGAACAAAGCATACTTTTTTGGAGATTCCAGTCATGTGGATGAATCGCCTCTTAACAGCATAAACATTCAAATAAATTCCAATTCTCCACGCATTAGGCAGCGGGCACGAGCGCGTGATTTGCCAAAAGCGGCAGACAGTCACAGTGGTCTCAGGTAGCACCAAGATCTCCAATTATCTCCCAAATGAGAGGGTTTAGAGCTCCAATCTAAGTGCTAATTGCAGAGGTAATGCGAGCGTCCGAGCCCCATCAGTATTCCAGCGACCCCCCTTCCTCTCGGCCCTGCTAATTAAATAAGCACATGCGCCGCCGCGTCCTCGTCTCAGTCACTAAGGAAGTGTAATCCTTGCATAAATAGCTGTGGCGGGGTGATCTACACCATCTCCCATGTCTCTAATGCTAACAGAAGCACGGCAAGCAAACAGCCTCCACACAAACACATTCTTTTATTTGTTCATTATGTTTTGCCATATTCTTTGTTTTATTCTACGATCAATCAAAAGTTTGGAATAATTACGATTTTTTTATTGTATCAATTTTTTTTAAAGAAGTCTCATATGCTCACCAAGGCTGCATTTATTTGATTTATCTGTATCCAAAAATGCAGTAAAAATTGTGAAATATTGTTAAAATGCAAAATACCTGTTTTCTATTTGAATATATTTTCAAATGTAATTTACTCTAGAGATGGCAAAGCTTACTCCAGTCT
>NW_015544223.1:1134431-1135801 GCF_001515605.1 Sinocyclocheilus anshuiensis | reverse complement strand
GAAATATGATGTACCACCAACATTTTTTTTTCTTTTCAGACCCCTCTTTCTATAAAGGATATTTTGTTGGAATGTACTGCTTTATATGCCACTAGGCAACATTTTTATTCAGAAAGTTCAGCAAAAGCTGTTTTCAACATTGATAACCCTAGTAAAAAAAAGTCATATATTTAAAATACATTTTTCATACTAAGTATAGTTCAAATCTATTAACGTATTTACGCACATATTGCTCAAGACTTACTGATATAAAAATTATAATTAAACTTTATTTGGAGTACTACTTGTGCACAATGCACATTTCTTAATATTAAGCCTGAAATGTGTTTTAATGTCACTATATGATCTTTGAATAATATCAGTCTTTAAATGCAAGATATTTAAAGTGTACCTAAGGTATACTGGCAATAGTTCCACTTTAGCACAATCAAATATGTGACCCTGGAGCACAAAAGCAGTCTTAAGTCGCTGGGGTATATTTGTAGCAATAGCCAACAATACATTGTATGGGTCAAAATTATCGATTTTTCTTTTATGCAAAAAATCATTAGGATATTAAGTAAAGATCATGTTCCATGAAGGTATTTAACAAATGCCCTACCGTAAATATATCAAAACTTCATTTTTGATTAGTAATATGCATTGCTAAGAACTTCATTTGGACAACTTTAAAGGCGATTTTCTCAATATTTAGATTTTTTTGCACCCTCAGATTCCAGATTTTCAAATAGTTGTATCTCGGCCAAATATTGTCCTATCATAACAAACCATACATCAATGGAAAGCTTATTTATTCAGCTTAAGTCGAATTGACACTTAAGTTAAGTCACATATACTTAAGTGTATCTTTAGTTGGACTTCAGCACTACTTTCACAAATAAAGTGCATAAAGTACAAAATCCGTTGTTCAAATTTAGCAGACTTAAAGTATTCCAAAAGTGCAATTGCAGGGTACTTTTATTACGTACATAAATATGTAAATGTATTTGTAGTATACTTAGCATGAATTACATGTATTTCAAATACATTTTAGTATATTTATTTTTCACTAGGGAATAATAAGAAATGTTTCTTCAGCATATTATACTGATTTCTGAAGGATCATGCGACACTGAATACTGCAGTAATGATGCTGAAAATTCAGATTTGAGCACAGAAATAAATGACATTTTAAAATAGATTCAAATAGAAAACAGCTATTTAAAATTGTAATGATAATACTAGTGCTGTCAAATGATTAATCGCGATTAATCGCATCCGAAATAAAAGTTTTTGTTTCCATAATATATGTGTGTATACTGTGTATATTTATTATGTATATATAAATACAAACACATGCATGTATATATGTAAGAAAAATTCTGTTTATA
>NW_015544223.1:1130799-1134088 GCF_001515605.1 Sinocyclocheilus anshuiensis | reverse complement strand
CATAATATATGTGTGTATACTGTGTATATTTATTATGTATATATAAATACAAACACATGCATGTATATATGTAAGAATAATTCTGTTTATATATTAAATATATTTATATATAATAAATGTATATACATGTAAATATTTTCAAAATATATACTGTATGTGTGTGCATTTATATATGCATAATAAATATACACAGTACACATACATATATTATGTAAACAAAAACTTTTATTTTGGATGTGATTAATCGCGATTAATCGTTTGACAGCACTAGATAATACACAATATTTCTGTTTTTACATTGCTTACTGTTTTTGATCAAATAAATACAGCCTTGGTGAGCACAAGCGTAATTAACAAAACTTACAGAGGTAGTATTGCTAAATTTACCTGATATCAATCAAATTCGAGAAGAAGAAAATAAAAGCATGTCCTCTTCATTGTGCTATTTCGGGTTTCTTTGCACAGGCGTGGGCTTTTCTGAGTCACCTGCCTGTGGTGGAGGTCAGGATGAGTGTGAAGGGCTGGTGGGAGGGTTGTGAGGAGCAAACTGAGCGCGTGATCCCTGCTAACGTCACCAACATCAGAGACGAGTCCAGCTGGCTGCCGCTGCACGCTGACCAGGAGTACGTGCTCCAGGTGTCCCTGCGCCGCCTCAACGCCGGCCAGCAGAGAGTGAGTCCACCACTTCATTCACTGTTTTCTTTTCATTGTCTAGCCATTTAATCAATACTGATTCCATTCTTTTCAGAGGAAGCAGGACAGCAAGGCACAGGCGCCACGCTTCCCCAAACCCAAAGACGAAGGCTGGTTTCTTGTTCTCGGGGAGGTGGAGAAGAAAGAACTGCTGGCTATCAAACGTGTGGGATTTATACGCAACCACAGCAGTGTGTCCGTGGCCTTCTACACGCCTGAGAAGACGGGGAAGTAAGAGCCGCCTGCTGCTACTCTGATGGCGTTTTTGTAGTATCTACGGTCTTAACGTCTGAATCTTTCTCCAGGTGTATCTACACGCTGTACCTGATGAGCGACAGCTACCTCGGCCTGGATCAGCAGTACGACATCCACCTGAACATCATCCCAGCCAGCATTGCTGCGCAAGTCAACAGTGAGATATCAGATAACGCTGGCAAAAAAGCCCCAAAGTGACCTCGCGCAACTAAACCAAAGTTTCCCTCTTGGCTTGAGATGTTAATTTGATGGACAGCTCTTCAGTTCTCTTCGTGAAACTACACTGAATGGGTGCCAACTTTTTTCTTTTTTTTTCTGGTTCAATTAAACATTTTGATGATTAGAACATCTGGCCCAAACAGTCATAACACTTTCGAATGAGAGATCAGATGGTTGTAATTGATTCAAGAGGAACCTTCTGAGAATCAGCCTCATCTGTTTCTCAGACGGTCACTCTTCCTGCCTTATTACTCTTTTTACTCTTATTTTGTGCTGCTGCTGCTTCTTTTTTTTGTACACTCTGCATTACGGGCAAAGGTTATATTTGTCTAATTAAATTATAAACATAAAAAGATTGTTTTTGCTTCTGAATTATGGAAGTATTCAATACGAAAAAATCAATTTTGTTAAATAGAAAATAAAAACTTTACTCTTATTTTGTGCTGCTGCTGCTTCTTTTTTTTGTACACTCTGCATTACGGGCAAAGGTTATATTTGTCTAATTAAATTATAAACATAAGATTGTTTTTGCTTCTGAATTATGGAAGTATTCAGTACGAAAAAATCAATTTTGTTAAATAGAAAATAAAAACACATGCAGCACAGTTGTATTTATCAGTCTATCAACTGTTTCCATTCTTTCCTAAGTGCCCACATTTGCATAGCATTGGGATTGACTGTGTTCAGCAGTTATTCACAGGCCACATGTGTTTTGTTTTTTGTTACAGAGGTCAAATAGTCAGCACATGCTTGTTATTATTTACCAAGTCACCCGTCAGGGTAAAAATGACTTTTATGCAAGAATATAAAGATGTTCTGGAATTTTTCGATAATAAAGTAATACATTTAAGCATAATATTTTATTAGTATTAGTGGATGTTGAGGTTTGACTAAAGCAAACAGTAGTCAATGATAATGTTGGTCATGATAATTTGCAAAATGATCAGTTTATGTTCTATAAATAAAGTTGCTTTAAGACCAGACAAGACAGCATCTCTTACAACCCCTTTTCTGATATATGCTTGCTTAAAAATGAAGTAGGCTGTTTTATTTTGCTGTCTCTGACTAACACTGTAATTAAAAATCCTAATTGTTTAATTGTTTTAAAGCGTTCATTTATTGCCAGTAGTTTTAATGGCAATGGTTTTGAGTCCCTACTGAGGATTTCATATATTGTAAAGTATTTTCGATTGTTCTCTTTTCCACTGACGCAGTTTAATCAGAAGCAAATTCAGGCTTTAGGAAAAGGTTAAAGCAGCATCAAGCGTTTCGTGTGCTGGGCGCATCCTTTCTGATTTTCTCCTGCTGCAGGTGGTTTTCTATTACAGACACAGACTGCTGTCCTCCTGAGATACACACACTCAAAAAGAGCTTTTGGCATTCAGATTTTATTTTGCATCAACATTTGCTGCATAAAAAAAAAAAAATTTTTTTAATTGCCCCCTTAAAAATTGTATGATTTTAATAATTTCTAATCATTTTTATCATAGTAACACAATAAATCATTCACCATATTGATATCACAAAAAGGCCAGGACTTAAAACAGTGATTATATCTACATCAAATAAGAAATATTAACAAAACTAAAGTCTACCACAGTGGACAAAATGGCTGGCTCTGTATTCAGCAGGACACTGATAGAAAGAAGAGTGGGATTTACTCCCATAATCACTGATTTCCCTCTTACCCTCTGAATCAATACTGTTGTTTTCTTTCATGGACAGCAGATCTGCCTGCTTGAGTTTTGCTGTATTTGTATTGCTGCACAATCCTTTTAGTTAAACCATAAGAAAATAGGACAATAATAATAACTGCGTTCAATTATAAGCAACGTTCTATGTAATATGCCTTCAAAAAAATAAATCAAATAAATCACGAGCACGTACATTTTATTTATATGTAATGCATATTTATAGATATGTAGTTTTAAATATTTGCACATTTAAATATGTATTGTATTCATATTTTTATGTTGGATATTTTAGGTGATTGATTAATGCTCTTATTTTAACGAAGGGAACATTTCCGTTGTTCCCTTCGTGTTATGGCCGCATGACAATTCCGCTATTTTAATTTTGCAGCAATTTAGCTGATAGATAGATAGATAGATAGATAGATAGA
>NW_015544223.1:1113523-1130685 GCF_001515605.1 Sinocyclocheilus anshuiensis | reverse complement strand
ATTATGATTATCACAATTGACATTGAATGATGTTTATACCATTGTTTGGTGCAACTGCATGCCGTATTTTTATATGAAAATAAACAAGCTGGAAACACTCTAACTGAAACACTTGTAGTGCTTTTCTATAGTATTAAGCCTCAAATGTCAACTGATTGGTTACTTCTTTAAATTATAAAAAAGTACAAATATGAATGGTATTATAATGCTATACTAAAACTAAAATTAAAATAATGGGGGAAACCCTTAAGTAACAGGTAGAAAGAAAGAAAAAACGCATCTTAAGCACGCAGAATAACATTAATTGAAACGATTAATTGCCGCTTTGAACGATTACGTAATTGTGGCATCCATAATTGTAATCGCGATTAGAAATTCGATTAATTGTGCTGCCCAGATAGATAGATAGAGTCAGTGAACTTTAAATGTAAATATTATTCATAGAGCGTTACGGGTCAGGGGTCAGCATTTCTAACAAATCGGGATTTCACATGGAGCGGCCGCTAGTGAATGGGATCCAATGGGAAAACCCCGTCTGGTCCTTCAGTGTCCAATGAGCTGTGCTCAGGGGGAGGGTCCGTCTGCTGCTCTGACAGAAAGAGACTTCAACAAACTCCCCTCCAAACAAGATCCTTCTGGATACAAAGATGCCAAGTTTGCTGTGGAATTCGGCGTGAATTAACGCGTGAACGCAGCTCTGGATATTTCTCGTTGTGGAGTTATGAACTTGTGAAGACGATGCAAGTTTGCAGTGTGGTCTGATATGAGGTAAGAAGACGTGCAAGTTTCAACCTATCGAAAAGTTATACTTAAGCAAAATATGAAATTATAATGGCAATTTAATCTAATACGTTCAATGTCATCTAACATGAATAGATGGAGCAGATATCAAGAAAACTTGCAGAAAGAAAATGCGTAGTTTATATTAACATGATCGTAAACGTCAGTAGTTAGTAGTAGTAAATATAGGTTTTGATATGGTAGCCAGTTTCATAAATCAGAGCGTGCATTTCAAAGTCGGAAGAGAAATGAACGTGCGCTCTGCTGTTTTCCAGGAATATGCGCGTCTGATGGATGGAACTTACCGTATGAAGAGATTCCGGGCCCGAGTGGATTTCATGTGTGTGTAAAATAAGACTCACGGCGGATGAAAGAAGCTAATCATAACCATGAAGCTCTGTTCGTCTCACATCTGCGTGTAAGACATCTCAGGAACATCCGTAAATTGCTGGGAACTGGCGATGGCAGGAACGCTTTCAGGACGTCTCTGAAACCTTCCCATGTTGGTGAAACTGCTCGAGATATCTCACGCATGCGGTTGAGTTTGTGTTGTGGAGAGATTGAAGCGCACAGCAGAAGGGTCTGAGACACCTGTCAGTGACAGCGAGCATGAAGGAGAAGTCGAAGAACGCGGCGCGGACGCGGCGGGAGAAGGAGAACAGCGAGTTCTATGAGCTGGCCAAACTGCTGCCTCTGCCCTCGGCCATCACCTCACAGCTGGACAAAGCCTCCATCATCAGACTCACCACCAGCTACCTGAAGATGAGGATCGTCTTCCCAGAAGGTGCGTGAGTCATTATCCATGCAGCATCTTCTGCGTTCACACGGTATCTGTCAATCATTCATTAATTTTGGCAAGCCTAGCATCATTAGCATTGTTCTTGTCAGCAATAATAATAATAAACAATATGTTATTAATAATAGCAATGCAAATATTATTGTTATTAATTCAATTCAAATGTATTTGTATAGCGCTTTTCACAATACACATTGTTTCAAAGCATGCAGCTTTACAGAAATTGACTGATGTTTTTAGTAGTATTGGCGCTGTATATTAATAATTAATATATTATTATTATTATTAAAACTGATATATTATTTGTTTAAAATGATTCTTTTATTTCACTAGTATTTTGATCTAGACATGTAGCTATGTGTCATTTAAAGGCCCTAAAAACAACCATTTTTCAATAGGAACATGCACATAATTTACAGAAAAGATAGGACCGAAATCATTCTCAAACAACATACATCACCAAAGCGCAGTATTAATAAAAGTAATTAAGACGTTTTAATCAAGTTTTAGAAGGCCCGTCCGTTTTTAAAATGCAAACACGACGCGAAAATATTATGGGCGTTGCGGCCTGGCGCTTTTCTTTTTTTTTTTTAAAGCAACAAATAAATATTCTTTCGTGATTAAAAAAAAAAAAAAAAAAAACATATAAAAGTGAATTTCATTAAAGCAAGAGACTGAGTGTATTCGAGTGTAGTTCCCGACACTCGGACATCATGATGGTTCTGATTATTAGCGTTATTTTCCACCTTCTGCTCTGCGTGACTGAAAAATAATAACGCCAATTATCAGCGTCCGATCAATACCTGACTGTCGCGTTTAAACACACGACATCAGTGCGTACACGAAACTAGTATTACTATTACCGGTATTATTAATTACCGGTATTATTAAAAAGAACAGAACAATAAAAAGGGATCGTGGGTTTGTGGATATATGCCATCACTCGGCACGGGTTTAAGACATTTAAACACGACATTTCATCAGTTACAAAATCCTGGAGGCTAAACTGATCGTTTGTGTGCGACAAGTATATTAATATCAAGAAAAAAGACAACTTTAAAGTGTGTAAAACAGTTTGCCAGTCCCCCTTTTAGTTGCATTTTCACCAATGCACGCGCGACTCTTTTTATTTATTTATTTTGTGTATTCTGTGTTTAGGTTTTCCCCTCTTAAATTTTAATAGGCCTAATAGGCTTATTTACTGTTAGATATACATGATGTAGGCTATGTTACATGTTATAAATAGTTCTAATTTGATGACTGATTAACATTGAAACCTGCTGTAGCCTAAAAACGTCTTTTCATCAAACGGCTCGGTCTTTGATAACAGATCAAGAGAAAGCGGGAAATATGATTAAAGTAGCCTAATACATTACAGATACTGATACATTTATATCCGCGTTAATTAGATGTAATTATTCGGCTCGCAGTGTGTGGATATGCCAGGATTGGAAACAAGCATATGGTCAAATAGCCGTAGGATGGATACTAAAGTGTAGCATGTTACCATCCTCAGGACCGCACCGTGTGCTTTACTCAGTAGATTGTAAATACATGTTTTTAAACGTGAATGAAGCTGCTGGCCCGGGTTAAAGGTCAGTGAGGTCACGGCACAGACAGCTCACATGTAGTGCTGGAGGAAATGAGACAGTAAAGTTTTATTAGAAAATGAAGGAAGGTGAAGCTGGTTTTATGGTGGTTATTTATTGCTGGGCTGTGAAGAGAATAAGCCTGACGGACACTGCTGTCAAATAATAGTCCAATATTGTACCAGTTTAATAATAGCCTACAACTTTATGCGATAGGCGTTGTTTTCTGTTTTTATTCGTTGAGTTTATTTTAGTAAGTCTGCTATTACGGGGTTTCGCTCAGATTTGGAATTTTTGTTTATTAGCTATTATTATTATCAGTGATTCCTCTTGTTTTACGGTTATTCGAAAATGGCAGAAGCTTATTTATAACGATCGTTTACATTAGAGAATAGAATAGGAATATTTGTAATTTCGTGTGAATAAATGGCATTATGTGTCGGAATACATTTCGGGCCTGTGAAAATAAGTGTTCTCAGCAGCGCCTAAAGAAACGGGTTCACAGCTTTATACAGTAGAAACAGAAGAATTATTTTATTCAGTTCAGTTTTCTTGTCTTGCAAGCAATGTTTGAAACATTTCCGCTAGAGATGCAATGATGTATTCTTTTGTGTGAAGTGCTTTACTATTATTACTTAGCCTATGTAAAGTTCGTTCTGTGATTAGCTCGCGGATATCCAGATCCAATCAGATCCCATAATTCCCCTGCGAAATAGCAGAATTAACTTTTCTTTTCGGATCCATCGGCATTGGGTCAGGCGTGCATTAGGATCCTCAGAAGCGCTTTCCGCCCACTAACAATTATTATTGTTGTTGGGAGCAGTTATTACTGTTTCGGCAATTTTTGATTATTGTTGTTTTATATTATTATTATTATTATTATTATTATTATCATCATCATCGTTTAATAAACCTAAATATTTGTATCATAAGCTGTAATTAGAAAGCACAGTCTGAGTGGTCGAATGAATTATAGCTTTCACGGAATCTTAATCTTAAAACATTTGATTTGTTTAGGCTATAATTTTAAAAGCAGCAAGAGAAAGTTTTTTTTTATTTATTTATTTATTAATTTTTTTATGATCTGCCAGTTTAAAAATAAATAAAAAAAAACCGCCGTCAAACATGTTTCCACGGAAGGTTTTTCCGCGCGGTTATCGGCTCTGGAAGAATGTGGTTATATTTCAGTGAGCTGTTTGAGCAGTAATGTGATTGTTTCTGCTGGATAAACGCGGAGTCCATGTTTGTTTAATATTAAAGTGGAATCAGCGCTTTTGATGTTTGTTTTCGTGTGATTTGCATTTCAATAAGGATTGTGTGTGTCAGACTGTTTGCTTTATCGAGTTTCTCGCCTGTACGGGACCACCATAAACACTCCTCATTTACATTCAGCGTGTTTACAGTCAGTTCAGTGGTAAAATATTGACTGACTGGTCGTCAGATGACGATAGACTATTGTTTTTGCTGTAGTTATTTTTTTTTGTGTGTTGTTGTAAGTTTTAATATGCTTTTTCCGTCAATTCGAATTTCAAATTCGAGATATTTTATGTAGGCTAGGCTATGCGCTAAGACTGGTTTTAGCTACTCTTTTCAGCACCCGGATGGATTGTCAGATATTTAAGGCTCATCATAATAAGTCCGTTTTCCCCGCACATTTTTTTATTTTTAAGCTGATAAGCTGAGGTGTTTTTAATGAATACGTTCCGCAGGTCTCGGGGAGTCTTGGGGCCATGTGAGTCGAGCGAGTTCTCTGGACAATGTGGGCCGAGAGTTAGGATCACATCTGCTTCAGGTACACACTTTCAAATTCTGTACTTGCCTATTATTATTATTATTATTATTATTATTATTATATGTAGGCCTAATAATTAAAATAGTTTAATTCTGGAATCGAATTCTGAAACTATTCTATAGAACTTTTTTTAATGATCGTATAGATCTACTTAGAATTCGTCTTACAGTTACAATTTTGCATTGCTAGTGGGTCTGCTCCACGATAACCGTTAGGCCGTCTCAAATATAAATATTTGTCATTTGTTGTGTTTCTTGAGAAGATTTTGTTTCACATTTTATTTAAATGATTACATTGTTTTTTAAGTGCTTCCTGCATCTATTTATATTTTTTTATTTATTGTTATAATGGAATATGAAAGCTTAATTTTATCTCCTGATTCAGATGTTGAATGTTACCTCAGCTCTACCCGAATTACATCGTGCTTTCAATGAAAAAAATTAAATAAAAATAATAATAATTGATTTCTTAGAGCTAGTGATGCTTTCATAATATAAGAACTAATTAATGTAAATAAATGCATTAATTAATTTTTTTTTATTACTTTAGACTTTGGATGGCTTCATTTTTGTGGTAGCTCCTGATGGAAAAATCATGTACATTTCTGAAACTGCATCAGTGCATTTAGGGTTGTCACAGGTAAAGTGCACATTTTCATATTTACTGCTGAATGCTTTTATTTCTAGCCTATTTGTATTCAGCCTAGATCCCACTATTTCTGGCAGCTTTGACTGCAATGACAAAAGTCCATTTTAACAGGTAGAGCTGACGGGGAACAGCATTTATGAATACATCCACCCCGCAGACCACGACGAGATGACCGCAGTCCTGACGGCTCACCAGCCGTATCATTCACACTTCGTCCAAGGTAAGACAGCCACTAAACACCTTTGCACACAAATCAATTCATTAAACCGCTCCTTCACCGTCTTCTGCTTCTTTTTCTAGAATATGAAATGGAAAGGTCTTTTTTCCTGAGAATGAAATGCGTCCTTGCTAAAAGAAACGCTGGCTTGACGTGTGCTGGTTACAAGGTAGACCAGGTTATATTTTCATTCATTCCTTTTTTTTTAATGTGTGTGGTGTTAGTCGCCACAGCTGCATAAAAATACATTTATTGTATACAGTATTTAATTTTTTTTCCTTATATAGTGTAGTGGAGATCTATTTCTATTGTGGCCATTTGGCAGCGTATTTTAAATCATCAGCATTGACAAATGTTCAGAAAGCGATCCACCTGCATTCCTACAGGTTTTTCTAACTTACATTGTATATAGAGAGAATATTTACATGTAAGCCATAATATAAGATAGCATAGAGTTTATCACAATTGCTGTGAACTCTAATACAGATGCATATGTGTGTGTGATCTCCGACAGGTAATTCACTGCAGCGGCTATCTGAAGGTCCGTCAGTACAGCTTAGACATGTCTCCGTTTGACGGCTGTTATCAGAACGTGGGTCTGATGGCTGTTGGTCACTCTCTCCCCCCCAGCGCAGTAACCGAGATCAAGCTCCACAGCAATATGTTCATGTTCAGAGCCAGCCTGGACATGAAACTCATTTTCCTGGACTCCAGGTACCATGTGTTCATACGCTTATACATATTGCTGCGCTGCTAGTTTTATTAAGGGTAATATAGGCAATGGGGACCAAAGGCCTGAGACTATGAATGAAAATGCTTTTTTGCATTTTGCGACTTTTTAGTTGCAGATTATATTATCAGCATCACAATTTGAACAAAACATTGGCATTTGAAAATTCAAAGTTAAACATGGATATCAAAATGGTTATTATCTGTGCCATATATAATGTAAAATTGTATTTTCAAACCACCAAATGACACAAACAGGACTTTCTTGTCTGTGTGTCTGTGCACGTGTGCCTCTATGATTGTGTAAATGCAGCTTTTTATCCATATGCAGCTGTGTTTAGTGAGTCACACATTTGCGCATTGGGCTTACGTTTAACCAAATGTGTCCCGTTCTTGCACGTGCCAGTGTGTGGACAGGTGTTTGTGCTCACGCCTACACCATTGTTATTCCGTTCTGTGTTCTGTGTTTGTCAGGGTTGCGGAGCTCACTGGCTACGAGCCGCAAGACTTAATAGAGAAGACACTTTATCACCACGTCCACAGCTGTGACACTTTCCATCTCCGCTGCGCGCACCACTTGTGTGAGTTAGGTTTGTTTTTCCTCATTCCTCTGGCCACGTCTCCTTTACAGCATCTAGCTGCTTTAGTGATGACTGACATCGCTCACCGTCACGAGGGTACAACTGAGCGTGCTAATTGATAATATCACGTTACAGGAGATGAATATGATTTCCCAGTCTCAACATACTGATATGAGCATGAGCTTAGATTACACATGCAATCAATTAGTAACTAAATTAGTGAACCGCATTGAAAATTATAATTTTTTTTCTACACGTTTAGTCCTTAAAAACACAATTTTCTGTTATCAATTATACATTGTTTTATCTATCATATTCCTGATTGCAGCACAACGCAGCTTATTAAGAGACACAATATTTGACATTATTTGCTATAAATAGTTATTAAGGCTGAAAGAAAAACGGCAGTTTATGGTTTAAACATGCAAATGAAAGCAGTAATTAGCTTTCCTGAATAAAAAAGATTAAATGAACCACACGTAAAAGCAACTAAAAAAAATCACAATGTTGCTGATGAAAGTAAACAAATTAATGAATCGGGTTTTTTTTTCTGTTTTGCAAAAGAAGAGTATGTGAAGTGAAAGTATTAGAAATGTTCTTTAATTGATTGTGTGTGTTTCTCTCTCTGTAGTGCTGGTAAAAGGACAAGTCACCACCAAATACTACCGATTTCTGGCTAAGCAGGGTGGGTGGGTGTGGGTACAGAGTTACGCTACTATCGTACACAACAGCAGATCGTCCAGACCACACTGCATCGTCAGCGTCAACTACGTCCTCACGTGAGTACACTATATAAAGATGTGTGTTACTAAAGCTTTTTATGCCTCTTTAAATATGCATCTTCAAAACAGCATGAGATCTTTATACACTGTTGTTTTATTTTAATTAATTACATTCAGATAATGAACACTGAATTCTATGAAAGGCTATAAAGTCATGTACTTATTTTCATGTTCATAGTTTATTTTTTATATATATATTTGCATTTGTAACCCCTAGTTTTAAATTTCTGAGTACTTCATTGTTTCCAATACAGACAGCCTGTATAGAGAATATAAACCCCTGATGTGTAGTAGGCATTTGTAATTACAGTTTAAAATAACTGTATTCCATATGAATATATTTTTAAATCTAATTTATTCCTGTGATGCAAAGCTGAATTTTCAACAGCCATTACTCAAGTGTTCAGTGTCGACCGACATATATTCTAATATGCTGATTTTATGATCGAGAAACATTTATTATTTTTATCAATGTTGAAAATGGTTTTGTTTTTTCAGGATTCTTTGATGAATATACAGTTCAACATTATACAAGTCTTTACTGTCACTCTTAATCAATTTAATGCATCCTTTCTGAGTATTAATTTATTAAAAAAAAAATGACTGACTCCTGATTTTTAAACAGTAGTGTATATGCATGCAAAATCATATTTTCTAATTACTTAATGTACTTGCACCGTAACATGTGATAATTAAATTTAAACTTAGAAACAACTTCAGCGGTCACACTTTAGTTTGGGAATCAATTCTCACTGTTAACTAACTATGACTTCTGCCTCAATAAACTCCTAATTTGCTGCTTATTAATAGTTAGTAAGGTTAAGTAAGTAGTAAGTAAGGTGTTAAGTTTAGGTGTGGGGTAGGATTAAGGGATCTAAAATATTGTCATGCAGAAAAAGGCATTAATATGTGCTTTATAAGTACTAATATATATATATATATATATTTTTATTTTTTATTTTTTATTTTTATTTATTTATTTATTTTTGTCATTTAGCATACGCTTTTATCCAAAGCAACTTACAAATGAGGACAACAGAAGCAATCAATTGTAGTATTAAAACAACTAAAAACAGATCCAAAACTAAAAGCTAAAACTTTATAAATACTACTTATACACATTTTAAAAATAAATATTAATTTAATTATTTAATATACAGCCAATATGCTAATAATATGCATGCTAATAAGCAACTAGTTAATTGTGAGAATTGGTTCTTAAAAAAATGTGTTACCACTTCAGCTATACCCTCAAATTGTTCAATAATGCAATAATGCATACACAAACTTGAATCCATTTGTACATGACTAACATGCATGCAGTGTATTAGGCAAAAGTGTAGTAAGCCATATAATTTCTTAAAGCTTCTGTCTACAGTTGTGTTGAATTGCCCACATTATTCCACTATTACTCCGCTAAAAGGCCCCTCTTAGTGACTTACAACTAGCAATAGGTTCAATACAATATCATTAAGGTTCAAATTTATGGTGTTTGCAAGTCCACCCATGACAGTGACTGAGCGTGTTAAAGCTGCCCTGATGCTCATCAGACAGTTTGGGGTGTCATTCCTGTTCTTGCTTTATATAATATGCCAGCTGCATGCACAGGAACTGCATGGGAGCCAGGGGTCGTGGATGATTTATTTGTCATGCATTCATACTGACAAACTCCGTGCATTACCACAATGAACATTTCCACTGGAACTCTCTGGAAAGAATGAGGTAGGATTGAGCAATGGAGCCATCGCTCACGCGAGGGACGTATGGAAGAGTGAAAAGCAGCATTTGTGCGCATGAGGTTTAATTAGTAGGTTGTAAAGATGATGAGTGTTTATAGCTCACAGCTTGCTAAGAGTGTCCATGAAGTTCTTCTTTTTTTTTGTGATATTCCCTGCCATCATCCATGATTCAGTTTCCTTGAGAAGAATGATTTCCATAAAAGCGTGCGTTGCAGTGTAGACATCATGAGTGCGAGATCTGTTTCCTGTTTAACCTCTCCACATGTGCTCTCATTCAGAAATGCACAGCTAGTCTTTAGTGAGAAAAGGAAGCGAGGTGGATATGTCTGGCGTCTTATCGAGGTGTTATCAGAGTCTACTCACACGGGCTGTGAGGTGTGAAATGAGATGGTGTGTGTGTGAGAATGGCAGCTCAGCTGAATGAGATTGTGTGTATGCGCTAAACCACTCACACCAGCCAACCTGTTGCACCTTAAGGGTCTTGGTTTCTTTCTACAGGCCCTGACCTCGGGAAAACTCTTTGTTTACATAGAGCGTACAACAACGGTGTCAACTTCATGAGATCGCATGGATCTGCGAGTGCATTTGTGCGGGTGCATGTGAGAAAGTGTATGTCGGTCTTTTTCCAAGATGTTGCCATCTGCATGCACTCCCATTAGTCTGCGTGCTGTCTGAGCCAGACTGCTAGGCCTCAGAAGGGAAGCTGGCATTGGCGCCTGGCTAGCATACGCTCCAGCCATCGTTTTCTGAAAGTTATACATCACTGGGAACAGAAATCCATACACCACTTTACTGAGAAATCAATTCCCATTTCCTAGTTATGCCTTATGTGGTGATCCCTGTGTGGGTTTGATTTAGCCAGACATAGCTCTTAATCTCACTGTGTATTTGAACAGAGCCTCTAGCCCTCTGCCGTATGTTTGTAGGAGCCTTGTTCCAATCCTGCAGGAGAAACAATGCAATTAATTTTCTGTCCTTGAGTCTTCCTCACACACTGCTTCACAAATGAGCATGGAGCCTGAAGTATCAAAAAATGCCTGACCATACATTTCTCTGATTGGTAAACTAAAAAGGAAAAATGCACCGGTAAACAGTAATACCGAGACAAGCAGTCGCAAACCATGAAGTTGCACACACTATTGGGTTCGAGGCTAAATGTTGCTGTCATTCCCCAACAGGAACACGGAGTACAAAGGACTACAGTTGTCCTTAGATCAGGTGACGTCCGCTAAACCCTCGTTCACCTACAACAGCCCCTCTAACCCCATCAGTGAGAACAGAAGAGTTGGCAAAAGCAGAGTCTCCCGTACCAAGACCAAAACAAGACTCTCTCCCTATTCACAGGTCAGTATCACAGTAATGCCTTCCATTTGGCTGGTAATGGTATATTGGGAACTCTAGGAAGGTCTTCTGTTGCTGGGAAGACTTCTAATGTGATTTACACAACTAGGACATGCCTAGTCATTCCTTAAGTAACATTTCCATAAACTAACCATTGCCTTCTAAATTTAGGTGTTGGGTTAGGGATAGGGTTAAGGGCTGGAACAACATGCAATCATTGCGCTATCATTTTAAGGGTAGGTTTGAGGGAAGGTTGAAGGATATATGTAGGACTCGGATTGGATGATAGGAATGTTGGATGTTGATCCAGCATCATGTTCTATGTGTGTAAATCACACTGTGCACAGTATCAGCTTTGCCCTCAGTGATAAAGTTATAAGTTTGGACAATCCTGTTGGACACGTTGGGCAATTGTGTTACTGGAGGCACCCCAACACTACATATTTTCAGACTCTTCCTAATCAAATACACCAGAATCAGCACATTAGCAGAAACTCCAAGTCATGAAATGGGTGGATCAGATAAGAGAGACATCCAACGTGTGTACTGTTGGCGTGCTTCCAGGAGCATGGTTAGGAAACACTGTATTAATGCATATTTGTTTCTTTTGTGCAGTATCCGAGTTTCCCCACAGATCGCTCAGAGTCAGATCAGGATAGCCCGTGGGGAGGAAGCCCACTCACTGACTCTGCATCTCCTCAGCTTCTGGAGCAGTGTGAAGGCATAGACTCCTCATGCGTGTACCGGCAGTTCCCGGAACCACGGCCGCTGTGCTACAGCCTACCGCTGACAGATGACCATCATACCTCCAGTGACCTCTACGGCCACACTCACTCCGAGTCCTGTGAGAGTGGTCGCTGTAAGGCTGGCCGATACTTCCTTGGCACCCCTCAGCCTGGACGAGAGGCATGGTGGGGTGCAGCCCGCTCTGTTCTCCCATTGCCCAAGTCTTCGTCCGAGAACGGGGACAGTTTTGAAGATGTGATGCCCCACATCACCTCTATCCATAGCCTGCAAGGTGTGTTTCTTTCAGTGGATCTATTGTTAGAAATCAAATGTTTTTCATTTTGGTTTGTTCTGAGCAGAAACTATATGTTTTGGCCTTCCACGGCCTCCTCAAACCAGGTTAGAGCAAAGTAAAAGTTTACAGGCAGGAGCATTCTGAAAAACGCACGAAAACAAGGACCTAGAACAGGGGTAGGCAAGTTCGGTCCTAGAGAGCCGCAGTCCTGCAGAGTTCAGCTCCAACCCTGAAAAAAAAAACTCACCTGCCTATAGCCTTAGTAATCCTGAAGACATTGATTAGCTTGTTCAGGTGTGTTTAATTAGGGTTGGAGCTGAGCTCTGCAGGACTGCGGCTCTCTAGGATCGAACTTGCCTACCCCTGACCTAGAAGAACTAAATTTCTCATTTGGTAATAAATAATAGCTCTTGCAAACGAGAAATATTTAAAATAAAAACTTCCCTACAGAAACCCATTAAATAATGATTCTCCACTCATCTGTCTGTCTACAGCCCTGCTCCTGGAGAGCTACTTTCCAGTAGACTTCAGTTCCAATCCTGCATTAACACACCTGCCTGTACTTTTCAAGTAACATCTTGATTAGCTGGTTCAGGTGTGTTTGATTGGGGTTGGAGCTGAAACCTGCAGGACGATAGCTCTCCAGAACCAGGGTTGGAGATCCCTGCTGTAGACAGTATTTTACAAATGTGCTGTTCTGGTATATTAAGCCCTTGACTTTATCCAAAGAAAAACCTTGCTTGTTTTTGTTCCTTGAACTGTGGTAAATTCCTCACAGTAACACTGTTTTCTCCCACTTGCAGTGAGGGGTCACTGGGACGAGGACAGCATGGTCAGCTCACCTGACACGAACGATTCAGGTGACCGATACCACGGTGACCAATGCCGTGCAAGTCCTCAAGAGCCCAGCAAGATTGAGACGTTGATTCGAGCCACGCAACAGATGATCAAAGAGGAGGAAAGTCGTCTGCAGTTGAGAAAGGCTCCTACAGAAATACCTTTGGACTCTACAAACGGTCTGGCAAAGAGTCACGGCTCCTCGTTTCACAGTACCGACTTTTCCCAGTCAGCATTGCAGAGTGTGGTGTGTCGGGGGCTGGCTCAGGTTATAAGCCCCGCCCCTAGTCCTGTTCCTCTGTCCCGTCTCAGCAGCCCCATCCCTGACAGACTGGGTAAAAGTAAAGACTTCCTGCAAAGCGAGCTCTCCTCTTCTCAGCAACACCAGCAGCCTCTGCCCCTGACGGGCACATGTGCTGTCTCACCGACTCCAGCTCTATACCCCTCACACCCCCGCCAGTACCTGGAAAAACACACAGCCTACTCGCTCACCAGCTACGCACTAGAACATCTGTACGAGGCAGACAGCTTTAGAGGATACTCCCTGGGTTGCTCAGGTTCCTCCCATTACGACATGGCCACTCATCTGCGCATGCAGGCTGAACAAGCCCCGGGCCATAAAGGCACCTCCGTCATTATCACCAACGGCAGCTGATGCTTATCAAATCACGAGCCGCCACTCAGCGCTTCACCCTCTCACTCAAGCTAGCCTAGAATTTTTGATTTGAATTGATATGTTCTTGTTCCTACACATTCTACAAATACTTGTTTTCTAGTAAAAAAGTAAGCATCCATAAAACAAAACATTTACTTAAGAAGCAAAATTGCTTAAGATATTATGATTTTTTCTTTCTTTTTTCTTTTAAATACTGAGGTTTATGCTGAAGAAGAAAAAAAAAAGCCAATAGAAAGTAAACAAATCTTATATTATGCAATTTTGTATAAGTAAATTGATCTTATTTAAAGGATGCTTAGATATTTTTGCTAGAAAACAAGACAAACATACTGATTAAGTACACTTTTGCAGTGTATTAAATTTACGGGTTTGAAACGACATGAGGGTGAGTAATTAATGACAGAATTTTCATTTTTGGGTGAACTAACCCTTTAAGGGATGTGAGTTCTAGATATCTTTGAAAGGGACATTCAGTTCATCACAGATGAGGGATTCCATGAAAGGGTTTGTTTGTCACTATTATAAGCTGCAAATGCTTGAATGAATGGGGATTGTCCAAATCATTTCTGAAAGTAGGAGAATTAATGAGAAACATGAATTACATGATCTCATAACAGCACATCAATGTTTCAAAAATCTAAACAGAAAAACAGTATTTAATTTAAAACATTTTTATTTTCACATTTGC
The DNA here is from genome assembly GCF_001515605.1 of Sinocyclocheilus anshuiensis. NCBI lineage: Eukaryota > Metazoa > Chordata > Actinopteri > Cypriniformes > Cyprinidae > Sinocyclocheilus > Sinocyclocheilus anshuiensis. The sequence goes on along the minus strand of NW_015544223.1, from coordinate 1,116,469 downwards.
ATTTGGGTTACTGAATTGTTGGATCACAATACTTAAGCGACACAATAAGCTACACGTGAATTGAATTTGTGGGATTTTTTATTTCTTGTTCAATAGTTTGTTTTTTTTTTTTCCATTTCTTTCATTTTTGATGCAACAATTCTACATTCACGGCCTCAAATTCCATCCAGGTTTTTTGTCATTTACCCTCTATACTTGAGACACAGCAGTAGCCTGATTTTAACCAGTCCATCTGTGGCATTGGGAAAAATAAAATTTATTATTACAAGTAAAACTGAAGGAGCATGCTGATGTACCAGAGAGTAACAACTAAGTCTAATGCAAAATGCAGCATTAATTTATTATTGTTTCAGTAATTGTTTAAGGCTATTGTAGGATTCAATCTTAGCTCATTTGTGTACTGGGATACTTCTTGTAGTTGCATATGCTGTCCATCTGTGTTTGGACCCAATTTAGTCTCATAAGTCAAAGGCTTAATGATTCAATTTGAAACTTTTATTTTCTTAAACAAGAAATTGGTTGAGCCCATTATTGTGTTGTGTGACTTGAACAAATGATTTAAAATATATAAGCATTTTTGTCCTTCGGCAACATGTCAGCTTTTAAAATGAAAACTGAGATTATGCAATTATGAAACATCTGATTTTCTTCAAACAAATGGAACAATAATAGGAATGAACTAAATGATGACTCTTGCGCTGGTTCGATTAGAAGGTGTGGATATGTGTTTTTGGCCCGAAGAGTGATTGACTGCTGTGGTGCTGGAGGGCTTTGAGGTTCCACACCGGAGGAGTCCAAAGTCTGATATGGACGTTAAAGGGGGACTTTTCTGACAGACTCTACCCTGTACCTCACTACTTCTTCATGTATTTAGAAAAAAAAAAAAAAACTGGCTCTGTTTGGAAAGCTGTTTTTCTCTGAATGAGAGAAACTCTGAAAAAAATAAAATATTTATGATGTACATATGCAAAATTCACCCCCGCCTCCCACCCACACCAAATAAAATGATGCAAAAGTTGCAAAAAGGTATTGCAAAATTTATTTATTATGTGAATGAAAAATGCCTTTTGTTTTAAAATATCACAGTGTGTGTGTGTGTTTATTTATAATTTTCAGTTCTGCATCCAAAGTAAATGACATTGTTTCCTTCATGCGCCACTGTTTCTAAACATATAATGACAAATATGTTCATTTGTTTTCATATTGCAGCAAAACCGTTTAGAATAATATATTTCGAAATTGGTTCTGCATTTGCTTTTAATCTTGACATTGTTCCTCCAGCGAGACCTTGGAGAACTCAGGTGAAAAAGATCTTGAAATAACAAATATATCCACACTAATTTGATCATTATTCATGTTTAATATGATATGTCATACTCACTTGAGAAATTAATAAATGATTGCAAAGATGTTCATTCATTGAAAGGCTACATGGTTTTTATTTTTAAATGTTTATGCGTTTTATTTTTGAAACATTTTTGTCAGTTCATTTTTGTGTCAAATTACAGCATCTTTCAAGGCAATAGATTTAAACTAAAAATGAATTGGAAAAATTAATAAAATACAAAAAAAAAAACAGACTGTAATCTATTCACTAACATTTTAAACCATAAATTCCAACGAAAACTTAAGTACCTACAGTGCAATAACATCACACATGAACAATATACTGCTGGTATATATATATATATATATATATATATATATATAATATAATATACTTAATCTGCTTAAAATAAATAAAGAGCGGTGAAATCTGCCGTGTTGAATCAAGCAATACATGATGATTACATCTTGAGCCAGCAAAAAAAAAAAGGTCCATATTTCCTGTAGACACACACACACACATATATAGATAGATAGATATCATGTTTTTACATAATTAGCACTCACTGTCATTTAGTAATAAATGCTTTTAAAGAAGATCATTTCGATAATAAAATACAGGCCTTATTCTATATAGATAAAATTATTTTTTAGCAAACAATTACAAATAATTTGCACAACTTTATTTAATCTCTGTTCTGTGTTTAGTCAAATGAAAGAGCATGAATCAACATATAAGGATTCTTGAGTTCAGAGGAACTAAATGGGTGTTTTGTTCACCTTGCTTCAAAACTACTGAAGATATATATATGTATATGTATATATGCATTTGCCCACCGATGGGTGTTTTCTTTTTGCTTTAGGGATTTTTTACATTTATTTTTTTTTTCTGGCTGCAAATCATGAAATGAGATTAAAGCACACCTTGTAGAGGACAAACATTCAGAAAGGGCTCTTTGAGAGCATTTGTCCGCTCTGTATTTCATGTGTGCTGTGAAGGAAGCTCAGGTAAACTCTTGGCCGTCCTGACAGGTGTGTTGCTGGGCGACAGTGACTAACACAGACAGCATTAACACACATCAGTGAGCGGAGCTCCAGCACAGCTGCTGCAGGCCTGACTCCACATATCCAGCAGTCGAACTGCACATTTCACTGCGTGTTTGCAGTGCCTCATGCATATTATGAGACATTAAATACATTGGAAAAGTTGACATCCTTGTGTGACTTACAATATTCTAACTTCATTTTATAAACACTTTACTCTAACTCTTGGTGTAAATACACAAAAAAACAATTGTGTAGAAACAATTTTCACTCGGAAATTTCACAATTGCAAAGACTCTGCAAGTTACACATTAAATTAAATGACATTTTGAAGTAGAAAAACGGAAATAATATTTTATTGTAAAATGTACTCCAATACAAAAAGATTATTTTATTTTATTGTAGTATATTTTAAAAGAAAATACTATTTCAGTCTTTCTACTTCAAAATTTGAAAAACTTTTAAGCAATTGTTTATAATTACTTGTAAAATCAAATAGCAATTTTTGAGTGAAAATTGTTTCTACATGACTTTTTATACAACTTTATACAATATATATATATATATATATATATA
>NW_015544223.1:1108490-1113038 GCF_001515605.1 Sinocyclocheilus anshuiensis | reverse complement strand
AAGTCTATATATATATATATATATATATATATATATATATACAGTATATACAGACTTTTGAAGTCTGAGACTTGTGCTTGAACTATTATGTTGTCCAGACTCAGTACCATCATAATTATGCATTTGTAAGTAAAGATTTTCTCACGTAAAAATCAGCACACACATGAAATATATATTTTGGATTAGAATCTGCATTAGAAAATGTTTCAATGCATGAAAATATACCAAAGCACATCAAAGTGGAAAAACAAATCCAGTTGACCTCAAAGACACTGCTTGGTGCTTGGTGAGTGAAGTATGGCTCTTTGACTGCATTCGAGATGTTTCCTCACACATCCTGTATAAAATACTTCAGACGGAGATATTTGTGTCTTGGTCTGAGTGAGAAACGGCTCTGGAAAATGTAACCTTTACGTCTGATTATTGAGTGGCAGAAGCGTGAGATCAGAAGGAGGAAGATTATTTCTACTTAACGGGTTTTCAGTGTTGTTTCCTAGTCATACATTTGATTATCCCTCTCTAACAGCTGGCTGCAGTGTTTGTACTCGGTTAGGTTTTATAATTGTGTGAAAAAGAAATGGAGCCAGTAAATGAGGAAATGAGTGTAAGCTTTCTGATTCTCACAGCACATTTAGAGAGAGCCAATACATGAAAACACTCACAGTAATAAGACAAACTGTTTCTTTCACCTATCCTTGAAAAGTTGAGGTGAGTTCTTTTCATCCATCATGACACTAATCATTCACAGAGTCTGATTTAATGAGGAACACAATTTGTGTTTTACACCCTAACATTCCCACCTTATAAATCTATCATTTAACTATTTACTTCAATTTTCTTTACCTTAAGGCTAGTTAACATGAATAACTCCAAAGCAATTAGAGCTATACTTTCCAAAATAAATGAATACAGGGATGTGTAATGCACGTGTAACGCAAGCCCAATACAGATCTACAGAAATATACGTAAGTCTGATGTTTCACCACAGTTGGAAAAGCAAGCAAACAGAGGTGCACATTTCCCTGCTGTCACCCTCAAAGAAAGACAAGAAGGCGCAAATGCAGATTGGCTAATCCTGTAGCGTTTACAGCCGGGCTTAGGAGCAATGTACCCCACCGAAACCAGAGAGCCTTGGTGTAGCTCAGCCCAGACAGGTGAAACCCTGCTGGTGCCTTTAAATGTGTGTGAGGCACAAATGCTGAAAACACCATGTGTTACATTCTCCACACCAACCGCACAAATAAACTGCTACGCTTTTACACATACACAAACAACATATTAAAATGTGAATATTGAGCACTGACTAATACAGATGGGCATGAAAAAAGTGCAGTCTGTCCATCATATCAATCCTGTAAAAAAAAAAAATATATTACATATATATCAATTTATTTATTGGACCTATACTTTATACTAGGTGTTTTTAACAGCTAGGTACTTACTTTCAAAAATGTAAAACTATGTGATACTTGAAAGCTTACTACACGATCTCACAGGAAAACGTAACTATTTTACAAGGTGGCAATTCCATATGAGTTTGCTTGCTGTGAATTGTGTAAAAACATATGATTTTAGAAACATAAATATCCACCCCACCCTTAAACATAACCGTCAGAGGGGTGTATACAGATTGTATAAAGATACAAGCTTGTACAAATTAGCCACTAATTCACTAAACTGTAAACTATTTACAAAATGCCATGAGATTGTGTTGAAATGTTGTTTATTGTGTGCATACGTGTTGTTACATTGTAACTACATTGTAATGGAACACGGATGGCCCAAATATACTTTGGCCTTAATTCCTATGAATTAAGTTAGGTTTCGGGGAGGACCTTCATGCTTACAATTTTTCGGAAAATCTTACATTTTCTTACGAATCACATGGTTGGAATTCATATGAAATGTCTCCTTGTAAAATAGTTACATTTTCTCATGAGACTGAGTTGGCATAGTAGGTAATATAAAGCAGTACATAATATAAAGTGAGACCTAAATGCAAGTGCAGCTTGTTTGGTCTAGAAATAGTGCAGAATCTGAAGTATTTCTCATTCTTCTAAATTGTATTATTCAAAAACATTTTTTTTTTAAATGCGAATTAATTTTCTTTATTTTGGCCCTTTTTAATAGCCGAAAGACAAAGAGAGAAGACAGGAAATGATGGGGAACAGGATGAGGAAATGAGAAACGTTTCACTTCCGTCACCCAAAGGGTTGGAGCAGTAACACTTCATTTTAAGGACAAATTCTCGCTATTAACTGGCTGCTTATTAGCATGCATATTACTAACATATTGGCTGTTTATTAGTACACATATATTAATGCCTTATTCTGCATATCTTAGATTCCTTAATCCTACCTAGGAGTTTATTGAGGGAAAACTCTTAATTAATAGTGAATATGTGATCCCTATTCTAAAGTGTTACCATGCTTGGTAAAGCAAATAATATTTTAACATTACTAAAATGACTAAAGAATTCCTCCATTAATGCTTCATGGTAAATGTGTGAATGATTCTGTTCTGCATGTGTGAGATTTGAATAAAGACCAATCATGGCTCTCTTGGCTCACACGTCTGTAATGCGCATGTGTGTGTGAGTGACTTTGATTCTTTTTTTTTTTTTAATGTTATCATTGATCCCTCTGTTCCCAATTTCACGCACAATTTCTAAACAGCTTTTGACCGTGGGTTGTTTTCACAACCTTTCCTCTCTAATGCTAGTGAATCCTGAAACACCTCCGCTGTGTTTTCTCAAGGCAGACTGCTCTCATCTCCCTCTCTCACCGCATCAAAGCATGGCTTAAGTCTGATAGCGCGGGAAAACCCCTTTTATCCGCTGCAATGCTTTTATTGGTCTTCATGGGTGGGACTGGCGTTATGTTGTGCTCAGGACAAGAGAAATGCAGCACAGCTATTTGAGCCTCCTTGTACTTGTGTGATCCAAACATGGCTTTTATTCCCTATAAAACAGTGTGGATAGCTATGCCTGCATATAAAGAGTCAAACATTAATAACAAATGTTTGTGAAAAGTGTGAAAAGCAAAAAGTGAAATGTCAGTTGTTAGCAATGCTTGGACAGCATTGGAGCATTACTTGTTTGTCTCAATGTTTCATCTTCAAAAGCATTAAAACAATAAAAGTACAGGATGCTCTTTTCTAGGCCTGTATGTGATGCTAACACAACAGATTGTGAGATAAATCGACTGCTTGTGACATTGAAGCTTTGCCATTTTACCTTGGTGGGCTGTCTGTTTGCAAGATCTCGGGTAAGATCTAAATAGAGTTCTGCATCATGGTAATTAATTAAATATTAATTAATATGATACTACGTGTAGCATGATGTGGTGTTGATGTGTTGTGCCCAGACTGTTATACCCTGCCTGGCATGCGATAGATAAATAAATAAATAAAAAGACCAAAGCGTTCTGAAAACTGAGAAAATTACCATCAGGTCAATGCTAATTATGCACTACAGCAGGGGTCTCCAAACTTGGTCCTGGAGGGCCAATGTACTATAAAGTTCAGCTCCAACCCTAATTAGACACACCTGAACCAGCTAATCAAGGTCTTACTAGGCATGCTAGAAACCTCCAGGCAGGTGTGTTGAGGCAAGTTGGAGCTAAACTCTGCAGGAAACCGGCCCTCCAGGACCGAGTTTGGGCACCCCTGCACCACAGGATCAAAAAAAAAGAACTAAATTATTAAAATATAATACATGTACATGATTTCAAAAAATTTAAAATTGTCAAAAATACATTTCTTTTTATTAAAACTTTTTAAAGGGGTCATATGACATTGCTAAAAAGAACATTATTTTGTGTATTTGGTGTAATGAAATGTGTTTATGCGGTTTAAGGTTAAAAAAACACATTATTTTCCACATACTGTACATTATTGTTTCTCCTCTATGCCCCGCCTTTCTGAAACGCGTCGATTTTTACAAAGCTCATCATTTAGAAAAGCGAGGTGTACGCTGATTGGTCAGCTATCCAGTGCATTGTGATTGGCCGAATACCTCAAGCATGTGACGGAAATGTTGCGCCCCTACCATACTGTGATGTCTGGCGCGACGAGACAAAACCAATAAAACCCATTATAAACGAGGCATTTCTTTTTCTTTTTTTTTTAGTGAAAGTGACGTGACCAAGTATGGTGACCCATACTCAGAATTAGTGCTCTGCATTTAACCCATCCAAAGTGCACACACACAGCAGTGAACACACACACACCGTGAACACACACCCGGAGTAGTGGGCAGCCATTGGGCACCTCAGTCGTGATATTGAAGGTGGTAGAGAGCGCTGTACATTCACTCCCCCCACCTACAATCCCTGCCGGTACGAGACTCGAACCCACAACCTTTGGGTTACGAGTCCGACTCTCTAACCATTAGGCCACGACTTCCCCGCCAGAAACAACATTAGCCACCCTGGATTCGAACTGACAACCTTAGGTGTTCAGGGTCAGAGGCTTAGCAGAGTACGCCACTCAGTTGATGCATCCAGTCTTTCTTGCATCCAGTGGGGACATAATTACTGATTATAATGA
>NW_015544223.1:1098948-1108428 GCF_001515605.1 Sinocyclocheilus anshuiensis | reverse complement strand
GGCCGAATGCCTCAAGCATGTGTGAGAGAGGCTACTCTCCCAGGAAACAGTCCTTGTCCTCCGTAAAATGCGTTGCACACACTAATATATGGATACTACATACACGAACTGCTCTGGAACAGTCTTGTAAATACAACTTAACCACTGATTATTAGTCGTGTCCTATTTTGGAAGGCCAAACAAAGTAGCTTCGCTTTCATAACGAAACACACAGCGTCTCCACGACATGGCGGTGGCGGCAACAGTACTACTGTCACGCCCCTGGACTCTTTGTGTTGTGTTTTCCCTCCCCAGGTGTGCCGTGTTCCCTTTAATTAGTCATTCCTTGCACCTGTGTTTTCCCAATCACCCAGTGTTTAAAAGCCCCAGTCCTTTCAGTTAGTGTTGGTCGGTCCTCAAACGTCATTCCTTGTGTTCCAGTGTCTCCTACGTTCCCCGTGTGATCATTAAAGACTGTGAATTGAAGTTATCTCAGTGTTTCCTCGTTCCTCGCTCCTTGCCTCCCGAGAAGTGTGACAGAAGGACCGACCAAAACAGTAACTTCCGTGTTTTCCCCTCCGTTTGTTTTCTGTTTTTTTTCTCCGTGTTTTTCTTTCCGTTGTGTCCCCATGGATCCCTTCACTCTCCCCGAATTCCTCCTCCTCCTGCTGGAGCAGGGAGACAAAGCTCTCGAGGACCATACCAAACTGTTCCTGTTGGTCGCGAACATCACCAGCTATCCGGACGACGCGCTCTGCTCTTTCTATGACGCAAGCCTGAACGCCGAGTCCAGAGCGTTGTCGTCCGAAGATGGTCCTCGGGAGGAATTGTCCTCAATTGTAAGTCGCTGTGGATAAAAGCGTCTGCTAAATGACTAAATGTAAATGTAAATATAATTTTGGTTTTGGAGTTATATCAAAATATAACTTTTTTTTTTTTCCTGATTGATTCCTGTGAAGGGCAGTAGCAATTTGAAAGCTGTTGTCAGACTGGGCATTTTGCATGAAGAAATCAACCCTAATGCCTGTTGTCAGGCTCTTTTCTTTTGCGTGAACTCAAGAATAGGCCTTTCTCTTTAAGAGGGCTGCTCTTGTTGCTCAAATAGATCTGAAGCACAGAGAAGCTCTTAACTGGGCATTTTGCATGAAGAAATCAACCCTAATGCTGGATTATTTCAAGAGGCACATGCCAGTTCTTGCCATCTGTACATTTAAATCAATATTACATGCAAAAAAACCGAGTCCATCATGAACCTCTCTCTTCCAACAGAAAAAAGAAAACCTGTCCAGCTCAACACAAACACCCTGAGTGCACTGAACACCAGTTTGTATCGTTGTGGTGAAAATGTCTAGGCGATGTTTGGGAAATTAGTGTGTGTGTGTGTGTGTGTGTGTGTGTATGTGTGTACCTGGTATTTATCACGTTATGGGGACCAAATGTCCCCTGTGTGTGTGTGAATGAGAAAGCGCTCTCCTCTCTAGCCGACTGAGACAGCAGTCTCTTCACATGGAGCAAGCACATGGCTCCTCATTAAAGCCGGTGTTTAGTACGCAACAGATTGGTGCTGAGGGTACCTGCGGGGTCATGTCTGGCGTCTTGGCAGAACCGCCGGACCACTACTCCCATTCTTTAACATACAAATTGCTTTTTTTGTGCTGGAGGATCTAAGATTAATTGCACACACCATTTGGTGCTGCTTGTTCAAAGCACTCAGTGTTTTTTTCCCCCTCTTCTTGCTTTGATTCTGGTTAGAGATTAGCTCAACAGAGATTGCATCACATTAAGGGGCTTTTTTCTTCCCAGTTCTACCGCAGGGACCAGGGGGCCTGTGTTCGTTTACATTTTAACATCTACAACAAGTGGATTTGCTGTCAGAAAATTCACACATTTTTTTTTTTTCACAGATCTGTTAGAGCTTTTAGTCATCATGCCCACATGAAATATTTTACTTTAATTTTGCATTGAGCATAGAGTATTCATTTGGTTTCACATTTTGTGTGTTTTGAGGGAAAAAAGCTTAAATGTTGTAACGAATTGTAATTATTATATTGCAAACATTCTGGTTTTGATAATTAAATCAAAATAAATTATAATTGAAAAAATAATAAAATAAAGTTTGATTTGCCACATGCAAATTACTTATTCCAACACTTCAGACCAACAATCAAGACTTTAGCACAGGACAACTTTACTAAAACATAGAACATGAGTATTTTGTCATTAAAAAGTCTTAAATAGATCAATTTTTTAACATTAATTTACACTGTAAAAATAGGGCACAATTAATTAGGGCACAGAAAATAAAAAAAAAGGAAAATGTAATAGTAATTTTACAGTACATTTTGCCCTATTGTTAAAGACTTTTCCTTTTTTTAAATTTTTTTTACAGTGTATAATGTGACTTGATATGACAGAGGATGCTGACTTTATCTTTATTTTTATTTTTTTTTATTAAACATGTTCCTAACCAGTGCCTTATTTATACCTCAGTATCTACAAGTTTTCATATAATATTTGGCGCTGTATTTCAATGTGTCTTTATTACCATGTAATTACACATTAATAATGTGAATTATTAATTAACAACCTCCTATACACTGTAAGAAAAGCAACAGTAGAAAAAAAAACAGAAGGGGTACACAGTAAAAAACGGAAAAAACAAAAGAAAAAACAACTGTGAATTTGTAAAAAAAAAAAAAGTTGTAAAAAATAATAATTAAAAAAAAAACATTTCTGGAGTATGTTTTACAAGAGAATACTATTTGATTGAAAATCGTTTCTAAACCAATTTTTTTTCAGTGTACTGGTAGTTTTCTGCCAGGACAATATCCTTTAACATGAAAACACAAGACGATGCAATGTGTAATTGAAAATACCTGTAAAGCACCTGTGAAAAATCAATACGGACAATTCTTTCATATTAACACATTTGGCCATATTTTATTCACTTTTTTTAAAGTGTAGGTACTAGTTAGGCTTTAGGTACCAGTTTCATGTAATTAAGCATAATGTATTGTTATTACTATATTAAATATATGTAATGTGTAACAAGGATACAATAAAGAAGTGTTACCAATAAATGTTACCAATTATTATTTGTCTGTTTATTAGCAATGTTATATTTAACATTTAGTAGTTTTACTTGGTGTATTCTGTTTCTCTTGGCGTAAACAGGACACAGTAACAGTGTGGCCTCTTGAAGAACACAAAGAACTGCAAGTGAATGAAGGTTCTCAGGCAAACCCTTCCAGATGTGAGGCCATGTGTTTGTCTGGCTTTGTTGGTCTGAAAGAGAAAGTTAAGAAAAGGGAGGTGAGCAGCCCACACGCCATCACTGTTTACCTAGCCTAGGTACCCACAGTTGCCCCAGCTCACACCTTGTGGCCAGCTGTGCGTACGTGGAGAGATATTCGTACACACACACTTGTAAATGGTTAAATAGCTTGCCTCATTGCACAGAGAATAAGCAGAGAAAGCTTACTCTGTTCAGTACTAAGCACCTCGGGCAGTGCAAGGGAAAAAAAAGACATAAAACTCAGGCATTAAAAATGTTCAAACTCCACCGGGCAACACATTTCACTACATAACAACCCCTTGCGAATGTTCAAGGGTGTCTGCATTCATGTGTCCATTATGAGATGTTAATATGTCGAGTTAAGCATTTGTGAGAGCGCGGGAGTGTGTAAATGGCCTTTAAAGAATGTGCCGCGTTTTATTGACTGAAAAACCTGAGGTCACCCGCACCTCGGGCCATTTCCACCTTCCACTTCCTCTCTCCCTCAATACTTAACAGACAGTGAATGCTGATATATGATGGGGAACGAGAAGAATGAGTAGAATCCGTCTGCGAACCGTTTGCTCAACTACTGAAATTCAACTTTTTGGTTCAAATATAACCAGTTAATTTGAGTCTAATGCACTGCAGCATGTTGTTTTTCTGATTTTCAGCGATGCTTTAAGAGAAAAAAAGCTAGGTGCTGTCAAACTCTTGGTTTCTGCAGAAGGGTTTTTATAAATATCTCCTTGGCTATGGTTTGGTGTGAAGTGTAAGCCTCTTCATTAGTTTTATTGAACAGTCTGATGCCGAGAGATGTCTAAAGCAGTGGTTTTGAACTAGTGGGTCACAGTGAAAGCAGTCTGTTCTGATGGGGTCACAGCAGGGAAAAACAATGCTGAATGCAAATAACTATATAACCATGCAGAGTGCAGAAGATTGCAAATTAAATAAGCAAAGGCTTATCAGCTTAAAAAGACAAAAAAGTATGGTAACACTTTAGTATGGACTGACTCTCGCTATTAACTAGTTGCTTATTAGCATAACTAGTATATTGGCAGTTTTCATATTCTGCACATATTCTGCACGACCAGATTCTACATGCTTAATCCTACCCAATACCTAAACTTGACAACTACCTTATTAACTATTAATAAGCAGTAATTAGGAGTTTACTGAGGCAAAAGTTATAGTTAATAATTAGTTAATAGTGAGATCTGGACATTAAAGTAAAGTGTGACCAAAATGATATGTTTTGTTGGTGATGTCAATGATGTAGTATGGCTAATGCTAAAACAATATTTGACAATGTGTTAAGTTGGTATTTCCTAATCAGCATATATGTTATGTTAATAATTAATAATAGTAATATACTAATACAATTATTATGCTACTATGTTGGGTCAACATTTGATGTAATTCCAATGTAAAATAGTATGTATGCTCTAAATCACTGTCAAAGAGTGAAAGTTCACGTGTTTTCTCTATCGTAAAGTTGTGAAGGAACACAAAGGACTAGGGTTGAGGTCAGGCAGAAGCAGCAGTGTGCGCATAAACCTTGGAATCTTGTAGATTTACACTTGTCCTGACAGCAGGATCTTTCAACTCTCCAAACACTATTCTTTTATATTGCTGCCACTTTGCTAACAAGGACTATTGAAACTTTACCACCCACTAACAGGTCCCATAACCTTGATGCCCAGGGCCCCTGGACTTTAGCGGTGGTGGGAGCCCACCCATACATACAGAGAACCCAGACTAGACCAAAACAAGACTTTTTGACTGGAATGGATTGTGGTCAAGTTTTCGATATTTTTTTTCTAGGCAGAAATTATGTTAATTACTGCAATGTGATATAAAATTTGGGTAACGCTTTAATTTTAAAGAGGTCATATGATGCAATTTCAATTTTTCCTTTCTCTTTGGAGCGTTACAAGCTCTTGGTGCATAAAGAAGATCTGTAAAGTTGCAAAGACTAAAGTCTCAAATCCAAAGAGATATTCTTTATAAAAGTTAAGAGGCAACCACGCCTACCTAAAACGGCTCGTTCTAACACGCCCCCACATGTCTACCTCACTATGTGGGAAGATTTGCATAACGCCGCCCAAATGTTCAAGCAAAGAAAGAAGGCATAACTTTTATTCTCGCTGTAGTACTGTTGTTGACAAAACAATTTGTAGTTAATTAATAGTGAGAATTGGACCTTAAAGTAAAGTGTGACCAAAATTGGATCCATTTATTTCAAAATATTACTTGGCTGAGTTATGTCTATAACATATGCCACTTGAGAATATACGAAAATTAAAAAAATGGAAACTATATGCATTACTTTCATATTTCACTCAGGTAACATTTCTGTTCTCATAATTTCATATTTTAACCATTAATTTCATAACATTATTTGATAACACTGTATTTTAGTGTCCTTGTTACACATCTAACATTTTACAAACTGTACAGTAATACCAGTAAATAACAATAAATTATACATGATTAAAAGCAACTAATCCTAAATCCCTAATACTAACCCTATTTATATCATAATAGTATACAGTATGTTGTTAATTACTATTGCTCAGTATTTATTTGTATAATTGCATTGGAACAAGAGCACCTTAAAATAAAGTGAAATCCATTATTTCTGCAATTCTGTGAAAATACATTATGGTTGCACTTCATTTTACTTACAGTGTACCTCCTATAAAAGTACTGAGTAAAATAAGGTTACTACATGGGCTAAGGTTAGGTTTAGGGTTAAAACCTGGTTATAAACCAGTTACTGCAATTACATTTTTAATTATAGTAAGTACATTGTATGTACATGCAGAACAGGACTGTAAAATAAAGTGCCACCATAACAGTTTTGATATATATGTATTTTTTTTTTCAATTTTGATTTTTTTTTTTTGTCTTTGGTTTTAGATTATGTCTGTAAAATTTTAACATAAAAAATATTTTAACAAACATTAACAGTATAATGTTCATTGATAGTTCATAATAGCTACTGTAACTCATTAATAATCATCACTAGTGTTAACAAATGTGACTTTGTTGTAAAATGTTACCAATGCATTTATTAAATTTTCATGGTGCAGTGCAAAAAGAATACATTATATATGTATACACATTAGTATTGTATTTTTTTTCTGTAAATATTTAGACATTTTAAACTTTTAAACCTCCTTGCATTTAGTTTGCATCTGTTCTTCTCATCATTAACTTGATATGTTAGGTGGCGCAATTAGACCAGTAGCTGCGTGCAGACCAGGGTAAATATAGTGAAAGCTGTGGTTCGAATGTACTAAAGGAATTTAAGCATTGGACGGGTGCCTTAAGATGCCTTGGACGCTCTAGATTTTTCCATGTGTCAATCATAATAAGAATACACTCAAAAAAGAGACTTTTGTATGAATGATTCAGGAGGTCGATAGTTGTTAAAAAGTTCACAAAAAGAAGTTGACCTCCTGCTGATCTGGCACGCTCCACCCCAGACGGGATGTCTGCATTGCTAAGACGTCTGACGAGTCAGGAGCCAAATATTGTTCAGGGTGATCTACTTTCTCCACACACATACATATACATACATATACATCAATATTATGTTCACATGCAGCATGATCCTAGTGGCTGGTAGGAAAAAAACTAACCTAGAAGACATTTTCCGGTATCATGTTGCCTATTTAAGACACTTTGGGTGATATGGTCCTATTAGTTAGATAATGCATTAACTAAAATTAATTAAAACTGAGCAATTAATTTTTGACTGTATTTATTCATCTTTTTAATGTCATTTAATAAAAATACAACTGTTCATCAGTAGTTCATGTCAGCTCAAGTTCATTAAATAGTAATAAAAGATACCACTTTTAATTTTAATACTGTATTAATACATTTTGAAATTTACATTTAATTATTTTAAAATTTAAAATATTTAACATTAAGATTAAGAAGTGCTTTAAAAGTATTTTTCATAGTTAATGTTAAAACCTTGTAGCAAACTATACATTATTCAAAAACTATTATTTTAATATCGAGAATATAATGTTGAGATACAATTATAGTTGTATTAATATTTTGAGTTTTTATTTTAAAATTTTCTATTTTCATTTAATATTTTTTTTTTCTGTTTTTCATCTTTACTATTTTTGTTTTACTACTTTGTGTGTGTGTGTGTGTGTGTGCATATATTTTTTTTTATAATTTTTTACATATTTCTACTTTTTTTCAGTTTTTGTTATTTTAGTACAAGTTGAACTAAATTATAAAGAGAAATATTGCTTTTATTGTATATATATATATATATATATATATATATATATATATATTTGTATTTTATTTTAGGTAATTTTTTTCAAGTAACACACTTTTTTAAAATGGTGTTAAGATTATTTTCAATTTCAGTTCATTATAATAACCCTGTCCTTTACATTAATACTTTATGTAATACTTTAGTATGTGCCCAAACTAAAGTTGTTCCATATATTTGAAAGTGTTGTTAGTCAGTGCATACGCTTCTGTTATTGGCTAATGAATTAGTTAATGTGTGTGGAAATGGTCGGTGCAAGTTATAACACAGCAGAGAGTGATTTAATAGACTGACCTCTCTAATAAGTAACTTGGTAGGTGATGTGTGTTTTGGGTGCAGATTTCAAGAGCGTTTCAGACCTTTCTGTGCTCTAGTGCTTATCAATCCAGCATGGCTCCCACCCTATTAGTGCAATATTGATACAGCGAGCGGGCATCCTCACAGATACAACAGACCAATCCCACCCCCAAACTAGATAGGGACATTAAACATCGCCTGGGCTCCGTTCATTTACCACCACTCGTTCCACCCTCCCCCCTCAATTGCACAATCCATAACCCCCCAACCCCCGAGTCCAAACCTCATTCCAGATCTATCGATTGTGGCCGTCTGCCGCTCGGACCTGTCGCCG
Organism: Sinocyclocheilus anshuiensis; assembly: GCF_001515605.1. Lineage (NCBI taxonomy): Eukaryota > Metazoa > Chordata > Actinopteri > Cypriniformes > Cyprinidae > Sinocyclocheilus > Sinocyclocheilus anshuiensis. The sequence continues at coordinate 1,100,238 of NW_015544223.1, read as the reverse complement.
GCTCTGGCGATGTGAGCTGGCCCTGACCTGACTCCCGACAACTCGAGTTTCTGATTGATTCCACAGGGTAAGCGAGCAGAGCAAGTGTTTGCTTTGATCGCTGGATTGGTTCAAATATCAGCATTTATATAATGCCCCCTACCAGCAGTGAGAGATCCCGTAGTGATAGATTTGAGGGTGGTTAAGAGGGTGGTGATATTCTTGTGATAAGCTATACACATTAGTGTTGGACCTTATGATGAGACATGACTTAAGGTTTCATCACCCCTGGGTATCAAAGTCCAAAGCAACATCAAGCAGTTACAACAATAGTCACTGGTGCTTTAATCATTCAGAAATACCAAAATGACCATATAGAGTATGTTTAAAGCAAGTCAGTTTAATTGACGACAATCTAATTAGGGATGCACGATATTGGATTTTTGCCGATATCCGGCTTCAGCCCCAGAGCTCGGTCCAGTGTCGGCTCCTACCCCAGAGCCCGCTCCAGTGTTGGCCCAGAACAAGCCTTTTCCCCCCGATCCAGAAGAGGATGCTAGGGGTGAGGAGAAGGGTGTCGGCTTCAACCCCTGAGCTCGCTCCCCTGTTGGCCCAGAGCATGCCTTTTCCCCCCCGATCCAGAAGAGGAGACTAGGGGTGAGGAGAAGGGTGTCGGCTTCTAGGGATGCACGATATTGGATTTTTGCCGATATCCGATATGCCAAATTTTTCAACTAATTTTGGCCAATACCGATACCGATATATTTCCTTTTGTGTGGAAACAACACCAAGTCTCTCCTGTGCAGATATAATAAGCAAAATATTTTTAATTTTGGTTAGTTTGTAACAATAACTTATTTGTTACGATTAATAATGTTAATAAACAATAATGAAGGTTTTTTTGACAGTACATTGAAGCTTTGAAAATAACTATAAATAAACTATATATCAATCGCTGCATTTTTTTCCCAGAAAGATGCAGTGTTAACCCTAACATTTTATTTTAAGATTGAACATTTGTAGATGGAAAGCAAAAGAGTTGTACAAATTCTGAAAATCTTTTAGAGCTTATGATTTATGTGCCCTCTAGAACCTTGCGTTCTGCAAATGAACGGCATATTATTGTGCCATCTCAAAGAGGCACAAAATCACTTTCACAGACTTTTTCATTAACTGTTCCCTCCTCGTGGAATGACCTGCCCAAATCAATCCGAGCAGCTGAGTCCTTAAACATCTTCACGAAACGACTAAAAACACATCTGTTCCACCTTTATTTGACCCTCTAACTCTAACACTTTCTATTCTATTTTA
>NW_015544223.1:1096288-1097190 GCF_001515605.1 Sinocyclocheilus anshuiensis | reverse complement strand
TTCATTGCTCCCAGGTGTGTCTCGTCATCCCCTCCTCCTGTGTGTGTGTGTGTGTGTGTGCGCGTATAAAATGTGTTCCCAGTCCCAAGTTCTCTGTCCGCTGTGAACGTCTTCGTGTGAACGTCATCCTGTCATCCTGATGTGTCGAGTCCTGTGATCCCCAGCCTTAACCCTTTTGACCCTTTTGATTTATTCTACTCCGTGTCTCCTCGCTCCTTCGTTCCTGTGTTCCTCATGTGTGACAGAACACAGGTTTCTACACTTTTACTGTAATAAAATCATTGTAAATTTTCGTGAGCATGTTGATAATTTAAGTCTATTTTAAGTCCCAAAAAGCATTAGGTGTACTAATTTTTATTTAAGTACTCAAGAAAATGCGCCCAGCTGTTAAGCGTGCCGGCCGCGCCGTTGTCATGCCCGCCAGCCGGGGCTTTCTCCAGCCCGCTGACCGGGCAGATGTCAAGCCCGTCAGCCGGGGCTATCTCCAGCCCGCTGGCCTCGCCGAAAACAAGCCCGCCGGACGCTCAGAGCCAGCCGCGCCAAGTGAAACTCACCGGCCACGCATATGGCAAGCCCCGTTGGACATTAATGTGGCAAGCCTGCCAGACTTCAACACTCCAGTTTGCCGACCATGCCCCCGATCCAGAAGAGGATGCTAGGGGTGAGGAGAAGGGTGTCGGCTTCAGCCCCAGAGCTCGCTCCAGTGTCGGCCCAGGCCCCAGAGTTCACTCCAGTGTGGACCCAGACCACGCCTGTTCCCCCCGATCCAGAAGAGGATGCTAGGGGTGAGGAGAAGGGAGTCGGCTGTGGCCCCAGAGTTCGTTCCAGTGTCAGTTCTGTTCCCGTGTATAGCCCACTGAGGGCTCCCGATCCCCAGTTCAGCCCAGGAAGGGCTCCCGATC
>NW_015544223.1:1095730-1096212 GCF_001515605.1 Sinocyclocheilus anshuiensis | reverse complement strand
GATGAAGGTTTTTTGACAGTACATTGAAGCTTTGAAAATAACTATAAATAAACTATATATCAATCGCTGCAATTTTCCCCCCAGAAAGATGCAAGGTTAACCATAACATTTTATTTTAAGATTTAACTGTTGAAAAGTTGAAAAAATTCCGAAAATCTTTTAGAGCTTATGATTTGTTTAAAAAATAAAACATATTACACATTAATTAATAAATCTGTCAGGCTCTGGGCCAGGTTTTGTGTCTGTCTTTGCTCCCTATGTGCTCCGTCTTCCAGTTTCAGGAAGGGCTCCCGATCCTCAGTTCTGCCCAGGAAGGGCTCCCGATCCCCAGTTCCACCCAGGCAGGGCTCCCGATCCCCGGTTAAGCCTCAAAGGCTGCTCCGCCAGGACCTCCTGAACTGCCTGCACCACCATGTCCTCCTGAAGTCCCCACTCCACCATGGCCTCCTGTGTTCCCTACCCTGCCATGGTCTCCTGTGTTC
>NW_015544223.1:1092472-1095703 GCF_001515605.1 Sinocyclocheilus anshuiensis | reverse complement strand
CCATGGCCTCCTGTGTTCCCTACCCCGCCATGGCCTCCTGTGTTCCCTACCCCGCCATGGCCTCCTGTGTTCCCTACCCCGCCATGGCCTCCTGTGTTCCCTACCCCGCCATGGCCTCCTGTGTTCCCTACCCCGCCATGGCCTCCTGTGTTCCCTACCCCGCCATGGCCTCCTGTGTTCCCTACCCCGCCATGGCCTCCTGTGTTCCCTACCCCGCCATGGCCTCCTGTGTTCCCTACCCCGCCAGGACCTCCGGAACTGCCTGCACCACCATGGCCTCCTGTGTTCCCTACCCCCCCATGGCCTCCTGTGTTCCCTCCCCCGCCATGGCCTCCTGTGTTCCCTACCCCGCCATGGCCTCCTGTGTTCCCTACTCTGCCATGTCCTCCTGTGTTCCATCTTCCGCCTTGGCACCCAGAGCTGACAGATCCACCGTGGTTCCCTGCTCTGGAGGTCTCCAGAGCGCCCACCCCCCCCTCCCCAGTGGATGTTTTGGTGGCGTGAGGACACGCCTTCTGGGAGGGGGGAGTAATGTCAGACTCTGGGCCAGGTTTTGTGTGTGTCTTTGCTCCCTATGTGCTCCGTCTTCCAGTTTCTCTGTCTCGTGTTTTGAATTCATTGTTCCCAGGTGTTTCCTATGTTGATTGTCATTAGTTCCAGGTGTTCCTTGTCTTCCCCTCATCAGTTCCTGTGTGTTTAAAGTGTGTTCTAGTTCTTGTCCTTTGTCAGTCGTTAATTAGTTCCAGGTGTCCCTTGTCTTCCCCTCATCAGTTCCTGTGTATTTAAAGTGTGTTCTAGTTCTTGTCCTTTGTCAGTCGTTGAACGTCATCCTGTCATCCTGATGTGTCGAGTCCTGTGATCCCCAGCCTTTGTTAATAAAACCCTTTTGATTTATTCTACCTCGCTCCTTCGTTCCTGTGTTCCTCGTGTGTGTGAACCGTGACAAAATCAGTATATATACAATTATTTAATTTACAAGTTTTTTTTCATTTTTTTTTCATGTAAGCTATAGATTCTGCCCTTTAAATCAAAACATACTAATTATTTTATTACATCAATTACTGCTTTATTTAATCAGAAACACAGTCTAAATGTGAATTAGAAGCAACATTTAATTGAATTAGAAGTAGGCCAACAGTGCCCCCTACAGATTAAATCTTCTTACTGAGCGGGCTTTAGGACCCGGGGGAGGCTTTCACTGCTGCCACTGCATGTGCTATTACTGTTTACTCTATCACACACCGAACATGCTTTCACAGATTAAATGCAGCGATCCAAAAGAGTCAATCTAATCATCATTCAGACAAAACTTTGCTTCAAGAATGAGCCACACTACTGACGTGATCAAATCACTAGCACAACCCTGAGCACATAACGCATTCATCTTATACGCAAGACATATCGGCATACTTTTTCATATCGGGCCGATGACGATATTTACATTTAAAGCCATTATCGGCCAATTCCGATATCTGTCAGATAATATCGTGCATCCTTACATCTAATACTGCTTTTCCACTGAGGCTGGTGCCGGAGCTGGAGCCAGTGCTCCATTAATAAAATAAATAACTAGAAAAGGCTGGCTATATTCAGCTTGCTTCCATTTAGTGAGAAAAGCCTACTCTTCACCTGAATTAGAAAAAAAAGCTCCTCTGGTCTTCAGTGATGTGAGGACAACGTTTGAGCGTACATGTAATATCTGTGTGAGAGCAGAGCCAATTCATAAAAGAACAATGCATATTTAAAAGCACAGGTCCAGTTTTGTGTGAGTGAAGGAAATCTGCTTGCGAGTGGAGATTCGTGCTTGCGCATTAGGCCTACATGGATCACGTCACATTATGCGCTCTTGACATTGGCATTGAGATCGCGGTATAGAAGCTGCCTAAAATTAAGTATAAAGAGGATTAGAAAGCGGTAGGCAGCTGCCTACACATGCCAGGATGCGCCACTGCCAGATGCAGTAACCCTGGCCACCACGTAGACACGCCCCTGCAAGAGAAGCACTCATTCAGAATCGGCTCACGTTTCCACTGGCAGGAAGCAGAACCATCTACGTCACCAACATGTGACCGGAATCACTTGTTATCTCTTGTGGAAGGAGAGAGCTGATTTGTTCTGCTGAACACTGCTGAACTGACATATTTAATTTTGTTGTGTTAATGTTGTTAACTTACCTGAACTCTGATGGCTTTTAAAAATGGTGCCTTTCAAACTGTAGTGAAAGCTCCGCCTACTGACGTCATATGTTCCCTTGTTCGAGACCAGCAAGGTTTCTGGGGCCGGTTCGGAACCAGGATCTGGGCACCGGCTCAGGATTTTTTTTTTAAGTGGAAAAGCGCAGCCCAGTAACCAACTGGGCTCTGGCACCAGCCCTGGTGGAAAAGCAGTAAGCTCCCATGGACATTTTATCCAATATCATTCTGGTGATGTTTTTCAGTTTGGAGGATTCTGTCAAAACTTCAGCAATATTTGGACATTATCATGGAAGTGGCCTCAACTTCAATATGCTAAAAGTATATTTCTATTATAATTTCATTATTTTTTGTATAAACATTTTTGAGCTCATCTCTAACCACTTTAATACAAAAATGACAAAAAACAACATAAAAGAAATTCATTCAAAAGCTGTGCATATTACCCAGAAATTGAAGATAGTTGAAATTACTTAGAGGAACTGTAAGTGGCAATGTGTTAAAGGGGTCATATGATGCTGCTAAAAAGAACATTATTTTGTGTATTTGGTATAATGAAATGTGTTTATGCTGTTTAAGGTTCAAAAAACACATTATTCTCCACATACTGTACATTATTGTTTCTCCTCTATGCCCCTGCCTTTCTGAAACGCGTCGATTTTTACATAGCTCATCGGTCTGAAAAGCGAGGTGTGCTCTGATTGGCCAGCTATCCAGTGCGTTGTGATTGGCCGAATACCTCAAGCGTGTGACGGAAATGTTACGCCCCTCACCGTATTGTGATGCCTTGTCCTGGCACGACGAGACAAAAACATTAAAGGTCATTATAAACGAGGCATTTGTTGCATCCAGTGGGGACATAATTTCAGATTATAATGACTGTCTATTTACGCGTTACGTTGCATCGCGCCGCGTAAACATAAAACCATGTCTGCATTTGTGATCGGAGAAATGACAAACAAGTGCTACTCTACACTGCCCAAAAATCTCACGTTTGAATCGTCAGTGGCAAATTCTTTAAATATAAAAAACGTACTTA
>NW_015544223.1:1090297-1092396 GCF_001515605.1 Sinocyclocheilus anshuiensis | reverse complement strand
CATAAAATGCGCTGGACACATCTGAATATTTGGGTTGAACTGTTCTGGAACAGTGTTGTAAATACAACTTAACCACTGATTTCTAATCGTGTCCTCTTTTGGAAGGCCAAACAAAGTAGTGTCGCTTTCGCAACAAAACACACCGTCACACACCGCGGCCTTGAGTGAGCGGAGGCCGGAGACCTACAGTGAGCCGTGGCCTAGAGTGAGCGGAGGCCGGCTTGAGTGAGCAGAGGTGGGCGGGCTTGAGAACGGCGCGGCCGGCGAATTTGATGAAGGAGCGTCCGGCGGGCTTGCGGCAACCACATGTGACGACCCCGGGCTGGACTCCGCTTCGTCCACGGTGAAAGCCGATCCGGCGATCGACAGCGTGAAGTTGATGTATTTCCTCAGCGACCAGCATGGATCAGCTCCAGGCATGAAGAAGCGGATATCGTACTCTTTTGGAAGGCCAACCAAAGTAGTTTCGCTTTCACAACGAAACACACAGCGCCCTCACGACATGGCGGCAGCAACAACAATACTACAGCGAGAATAAAAGTTACGCCTTCTTTCTTTGCTTGAACATTTGGGCGGCGTTATGCAAATCTTCCCATATCATGACGTAGACATGTGGGCATGGTTGACTCTTAACTCTTAAGGGCATGGTTGACTCTTAACTTTTATAAAGAATATCTCTTTGGATTTGAGACTTTAGTCTTTGCAACTTTACAGATCTTCTTTATGCACCAAGAGCTTGTAACACTCCAAAGAGAAAGGAACAATTTTAATCGCATCATATGACCCCTTTAAATCATTCTAGCAAAATGTTAAAAGATGCTAGTAATGTGTTAAATCATACTAGAAAAGAGGTGTAAAACTCAGGGCCACAGTCCTACCGAATTTTGTTCCAACCCTCTTCAACTCACACATACCTGTAGCCTGAAGGACTTGATTAGCTGGATCAGGTGCAGTTAATTAAGATTGAAGCTAAACTCCACTGTGGCCCTCTAAGTTTGATTCCCCTGTGCTAGATAAATGCTAGCAATGTGCTAAATCATGCAATCAACATGCTAAAGCATGCTAGACACTTGCCAAAACATGCTAGCAACATGTGAAAACATGTTCGCAATGTGCTAAATCAGGCTAGAAACATGTTAGCAACATGATAACTCGTCTTAGCAATCTGTTGAAACATACATAAAAACATGCTAGCAATGTTAGCAATGCTAAAACATGCTAGTAACATTTTATTGACTTTCTCTGACTTCTCTGATTACAACCTTCAAACTTTAAGCTTCAAGCTGTCACATCAAAATGTTTGTCATTATGCTTATCTCATCTCATCTAGTTTCACTACACTATTGTAGCCTATAGACATTTTTAAGCTCATCACTAACCACTTCAGCACAAAAATGACAAAAAAAAAAACATCATCAGTAACATTTTACATTAAGTTTCCATTGATTAACATTAAATTCATTACTTGAACTATAATGAAAAATACTTACTAAATCATTTACTATCTTTTTATTATAATGTATTATCTATTAGTTGATATCCATTTCAACATTTACTAATACATTATTAAAATCAAAAGTTGTATCTGTTCATATTATTTGATGGACTTATTTAATTTAATTTAATCTAACCATTTAAAGGACATGAACTAACAATGAGCAGTTGTATTTTATTAACTGACATTAACAAAGATTAATAAATACTGTAATAAATGTATTGCATTGCATTGTTAGTTAATGCATTATGCAATGTTAAACGGAACCTTATTTTAAAGTGTTACCAAGTAATCAATTCAACAGCTTTGTGTAAGAAATACCCCAAAACGTCTCAGGTTACTTATGTAACCATGGTTCCCTGAGTAGGGAACGAGACACTGCGTCCTCTAGGGGTCGCTATGGGGAACGCCGCATCGTGACCCGTGTCTGAAGCATACATTGAAAAAACACCAACAGTATAAATAGGCGCCGGGAGAACATGTCATTCACTTCTTCGTCTGAAGCTTGCGTTCGAAGCATGGCAGGAAGCCTAGAGGACACAGTGTCTCGTTCCCTACTCAGGGAACCATGGTTACATAAGTAACCTGAGACGTTCCCTTTCAA
>NW_015544223.1:1071412-1090057 GCF_001515605.1 Sinocyclocheilus anshuiensis | reverse complement strand
TACACAAGAAGGTTCTCGCAAATGCCACCTATACTTACCGCTCGATGCCTCAGCAAGAGGGGATGTCCTGGAGCCCGGACATCCAGGAATTTTATTTTTTTTTGCAGTGTCGTGCCGGGGGCCTGTTGATCAAGAAGGCTCCCGCAGAAGCCTCTGACCTGGCTGCATGGTCCAGGAAGCATGAAGCCGGAACCAGGGCTATCATACCGGCTGGACACAATATTGACGAGTGAGGTAACCCTGCAAGTCGAGCACCTGGTTTCTGAATCCAGCAAAGGGGTTCTCACAGAGGACCTACCTTAAAAAGGACAGAAACCGGGACACACAGGTCCCGGAAAACGCCGCAAAGAAATCTCACAGAAGGATTATACACACATAACCTATATATATATCTAATATATATATAGAATGGATCATACTCACCCACCATGGTTCCTGCGCCGGAGCCCCGTTCAAGAGGCGACTCAAAGAAGCCTCTAGTCCAGACCATCAGCAAGGTGGTCACTATGAAGCCATAGAACCAACCAAACATATAGGTCCAGCATAGGAAATGGAAATGCAGGAAAATTCCTACCTAACCTCGGTTAGGTGGCGAGCTGGTGGTTATAGGGGAATTTGGAGCTAAGGGCAGATGTAAGACCCCCGAAGGAAACGAGTATGAGACAGTTCCTTCAGCACATACAAAGAGAAACGTGCGGTAGCCCCTGTGTGACAGGCCAAGACTAGTATGATTCTAGGCTCTTGGTCGTATTCCCTTAAAGGAATCTATTCCTGATTCCAAGCCTTGAGCTCTACCCCGGGCCCAGGAGTCTGGCCCTAACAGGTAAGTATTTTGGGGTATGTAGCCTAGGCCTTTGGCCGTAGGGAATAACGTCACTGACAGCCATCTACCGTCCCAGGGGCAACTCCCATAGCAATATGGTAGAGTTGGTACTTAGTGCTCGCCATGGTTCTGGCATGCACTCCCCTCAGCATGGTGGCATGGGTATACTGTTCCCCATAGCGACCCCTAGAGGACGCCGTTTGAAGTTCCCATGAAAGGGAACGTCTCAGGTTACTTATGTAACCATGGTTCCCTGAGTAGGGAACGAGACACTGCGTCCTCTAGGTTTCTTGCCATGCTGCGGACACAAGCTTCAGACGAAGAAGTGAATGATGTGTGCTCCCGGCGCCTATTTATACTATAGTCGCACCGGTAGTGACGTCATGGCTGTCGCCGGCCAACGAGTTGGTGTTTTTTCAATGTATGCTTCAGACACGGGTCACAACGAGGCGTTCCCCATAGCGACTCCTAGAGGACACAGTGTCTCGTTACATAAGTAACCTGAGACGTTAGTTAGTTAGTGGAGGAACAGTGTGTGGTGATTCACAAACAAATGACTCTAATGATTTGGTTCTTTTAATGAATTTTCCAGACTTGTGAACTCAGGAGTTACAGGTTTGAATCAGCCTGAACATTTTTACACTGAATAAACTCTGCTAATTAATTGATTCAAGATTATTATTTCAGATTATTATAGTTCATTTACACAAACAACAGAAAGCCGTTCATTTTTTTTAAATCACATTATGCAGTATATACTTGTCTTTACTTCCATATACAAGTGGTCCATTCAGCTTTCTCCACAACAGCATGCTTCTGTAACAAACCTGGCACCTGATGACTACTTCACCATTTTGTTCCCTGCTGTTTTGCTTTATTGGATGATTGATTCATCATTTATTCCTTTTGATGTCATACTTCAGATCTCCCTTACATATTTTTGCAAATGGGCACTGGGCACAAAATGCTGTTGATTGTTGACATCCTAAAATATATAGAATGAAATGTCTATATATTTAAATTGAATTAACAATATAGTAGGTATTATGTGTTACTTTGCTTCTTGTGCCAAAGAGCATGAACCTATGCTTCTAACCACAGGTCGAGAGCTGCAAGTTCCATGGCAATGCACCATCACTTTAATATAACTATTAGGCTGCTCTTATTTCCTGTGCACCAAGACAGAAAAAAAAAAATCTCTTATTATCATTATACCTTAAGGCCTTGATATTCTCTTGGCAACGTACTTTGTTCAGTACTTGGCCTATGCTACTGGGAGCACTGTTTAAATGAAAATGTAATACATGTTGCACACATTTCTCTCAATAACACAACAACCACACAATCAAAAATGACAGCAGTGAGAAAAGAGCAGTCCTGCAATACAGCACTCCAATGTATTGATGCCCGAAATTATATTTACATATATACAATATTAATCCAAAAATTTATTTTCCTTTTTAGCCAACATAGTTTTAGAGGGCCAAATTCATTGACAGAAACTTGGACATTTAATTAGTACTTCACCAATGGTGCATTTGAGTGTGTCAGTGTCTATATTGTGCACACACAATGTGGATAAGCTATACAAGGTAAACCTCTCAGCTATGTGAATGCTAGGACTGGGTTGACAATATCGTTTTCGATTTTTATTTTGATGAACCAAGATCTTTTAGATCATGCTGTTTTCAGTTGACACAATTATTTGTGGCATGCCTACCATCCAATAATCCCAATAAGCTTTGTGCTTTGTTACTTTTGTACAGTCTCACCCAGACTCCATATTTTGGCTGAAATTACATCACACTCATTCAATTTAGCTTGAAGTATATTGGGGTTTTTCACTCATGTGTTTGTTAATACTTACCCTCAATTTTATAGCTTGCTATAATCCATATGGTAACTTAATTAAATTGATAAGTGGGCCAACCCAATGTAATTATCTTATGACTAAGAAAATGCATAGTTCTTTTTTCACAATTCACTAAAAGGTTTCAAGATAGATTCACCTCTAAGTGGTTCTTAGCATGAAAAAGTCTGGAAAGCCCTGCTCCAAGCCATGGCTCTCATTCCTTCAAACTTGCATGTATCAAACAGTGACAAGACAAACAAGAGCCAATGTAATTTGGCACCTTGTCACAGTACACACGAGGCAGCAAGTTTTTAATGTTTGAATAGGTGCAAAGGAGATTTTTAGTGAATAACGACTTTGTCAAATGACTTTCTTTTCTTCCAGCTGCCATTTTGAACATTACGATTTCTTCCATACATTTTTCTACAAGTCTCCCTGTACAACACAGTATGAGAGAGTCTATCAGAGTTTATGTGCCAGCTGGCCGCAGTCTAGTATGTCTTGTTATACCTGTAAGTGAAGCTTCATTGTTTCACAGAAGACATCGCGCTGAGTGACTTAGCAGATGTGGAGGATATGTGCAGCAGTTATTAAAATCAGAGGCCTCATTAAACTTTGTAATTTACATTCCCTTCCTCTCTCTTTCAAGCGGGCATATCAAATCATGCTGGTCATGCGAATGGCCATTAATTGCTGGCAATGTAACAGCTGTGCGAGTGAAGTGTGGACCCAAGGTGCACCCAAATGACAGTAAAACTGTCACTGACATTTCATCATCATGTCTGCCTTCAGGCCGCATTTCGCCACATCTTAAATTTCACCAACATGCTGCAGGAGCTACCAAGGTGGACCTTTCTAATAACCCATAATTCTTTCTGCTCTGAATGTGCCTCTCTTTTTTCCCCCCACAAAGTCAGAATATATTTTGCCACATAAACAACATCTAATCAGATGGAGAAATTGGACTGATCAGGTTGCCTGTAAAAGCAAGTCGTACATTACCTCTCCGTCACCCACAGGTGCCAGAGCAAGTGTCAAATCTGGCCTCGTTCCGTGCACTGGTAGTTTTGCGATGGAAAAAACAACTCCTCATTGATCTGAGCCAGGAACCAGTAATGGTCAGAGAACAAGACAGTGTTGTTTACTACCTACAACTGTGGCACAAAACTAATTGCTCTCCGTATAATCAATGGAGCTGTCTACACTGGCTTAAAATGACATGCATTCAGTTGACAGACACCCCATTTCTATTTTTGACGTAATGCAGCTACACCAGCCTCTTTATTTGTTGGTAACACTATAGTAAGGTTAATTTGTTAACAATAAACCATTAAGTCAATTATAATAATTCATGAACAATATAAAACATTTATTTATAGCATTTATTCATCCAAGTTAATTGTAATTTCTACGTATTGTATACTAATACAGCATTAACATTTCAAGTTGTATAAATTATAAAACCAAGCATGAATTAAAAATAGCAATAGTATATTTATAAATTAACATTAACCTAGAACTTTATATGCTGTAATAAAATTAAATATTGTTACCATGTTATCAACTTCAACCAGTTATGAAGGTACAGAGCCCCGCACATGACATGCAAGAAAAAATTAATAAATCGTGCGCACGATTTACTAATTCGTTCCCTCGATGTACTAAAACGTGCACATGATTACTATTTCGTTCCCTCGATTTGCTAAATCGTGCACACAATTTACTAATTTGTTCTCTTGATTTATAAATTGTGTGCACGATTCCAGTGTAAGTTAATTATTATTAATATTTAACTTACACTGGAAAAGTTTCCGTGACCTCTCGCGAGATCTCAGCAAAAAGTCTCATGATTTATTTCCAGAACATGATGCATGATGGGATACACTTAGCCTCGAATACTGCTCCAGAGTATGGATTTAGTGTGCATTAAGGACACTGCGCTTTGGCTGGCTTGCGCACTTACTTCCTGTTGCATGCACACACTCTCAAGTGGCCAACACCGCAAGTGTGGGTATTTGGACAAGCCCAACGGCCAGAAATACAGACTTCTTAGAAAGGCAATTCTGTCACAATCTTATACCTTCAAAATAATTCTGCACAAAAATCACCAATTCAGAATGTTAATAATTCTTAAGACAAAAAGGGATTTATCCACCTTATTCTTCAATGCGGAAGTAAGCCTATGGGTGAGACTTCCGGTTCATTAACCATTATAGGGAAATAACAAGAAGAATATCAATGTGCAGTAAATTGTAAAACTGTTTGCACTACAAACCAGTGCTTTCATAATTAAGATAATACATTAAAATAATATGGTAAGACACACCAATTTGCAATATCAAGCAGCAAAACGAGTTATTTTGTAAAGCTAAAAATAGCTGGATGCATATGAGACCGGAAGACAGACCCATAACATTTACGAATGGAGCCCACACTTATGGGGAAAAATAAGGTGGATATAGACAAAATCAGACAAAAACGTTAGCTCAAAAAACTTGTTAGCTCCCAAAAACGATTGTTGATATGATGTTTGGTGTGCGTCTTGAGATTTACAGTAGATTCAGCTTTGTGATTCACAACATTTTTGTGAACATGTTTGACAGACTCAAAGGAATCAAATTGATCAGAACATTCATTCAAGAACTGAAGAAACTGAATTTACCTATTGCTGTTATTTTTTTTTGTTCTAGTCTGCAGTCACAAATGCAATGAGAAAGTTGCTCTCGATGTTAAATAAGTTTTCGAAACACAAAAATAAAGCTGCACGAAATGCAGTCAAATATACATTTTTGCTTTAAAGTTAGTGGAAACACAGGTTAGAGGTTTGAAAATCTTATGGCCAATTACCAGCACCAATTCAGTGGACATAGGATATACACTCACTTTCTCAGGTACAACTGTTTCACTGTTCATTAACGCAAATATCTAGTCAGCCAATCACATGGAAGCAACTCAGTGCATTTAGGCATATAGAAAATCTGATGAAGTTCAAATCGAGCATCAGAATGGAGATTTAAGTGACTTTGATCGTGGCATGGTTGTTGGTGCCAGATTGGCTGGTCTGAGTATTTCAGAAATTGCTGATCTACAGGGATTTTCACACACAACCATCAAGAGAATGGTCAGAAAAAGAGAAAATATCCAGTATACGGCAGTTCTCTGGGCGAAAATGTTGATGCCAGAGGTCAGAGGAGAATGTTCAGTCAACAACAGTAACTCAAATAACAACTCTTTACAACCGAGGTATGCAGAAGGGCATCTCTGAACACACAACATGTCGGACCTTGAAGCAGATGGCTACAGCAGCAAAAGACAAGGAAGAACAGGAAACTGACGTTACAATTTGCACAGGCTCACCAAAATTGGACAATAGAAGATTGGAAAAAGGTTACCTGGTCTGAGTCTCGATTACTGCTGCGCCATTTGGATGGTCAGAATTTGGTGTAAGCAACATGAAAGTATAGATTCATCCTGCCTTGTATCAATGGTTCAGGCTAGTGGGGGTGGTGTAACGTGTAGGGGATATTTTCTTAGTACTTTAGTACCAATTGAGCATTGTTTAGACCCCACAGCCTACCTGTGTATTGATGCTGACCATGTCCATCGCTTTATGACCACAGTGTACCCATCTTGTGATGGCTACTTCCAGTAGGATAACGGGCCATGTCACAAAGCTCAAATCATCTCAAACTGGTTTTGTAAACATGACAATGAGTTCACTATAATCAAATGGCCTCCATAGTCACCAGATCTCAATCCAACCGAGCACCCTTAGGATTTGGTGGAATGGGAGATTCAAATCATGGATGTGCAGCTGACAAATCTGCAGCAACTGTATAATGCTATCATGTCAATATAGACCTAAATCTCTGAGGAATATTTATAGCACCTTGTTGAATCTATGCCATAAAGAATAGAGCAGTTCTGGAGGCAAATGCGAGTCAGACCCGGACTAGCAAGGTGTACCTAATAAAGTGGCCAATTAGTGTATGTACAGGCCCTTGCTTAAATTCATGGGTCCTGGGGCAGTATTTTTATGGCTATGCCCTGTGCCTAATGATTGCACAATAACATATAGGAACATAGTGGACCACCTATGTCAGGAACCAAGATAAAGTTCCTGGCTGTCCCCCTCATGTTGGACTTCTGTTTGTTGTCTTTTGCATTGGGGCAGCTACTTTCTTTTCAACCACTGCGTGTTGAGTGTGGCATAATGTGTCCAGCAGGATATTAGTAGGATATTAGTGGGATGTTGAATGTCAGATTAGTCCATGTGAGTTTCCCTCTTGTGTGGGCGAGACGTCTCTTGAGTTTATCCCTGTGACAATGGACTCCTTTGTTCATCTTCAAAGCAGAGGTTAAAGGGTGAAATACAGTACGAGTTTTACAGCATGGCATTTCACTTGCAGTTCTTTCTTCCCGACTTAGTCTTGTCTCATCAGCCACATCCTCAATCCCTCCAGCCATTAAACTGGAGACAGGCTCTTAATCAGCTTGATTTTTACCCCTTGATGTTGCCCCTCGTCTTGGCTGTATGGCAGGATGTATGACAGGTGTGTGTGCGAGAGAGACAGAGAGACAGATGAGAGAGAGACAGTGTTTCGACATTTAGTTGACAGAGACTATATATGACTGGTTAGAGTGAAAGTGACTGAGTAAACAGATGACTGTTTGTGTTCACAGCTGTGTTGGTGGTCACTACAGCTATAAGTACGCAAAGGTTTACAGTCTGCCCGAAAGAGACACTGTAAACAGTGTGGTGTTTACAGTGCCAGACTGAGGCCATGCATACAATTAAACTGAACAACTCAAGCAAAGCCTATAACAAAGCCCCATACCGTGTGACCTTTGACACTGCTCCGACAAGTGTCAAACAGTACTTGCTACTGGAGCAAGATAACATGAGATGTTGTGGTGGAGGCTAAAGATTGTGATTTTTTCCTTCAGAGGTAAAATAATTTTTCCTATCCCAACTTAATGTGCAAAAACAGCCAAGTAAGTCATTCATGTTTGTTTGAGCATCCCAACTAGCTCAACACAGCAACATAGGCACCACAAAGGTGTGAGACTGGAGCTAATCTATCTGTTTGTTATCTATTGGCAGACGCTTGTGAAAAAGAAGTGCACTTACTGGTAGTGAATGTGCACTTGTGGTGTACTTTAAATCTTAAAAGAATATTTACAAAAAACTGTACTTGCAGACAATATATTATTAATGCAAAAAGCCACTTAAGTGTGCTTAAAGAGATTACACGTTCATGACTTAAGTACACTTTTAAAACTTGCACTTTAGAATAATCTCAAATTAAAAGTTTTCAAAGTACATTTTAAATCATTGTTTTAATAGTTTTTTTTGTCACACTTTAAAGAAGTACACTTGTTTTGATGTGTTGACATACTAAAGAAGATGTATAGTTCTCGATTTTAATTAAATTTAATTAACCATAGTGCATTATTCAATATTACAGTATATAAATTGCAACTTCATCATCACTGAAATAACAAATATATTTAAATACATGACATACAAGTTTAAGTGACAACGTATATTTTAGTTTACCATAAATGCTTGTTATTACATTCGGCAGTGCTCCATATTTCAGAGACAATAAAAATAATTATGAAATTAGATGGAACTTAAATTGTAAAAAACTGGATTTGTGTTATATTTTGGCGGTGTATCCCACTATATATTTTGAAAATGGTTTGTAATGTCCAGTGCATGATATTGCACAACCTCTTGAACTGATATTTTTGTCACAGCTGAATTATATTTTGTTCACTTATTGTCTTCTGTTATCTTGATGAATGTAATTCGTTACGCTTGTCCTTTTCATTTTAAACTGCTGTGAGCATTTGCAGCTTTTGATTGTTTTTGCAAGTCTGTTGGCATTCAGGTTCTAAAGATGCAATTTTTGCATTGTTTTGTTTTGAACAAATGATTTTAAAGGTATGCATAGGAATAATAATAATAATAATAATAAAAAAATATTACAAATGAGGTTTCTTTCATAGTGCAAATTGGTTTCTCCTAGAAAACAAGATTAAATCAGAGACATTTCCAGGTCCCTTGCTTCTCAGTAAAACACTCCACTGATTTCACATGTATATCTTAAGTTGTAGAAAATATATGAACAATGTCTCGAATACCCAAAGTCTAAGTCAGACATTTCAATGTAAACGCTTACATTCTCATCAAACGGATGCTTACATACACACGCCACGCACACACGCAAGATGTCAAGCATGGGGAAAACAAATGGAACAATAAAAATTCTTCACTTTGATTTGTTTGCTCAAGAATTTTGTCCAATAACATGCACCATTTATATACTTTGTCTATGCAGAAAAATGTTAGAAGATATGTTTTAAGTGGACATTCAAAATTTGCTATTTTTTAGAAAATTATACCGTTTAAACTTTTTTTTTTTCATTTGATTTAGTTCTGCATTAAATACAATTTGATTTTGGGTAATCGAGATCTGGCAGCAACACACGGTTTTATAATTTTTTGACGGCTTTTCTTGTGTATGAAATTACCCACATGCCAACAAACCAAACAGAACGTGCAAAAATAATGATCGTTAATAATAATGACAATTAATAACAATAAAGTGTGGGTGTCGCTCGCCTGAATCCCTCCGTAACTGGCACAGATTTGCTGAAAATTACTGGCAAATTAAAATTTACGGACTGTTATGTAAGCTTTATGTTACACTTCAAATGACAAGGGAATTTATAGTAATGTTAATTTTAATTAGCAGGTCTCCAAACTTTCTCAAATGGTCAGGGTATGCTGAGCATTCGCAGCTTATATGGTCTGCACGCCCCTGGTGTGTATGTGTGTGTGCCGGAGCGCGTGAGTGTGACCAACTGTCTGTGATGAATGTGAGTGTGGTGCTAAAGGCAGTTTCTATCACAGCAGGGGCCACATAACCAGAGCATGTTTGACATCATTACAGACACACTGTCTCAGTATCAGGTTCCTGTCACAGGAAGAAGGTGACCCGTGTGCCTTGATGGAAGGGAGCGCGGATGGGACCACACAAATGACACTGCGGGCTCTGAGCCAGGTACATCCAGTGCCCGTGTCATTGGTGGAGGGGCGAATAAGATTGGAGGCTGCCGGGATTTGGGGTGACCAGCGTATGTTTACCGAGGGGTCGGGAAAGGTGTGAGTTGGTTGAGGACTGGCACCTCTGACCCCCTGCATCGCTACGTCTTTATTTCATGGCTGACAGAGTGAATGCCAGAGCCACGGATGGAATTCTGTGTCTGCCTCTGATTTATGACTCTCAGCTGCTCTCACTAATTCAGCTGCCAGCTGCACTTCAGATGGACCTTAAAGACAGAAAGAGAGGTGAAGACGAGAAATGAGGGAGAAATTATAAAAAGAGAGAAATAGAGAGTGAGCAGGAAAATGAGATCCAAATGGAGGGCAAAGAAAATAATAAGACTGACAACACACAGGATGCTGTGAGTGTGACCAGTAGCAAAAAGCTAATTGCTGTGTTACTACTGTGTGCTGGCTACCATAGCCTGAAATATGAAATAAAAGTCTGAACATTTTTTCTTTTTTTTAATGGAACAGTTCATTGAATCTTTAGGCAAAAAGTACAAAAAAAAAAAAAAAGTTTTTTAAACAAAGAAAAAATCTTGTTCAGGGGTGCATATATGGGAGCTCCAGAAAAGGAACAAAATGTAAAAAAATAATAGATGGATCCTGTTGTAAAACACACACAAAAACAAATCCAAATCCAGGCACTCACATAGTAAGCAAAGTAAAAAGCCTACATATTAAAAAGACACCAAAGCATATCGACCCAATCAGGGTGACGAAGGCTTGAGGAACGATACACATTGGTGTCTTTTTAATTAAAAAAAAAAAAAAAATGCAATTTGGTGCACTTGCTGATATTTACAGTATATGGTCAAAAATAAGATTAAATTATATGGCCAAAAAGTACAATGAAATTATGGTAGCTTTTATGTAAATCAATGTGATCTTTATAACTGTAATGGAAGAGGTCTGACGCAACAGGTTAGTATATATAAAAAAGGTTTATTTAGTCACAGAGAGTACTGGGGTAGGGTCCAGAGGATGTGATGGTGAGTGAATCGTTCGAAGGATATGATGAGTGGGGTAATCCGAGTCTTTGGCTTTACAGGAGCTGGAATGCAGGCAGGAGGAGCACACACCAGACCGGACAATGAGGGTGTCTGAGGTGTGTGCTTTTATGCAGGCTGGTTAATGAGGTGCATGATTAGTGACAGGTGCTGGTGCTAAGAACTCAGGTGAGAGGGATCGTTGTGATTAGGTGGTGGCGGAGCCTGGCCGATCTGTTACAGTACTCCCCCCTCCACGGCCCGCTCCTGAGGGCCGAAACCCCGGACGTCGTGGTGGTCTACCTCTGCCCCGAGGTGCCGGCTGATCAGGATGGGCAGCATGGAACTCAGACATTAAGGCGGGGTCCAATATATCGGTCCTAGGTACCCATGAGTGTTCCTCGGGTCCATATCCTTCCCAGTCTACGAGGTATTCCAGCTGACCACCACGGCGCCGGGACTGCAGAATTTCCTTCACCTTGTAGACAGACCCTTCATCCAGGATCAAGGGAAGAGGGGGTTCCTCCGTCTGGCCAGGCTCTGTGGGGAGAGAGACAGGTTCATGGTGAGGTTTAAGCAGTGATATGTGGAACGTGGGATGAATTCTGTATTGTGAGGGGAGTTGGGGTTTTGACCGGGTTTACTTGTTCCAGGATGGTAAAAGGGCCAACAAATCTGGGACTGAGCTTTTCGAAGGTCCGCGGCCTTCTTCTGCCTGTGCACTGCCCGTTGGAGATGGTGGTGAGCAGCGTCCCAGACCCTCCCGCTTTCCCGGAACTAGTAGTCCACCGCCGGAACATCAGAAGGTTCCCCGGACCAGGGGAACAGTGGAGGCTGGAACCCGAGCATGCACTGGAAGGGAGTGAGACCAGTAGAAAGCTGTCGCAGGGAATTCTGGGCGTACTCGGCCAAGCCCAGGAACTGGTTCCAGGAATCCTGGTGGCCATTCGATTGTGGGTGGTATCCGGACGAGAGGCTTACGGTCACACCTAGGAGTTTGAAGGCATTCCATACTTTGGAGATAAACTGAGGTCCCCGGTCGGAGACGATGTCTTCGGGAATTCCATAATATCGGAAGACCTGGTTGAAGAGAAGCTCAGCAGTTTCTAGTGCAGTGGGAAGACCTCTGAGGGGCAGAAGGCGACATGATTTTGAGAAACGGTCAACAATTACCAGGATGCATGTGTTACATCCAGACGGGGGCAGGTCCGTGACAAAGTCTACTCCTAGGTGTGACCAGGGGCGATTTGGCACTGGTAGAGGAAGGAGTTTGCCAGATGGTAAGTGGCGCGGGCTTTTGGACATGGCACAGTCTGGACATCCTTGCACGAACCTTCTCACGTCCCTTGCCATATTGGGCCACCAGAAGCGATCTCGTAGCAGCGAGAGGGTGTTGTTGGCCCCTGGATGGCCAGTGCCTCGGGAGGAGTGAGCAGAGTGAATCAGGGGGGTGCGTTGTGTTCATGGTACGTACTGGCATCCTAGAGGACAGCCCGGCGGATTGTTGGGAGCCGTGTTTGAGGGAATCGATGGAGAAACTCCCGGAGCACCTCATGCATGAAGTCCTGGAATACGGAGGGGGCGTTGGCAAGTCCATAGGGCATGACCAGATACTCGTAGTGGCCAGTAGGGGTCACAAAGGCAGTCTTCCATTCATCCCCCTCACGTATCCGGATGAGGTTGTAGGCACTGCGGAGGTCCAACTTGGTGAAGATGGTGGCCCCACGGAGATGTTCAAGGGCATTTGGGACGAGGGGAAGAGGATATCGGAACTTGACGGTGATATTGTTTAACGCTCGGTAATCTATACAGGGCCTCAAGCCTCCGTCCTTCTTGGCCACAAAGAAGAAGCTTGATGCAGCAGGGGAGTTAGATGGACGGATGTAACCTTGACCCAGCGCCTCCTTGATGTAGTCCTCCATGGCCTTCTGTTCAGGAAGCGACAATGACTAGATTTTTCCCCGAGGCACTGGCTCACTAATGAGATCTATAGCGCAGTCCCATGGCCGATGTGGTAGTAAGCGGGAGGCTTGTTTAGGGCAAAACACGTCTCTAAAGGGGGCATAGCAGGCTGGAATGTCTATGGATTGCTTCTCGATGGGACTCTCAATGGAGGTTGAATTCACGGGAAGGGACTCTGGGTGTTTCTTAGATGGTGATGGAGTCCCGGGGAAGCAGTCTGGGAAGCAATCCTTGCCCCACTTCAGGACTTCTCCCGTCTTCCAGGACAGAATGGGATTGTGCTTTACCAACCACGGGCGCCCTAAGATGATGTCAGCAGTAGACCCCTCCAGAACCAGAAGATGAATGTTCTCAGAGTGAAGTAGGCCCAGACGAAGAGTGATGGGTCCCACGCGATAGCGGACATGTCTACAGCATAGTGGTGTTCCAGTTATCGACTGGACTTGGTAAACGGTTTCAGTGGCGGTAGCTTGTAACTTGAGCTGGCGGCAGAGGTCCCGGGAGATGAAGTTTCCTGCTGACCCGGAGTCGATAAGGGCCGATACTGAAATAGAAACATCAGAGGCAGTAAGCATTACACAGGTAGTGAGGGGCTCCATCTTAATGATATCAGGCTGTATCACACTCACCACTGGATGTGGAGGGCGAAGGGGGCATGCCAAGATCACATGCCCTTGAGCTCCACAGTATAAACAGAGACCCCGGGTCAGCCTTCTCTGCCGCTCAGCGGAAGATAACCGTTGCTTCTCCACGATCATGGGTTCTGGTGCTGGTTCTGGAGGGTAACTGGGCTCTGGTCGGCGGAGGCAGGAGGTTGTGGCGTGGACTGGTATTGCTGCTAGACAGGACTGCATGCGGCTTGAGCATCGGATGGATAGCTGAATGAATTTTTACAATCCCAATGAATCATCATATGCAGCGAGCTGTAACCGAAGCTGGGGCTCCAGTCCCTGTCTGTAGGTAGTCAGCAGCGATCTCTCATTCCATCCACTTGCCGCAGCGAGAGTTCTGAACTTCAGCGAGTATTCGGCAATTGACATGGTACCCTGTTGTAAATGATAGAGTTGCTCTCCCACAGCGGCATCTCCGTCTGTCCTTCCAAACACCTCGCGAAAATGCACCAGGAAGTTCTGCAGATCTTGAATGACGGGGCTGGCCTGAGCCCAGATCGTTTCCGCCCATTGCAATGCAGGTCCTGTTAGCAGGGAGATAATAAAGGCAATTTTTGAGGTGTCAGTGGGATATGAGTGCGGTTGCATTTCAAATTTGAGATTACACTGGAGGAGAAATCCGTTGCACTCCTCCGCTGAACCAGAGTAGGGCGCCGGTCGGGCAATGGGACTAGCGATGATGGTAGGCGAAGTGCTGGTTGTGATAGAGGAGGTGATGGGTGGTGATGGCGGCGGTGCCGATGGATTGCGTAGCACTCGTCATAGTGAGTCTACGAGCTCCTGGAACGGATCGGGGTGACTCATCTGTGCCGTCGGTGTTGGTCCGGTCTTCTGTAACGGAAGAGGGCTTACGCAACAGGGTAGTATATATAAAACAGGTTTATTTGGTCACAGAGAGTACTGGGGTAGGGTCCAGAGGATGTGATGGTGAGTGAATCGTTCGAAGGATATGATGAGTGGGGTAATCCGAGTCTTTGGCTTTACAGGAGCTGGAATGCAGGCAGGAGGAGCACACACCTCAGCGATCCGTGAAATAGGAGGAACAGGAGACACTTGGAGACGAGGAGACACTAGGAGGAACACAGGAGGTAAGTAATGCAGGAAGTATTCAAATGGAAGTAGTAGCAAAGTCATTGAGTCCTCTACGTGTATACGAGACCGGACAGTGAGGGTGTATGAGGTGTGTGCTTTTATGCAGGCTGGTTAATGAGGTGCATGATTAGTGACAGGTGCTGGTGCTCAGAACTCAGGTGAGAGGGATCATTGTGATTGGGTGGTAGCGGAGCCTGGCCGATCTGTTACAATAAGAGTATAACAAACTATTTACATAAAATGCATATTAATATCAGTTGACCTTCTATATCTCCTAATAATATGTCTAAATTTTCTGATCAAAGCTGTGTTGTTTTTATTGTGAGAGGCAAAACATATAATCAGTTTTGATAATGTTGATCATTTAGAGGCCTTAGAAATGTGGGTATCAAATATGATGCAATGGACCCTTTTCACATTTCTCAGAAGCAGAAGTCATCATAGTTGTGTAAAGTATAGTGTTATAAATGGACATTTAAAAAAAAATAAATAAAAAAAACTGGATTTATGATGCTGATGATGGTCATCACGGTCAAACGCATCATCACAGACTTTGAAAAGGATCCATAGGCTTTATAGGGATAAAAATATTCAATGATGAGTAGGAAAGAAAAATTACAAATGAGATATCTTGATTGTTTCTCCTAGATAGCAATGAGATGACATTGAGAGCAAATTGAGATTTTTGCTAGTCTCCTGTTTCTCTTAAAGGGGTCATATGATGTGATTTCAATTTTTCCTTTCTCTTATGAGTGTTACAAGCTCTTGGTGCATAAAGAAGATCTGTAAAGTTGCAAAGACTAAAGTCTCAAATCCAAAGAGATATTCTTTATAAAAGTTAAGAGTCAGCCACACCTACCTAAAACGGCTCGTTCTAACACGCCCCCACATACCTACATCACTATGTGGAAAGATTTGCATAACGCCGCCATGTTGTGAATGCGCTGTGTGATTCGTTGTGAAAGCGAAACTACTTTGTTTGGTCTTCCAAAAGAGGACGATATCTGCTTCGTCATGCCTGGAGCTGATCCGTGCTGGTTGCTGAGGAAATACTACAACTTCGCGCTGTGGATCGCCGGATCGGCTTTCACCGTGGACGAAGCAGAGTCCAGCCCGGGGTCGTCACATGTGGTTGCTGCAAGCCCTCCGGATGCTCCTTCGTCGAATCCGCCGCCTCTGCTCACTCTATAGGCCGCCGTGTGCGACGGTGTGAGTTTTTTGGGCAGTGTAGAGTAGGGCTGGTTGTTTGTCATTTCTCCGATCACAAATGCAGACATGGTTTTATGTTTACGCGGCGCGATGCAACGCAATGCGTAAAAAGACAGTATAAGTCATTATAATCCATATTTTTTTCACAATTTGAGTTGAATTACTGAAATGAACTTTTCCACGACATTCTAATTTATTGAGATGCACCTGTAATGTTCTTTTTAGCAGCATCATATGACCCCTTTAAGTTACTGCACGTTTATCCTCTGGAGTGTCATAAGAGCGCCGTTCTCATGGAAAATATTTCAGTCATTACTACAGTACATTGTCACATATACTTATAACATTGCATAACTCTATGGAAGAATTAGAAATGGTAGGTTGAGTGCATTGCATTGTGAGATGCTATTGTATGTTGCACATTTCGACATTCTACGCATACAGAAAATTTGCATTCTTTATAGTACAGACATTGTAAAAAACTGTAGCATGTTGTTATGCTATTTCATAACTACAGCAAAATATCAGCCGGGATGAAGGCAGACTAAATATGTGGAGGGAAACAGGCACAAGCGGTTAAGAAAGTCATCTGAATTCAGCACCAACACTCACCATTGATCTAAGCTGGAGAGAGAAATCAAAATGTTTGGCTTATTTTAGCCAATTAGCTGTGAGAGAGCCGATTGTGTGAGCACTATTGAGCGGCGCGCTGCTGAAAGCACTTATTGTCAGCATGCTCAGTTTGAGATCAATGCAGCGCTGTGATAGGATTAGCCGTGTTATTGATGCAGTGCTCTAATATATTAACAGGCTAATTAACAGTCTCTCTGAGGTAGAGGGCTATGATGTCGTGCGACACCTAAGAGGAAATACTGTACAGATATATGGAATCAACCATTAGCATTATTTTTTCAGAATAATAAGCAGTTTTTTTTATTCATCATATTGTTTTTTTTTCTTTTCTAGTTTTGATGCCAAAATACAGTAAACGGGCAAACTGCAGTTCAACACCTTTAAATGTGTAATTATTTAGATGAATTAATCAATTCACCACATACTGTAGGACGTCAATAAAGGCATTTACTGAAAAATGTCTAATATAAAATGTACTTTTAGAGTATTATTACATATAGTATGAAGAGTTTTAAATTATATGCTGTAAGGTATCACATTTAGACCATTCATCAATATTCATTTTTTAAATGGGTTCAGATCAATCAGATGCAGATTCATTAAATGCATCAATGCATTTGAGTAAGATGACACAATATTCTAATTATACTGTCCATAAATGTTAAATAATAATAATAATAATAATAATAATAATATTTTGACTGAAAAAAAGTCTGAATAGTTTTTGTCTGTGTGAATTTTGAAGGATACGCCATGAATCATTAAACCATCATGTCAGCATGGTTTAATCAATAAACATTTCATTTGTTAAATCATTATCACTTAAAGTATGATTATCACAAGCCTGAGAATCTTTCTTAGTTAAACAACAGCAGATAAAAAGAAATAAACCGAAAACGCTCAGAGTTCATCACTCCAGCTTCTAGTGATTTCATTGCGTGAGACGCTCCACCGTAGAGACGAGAATCAAAGCATTGTCAAACACTGTCACGTTTAGGAGATCTGTGCTCCTGTTAACTGTTTAAAGGGACTTTACTCCAGTGCAGAGCTTTGTCTTTTGTCTGTGGGTGGAGACTGGCTTAGCGGAGCTGCTTTGTATTTTCTCTGGGCTTTGTGCCTTTGGCTGCCATATGGGGGAGAGAAAACAGCCATATAAGTACTTAAGCAAAGTTTATATTTGCACAGGAATTTTCAGGGCTTTGCTTCACTTCAGTCGAAAAACAATAAGCAGGCAGACGGGATGCTACCATTATAAGCGCTTATGCAAAGTTCATATTAGCAATGGAGATTTTAACCTTGGAATGAATGTCCAAGAAGCTGTCTTTCGAAATCAGAAGCACCATCAAAATTCTAAATCAATTTCCACACAGTCCGACATTTTGTCAAATTCACAATGGCTAAATTAAACTAGACTACTCAGCTAACCAAAATATGCTCTAAGTTTTGCTAACCTTCCCATTAAGTCATGAAAACTGAATGTTCTTTGAATGTTTGAAATGTCCAGTTTTTACATTTAAAAAAAAAAATCTTGGTCAGTGTGACCGTTAAAGACAACATTAAGGGGAAAGTAACACTTTATTATTTTGCAAACATTATGGGTATGCTACTATTGAATGTTCTCTAAACCGTTAGACAAATATCCAACTAAAACGTTTCTGAAAAACATTCCATAAATGATGTAAAAACAATGTTTCTGTGCTAACATTTTAAGAACATTAATAAAGACCAGATAACTTTGAATGAATGCTCTATAACTTCGGGAGAGCCTTGCCAGAATGTTAGTCTATGACTATATGAGAGTAAAACAAAATCTTAATTAATAAAATAATAATAAAATAATAATATAAAATAATACAAAAGGCAGAGTATGATCCCAACATTCCATCATTTCCATTACAACATCATCTAGTGATCTAATAATGATGAAGACATGTGAGTGTTTATTACACCCATCACAGGTTCATTATTCCAACAGATAGTAATGTGTACTGGTATAAACTGACTTTATATTGTCAGTGTGCATGGTTTGGATTTGGTGTTTGGGTTGAATTCATTTATAATTGGATCTGTGTATTATATGAAGACAGATATTCAGGCAGCTCATCCATCATACTTTAAAGATCATAACATTTATCTTGGAAAGAATGAGAAGGTGTGTGGATTAGTGCTGGCAAATAGAGGATTTCACACATTAAAGGGGTCATATGATGTTGCTAAAAAGAACATTATTTTGTGTATTTGGTGTAATGAAATGTGTTTATGTGGTTTAAGGTTCAAAAAACACATTATTTTCCACA